>NC_133931.1:20837985-21163263 GCF_031877795.1 Strix aluco
TTATAAAGATGGAATATGGGTAACAGTTTTAAGTGACAGAGGGACAGATTTAATAATCCATCCCAAGACTTTTTGTTATCATAAATTGTGATAAAGAACACAAGAGAAAGAATGAAGTCAAGCTAAAATAAGGAGATAATTCTTAACACTAACATCAATTAATAAAGAAATCATCCAGGCATTGAACCTGCTTCTGCTAACATCAGCAGCAAAATTCTCCGCAATTCTGTAAGATGACACCCAATGCAGAAAAATTAAAAGCTCCTTTATCAAACTAGATGCCCCAGTAATTTCCTCTGGGAATTAGGCTTTTTCTTC
Organism: Strix aluco; assembly: GCF_031877795.1. Classification (NCBI taxonomy): domain Eukaryota; kingdom Metazoa; phylum Chordata; class Aves; order Strigiformes; family Strigidae; genus Strix; species Strix aluco. The sequence goes on from NC_133931.1 coordinate 20,838,304, forward strand.
TCAAGTCATTCCTATTTTAAACAATATTCAAATGAACATTCACCTACAAAGAGAATGGAGTTCCCTCTCCTGTATTACATAAAAACGTTCAGAGCTGGGATTTAGCATTAAGCTCATGTAACTTAAAAATGAGAGTCTAATCTTAGGAACAGAAAACCCACTGTTAACTCACTGGGTAAGGCCTGTGAAGGGAGGGTGGGGATGAGAAACAGGAATAAAGTTATATTCGGTATCCTCAGATTACAACCACTGAGAAGCATTACTATATTCTCATGGACCAAAATCACCTCCATAACTTGTCAATCCACCTTGTTCACATTCCTTTTCTGAATTCTCTTCAGTTTACCAGTTTTCACATTCTTTCCTGTACCTTCCAGGGAATTACTCTGCACTCTAGACTACTGTAGTATAGGTCTATAGAAATAGGAATGTCCCTCAGAAAAAATCAAACATATGAATTCCATCTTGTATACGGAATATTTAATGACTGCTACATTTTGTATGTGAATATTTTAAGTCCAGGTATAAAATGTGAGGAAGGCTGTAGAACTTCCCTGCTAGCTGCCTCACAGGAGAAAATGTAGTGGTTTCTTTCTCCTTTTATTCTCAGTTACATTCTTTCTGCTACACAGTGAATTTAAGTCTCAATAATACATCAGGAATTAAACTCTTCCGATGTGACATTATCTTTAAATTTAACCCAGGAATTTTCTGGCTGCTTAAATTTAGTGCCATTATGATTCTCAGCTCTAAATCATACCCTCAAGTAATCATTGTTTGAAACCATCAAATAATCAGATCAATTCAAGCATCCTTTCTCCAGATGAAGATTTTTATGCTTAAAAATTCAATATGAGAAAAGAAAACTGGAACTTAGAGGAAGAAGTGAGTCCAGCATGACTTATCATCCTACGCTAACCCAGCAGGCCAAAGAGAACTGTAAGAAAATAAACGCAAGACCCTTCAGCATTTGATATAATGATATCAATCTTGTTTTTCTTCTTTTCCTGTTTGAAAAGTTACGCAAATTTTCTTTTCAACTCTGTCACTATGATCATTGCAAGTGAACAGTAATCTGATTGTTTTATAGTCTCTTTGGAATATTCCTAAAAGTCTAGGCTCTCTTTGTTACATCAAAAGCGGCTACTTTTGATATAACAAAAGAGAATAAAAGAGAGTTTAAAAGTCAGTAATTTTTATGAAAGAAATAGAAAAGACTCAGACAATCCCACTCAGCCTCATGGTATCACTGATCCATTTAGACATATAAAATCAACACATTAAAAAGAATTGGCAAGTTTAAGAACAAACAGATGATGGAGATGGCTATGCAGTAGGCAGTAATAAAGCAGCCCTTCAGCACTGAAAACCTGAACTCATGCCTTTCATTAGCACAACAGAGCAAACATTTAACTATTGTATAAAGGCAAAACAAAATAATCAGGGAAAAAAACCAAAAACCATTCTATTAGATGAAGTAGTTCTATGCTGAAATAAAAAGGCACACCCTCTTTATGATCCAAGGAAAACTGGAACAAAACCAAAGAGTCAATAATAGCAATACATGTCTCAATTTTGTGAGATTTTTGTTCACTTGTACATAAACACCACACACTAAAATATGAATTATTATGTTTTGATTATGGTCCCTTATTATGGCAGATGAAATGCCAGCTGATGTGACTCATTAGACCTTCATCTAATAAGCTTTTCCTTCACTGCAGAAATGGAAAGTGGATGGCGTAGTGGGCTCTAACTGTGGTGACTGCACTCTCCTCTTCACTTGGCCATGACTTAGAAGTAAACTTGGCAGAAGACAATGCTTTTAAAATGGCATTTCACTTTATGCCTACTTTTTTCTAGCATGAGTTGTGTGTCCAGATTTAGCTTCATCACATAAAGGGAATTAAAACACACAAAAACCAGTGTAGAAATCCAGGGTGAGAACAGGGGTCCTAGTATTGACAAACAGCCAGCACCAATGAGGAGAACCCAAGGAAAGCTTCCTCCAGACTGCCAGTTTTGCCTTACAATACAAAAAGCAGTATGAGCATTAAATTATCTTTTCCAATGCCATCCATTGTTTTGTGTACCTTATTCTTTTGCTGCTCTTCCACTTACTAGTGTTTCAAACAAACATTGTCTATATTTCCCACTGACCTCTTCTACACTGTGAACATCAAGAACCAGCACAACTTTACCCCCCTGAACAGACACAGGTCAGCTATTTCAAACTGGCATTGAAAATCAGGCCCTGGCAACAAAATACTCATTAACCAGGTGCACATTGTTATATACTCACATAGCTGATAGCTCACATAGGTCTGATCAGGAAGATTAGACAAATAGGCTGTTTTGAAAGCCCAAACACTATGTAAGGAACTTCCAAATTAAAGAATTATTGTGAAGGTAATACTACGCACAGAGACAGCATATATGCAAATAGGCACATGTTCCCATATCACATGACAGACAATATCACTGATATTACACTACCTAATTACATTTCAGTATAGGAAATTAAATCTTCACTAGTAACTGACCTACATTATAATTTTATCTTCTGTTCTTAACACTACTGACTGAAATTATACAACCTGTAGGAACAGGGAAAACATACTTCTAATGAAATAACTGGGGTTTTTTTTGGCATATTATCAACTCAGCATATTCACAATAGATTTTTGTTCCATTCCACCCAAAATACCACTTACTTTGAACCATAAACCAGTATAAAGTTGACATTAATGCAAAGATGGCTACAGATAGGAGACAAACGTAAGAACAGGAGAAACCTAACAGGAAGGTTAATCTCATGCTCATAGAAAAAAACAGATAGAGTTTTGAGAATACACATACAAAGCTTCACTTTAGGAAAGAACATTCTCACTGAATCAAGGACAAGTATTATCTAGCTACCATGTTAGAAGATTATTCAAAATGTCAGTGGAAATGGATTCGGAAGCTGGGGACGGGAAGAGACAATTTTAGAGAGTCTTATCCTGTCAGATGCTAAACACCTTTGGATGCTACTTAACTCCTGCTTTTACCAGATAATACTATACAAAGAAACATCTAGCAGGATGATTTCTTAAGCATCATCCCAGATATGGGCTTTACAGTTCTAACCCTTGGAGCCACTGCATCCACTTATTATTGCCTATAACATAAGAGAGTACAAAAGTCAATTAAGAAACTGCCTTGTAAGGATAATTACAAAAACATTTTCTTCACAGTCAGCAGTATTGCCCTGAGCTGGGCTACCTTCATACTCAAAAAAGTCAATGCTCAGGTGCATTTATTGGCAGAAAACAACAAACATGATACACAAAGAAACGGAAAGATGTTTTCTTTCAATTATGCTATCATCAGAATCACAGTGTTATAAATTGTGCTGGTTTTGTCTGGGATAGAGTTAATTTCCTTCACAGTAGCTAGTATGGGGCTATGTTTTGGATCTGTGCTGACAACAGTGTTGATAACACAGGGATGTTTTAGTTACTGCTGAGCAGTGCTTACACAGTGTCAAGGCCTTTTCTGCTTCTCACCCCACCCCACCAGCGAGTAGGCTGGGGGTGCACAAGAAGTTGGGAGGGGACACAGCCGGGACAGCTGACCCCAACTGACCAAAGGGATATCCCAGACCATATGACATCATGATCAGCATATAAAGCTGGGGGAAGAAGAAGGAAGGGGGGAACATTCAGAGTGATGGCTTTGTCTTCCCAAGTAACCATTACGCGTGATAGAGCCCTGCTTTCCTGGAGATGGCTGAGCACCTGCCTGCTGATGGGAAGTGGTGAATGAATTCCTCGTTCTGCTTTGCTTTGCATGTGCGGCTTTTGCTTTACCTATTAAACTGTCTTTATCTCACCCACGTGTTTTCTCACTTTTACTCTTTCGATTCAATCCCCCATCCCACCAGGGAGGAGTAAGCAAATAGCTGTGCAGTGCTTAGTTGCCATCTGTGGTTAAATAACATAAATGTAGCAATGTTAGATGTAAAATTGAAAAATAGAAAATGTATTAGAAAAAATAAAGCACAAGAGAATCACAGACAAGGAGTGTTATTCTGGCTCCACAACAACAGTCATGCTATGCTGCAGGAGCTCTGTTACAGATTTTGTGTTCCTCTATCAATGGCTTTTGTATTGCAGTGATATCATGTGACACCAAGTTAACGATGATATTTCTAGTACAACCTTTACTGAAGAGATACTAAGGGTGGGTTTAGAATTGTCTAAATGGAGAAGTTCCTTTCAAGTAAGTGATCAATCAAATATCAATAGAACTTGTAAAGCTTTATAAATTAATGAGCTAATCAACAGAGAAGACCTTTTGATGCTCAACAGGTCAGAGCCCCTGCGCTACAAGGAATATAGACTCATAGAATCATAGAAGGTTTGGGTTGGAAGGGACCTTTAAAGATCATCTAGTTCCAACCCCCTGCCATGGGCAGGGACACCTTCCACTAGACCAGGTTGCTCAAAGCCCCGTCCAACCTGGCCTTGAACACTTCCAGGGAGGGGGCAGCCACAGCTTCTCTGGGCAACCTCTTCCAGTGTCTCACCACCCTCACTGTCAAAAACTTCCTCCTTATATCCTGTCTAAACTCTTTCAGTTTAAAACTGTTGTTCCTTGTTCTGTCACTACAGTCCCTGTTAAAAAACATCTCTCCATCTCTCTTATAAGCCCCCTTTATATATTGAAAGGCCTCAGTAAGGTCTCCCCAGACCCTTCTCCTCTCCAGGCTGAAGAACCCCAATTCTCTCAGCGTGTCCTCACAGGAGAGGTGTTCCAGCCTTATGACCATTTTTGTGGCCTCCTCTGGACGTGCTCCAACAGGTCCATGTCTTGTACTGGGGACCCCAGAGCTGAATATGGTACCTTGTGCCTGAAAAAAATGGAGAACTAGCTACTGAAACTTTCAAGGTCCAGCTAGTCCATACTTCCCTATGGTATGTTACCTGCTGCCTCCTTTCCTAAAGACTTTTTTTAATCTTCCTTGTCCCTCTTTGGAAAAAAAAAAAAAGCATAGTTTCTGTGAAGGGAAAGAGGAATGAGGACAGAAAGCTGCAATGCATACAAAATAAATTTTTTAACTGCCATATTTTGAATCATACCTCAAAAAGATTGAAAAACACAAAATTATTTAAGAAAGCATTTGTGTTCTTAAAAACAAAAGCAAAAACAGTATTAGGAGGGGCAGTCTGAAAATGTATTGACCTGGAGCATAAAATGCACTAGAGCAAAATGAAGTTAGGCAGTCTTTCCCCTCTGCTCTTCTTCCTTCTCTGATCATCTTCTCCCTCATTCTGAATCCACTATTCAGTTTTCCTTTTTCTATTTTTGCTTCAATTTGATTTTCTACACTTAAATACTTCTTAATAAACTAAAACTTATTACTATGATGTAAGACACCTGGAATATTTTCCCCATATTCAAAACATTTTAATTTCTGTTGTACTACCTCTTTCCTTAATTTATAATCCTGAATCTGTTCATTTTCCTAGGCCCACCAAAATGTTTATACATATATAACTTCATTTTTTCTCAGCTCTGTCCCTTGTTTTCATTCACACACTGATACTCCCTCCACTCCTTTCACCTCTCTTTTGTTTGTCTCCTTTATTCATTCAGTCTTTTTCTTGGCTCTCATTTATTTGCCATAATTTGCACAGAGAGGAAAAAAAAAGAAAGAGTATTTATAACCAACTAGATGTTTCCAAAAAGGAGTTATAATAGAAAATTTTATGGACATTTCATGAAACAGGTTGGAAAGTAATCAGCATCTGCAGGCCTGTGTAATGCTGATGTGTAAGATGCAGCTCTGGCTGAACGATGCCCTGTCTTTCCAAAGAACCCCTGGGACTGACTGGCTAACAGCAGTCGCATTTTAAGTCCAGGAGCCCCATGCCAGCAAGCCATGCCATCTACGTTACAGAGAACAACTGTCATTATTTTCTTCTCATAGATCATGGTCTCTAGAAGCAACAGACTCTGCACAAGAACAGTGAGAGACAGAAATCTAAGCCAGAGTGCTAGACTGTAGTGCATTTACCAAATACGAGATTTAAAGCTGGCTATTAAATGGTTCTTTTTCCTCTATCTGCCAAACATTTAAAAAATTTTATTGGGTAAAACTATCTGGCCTGAAGAGCACTTTAGCTGCCAACATGTCATAAATCCAGATTTTTAGCACCGCAGAATGCAGCCCTACCTACATTTAATGAAAAAATAGAAGGACATTATTTTACTCTTGAATGCACCAACGCAGTTTCTGTTGAAGCTAATGGACTACTCACAGTGGTAACTGCTGCTCTTCATAATTACTAGCTGTGGTCAATAGGGACTTTAGACAAGACTATACATTTGTACAACACCCCATATATCTCATAGTAAGTGCCATACTTAGGGGCACTTTCAGGGATTGTACATGGCCTGGACAGGACTACAGGGCTTTTGGCAGATCATTTACCTCCCCTGTACTTTGACACCTAACTGCTAAACAGAGCACGTTACTCTGGGGGAAGCTGAGAATAAAGTGCATTAAAAGCTTTGAGAAATTACTATTCAGTGGTAACTGAACCTGTACGTATACCTATTGTACCTATGATTCTCAATTCCTGAATCCTACAGCTCATCTTTCTGAAGCTGAATGTCATCTTTACTTCTTTACATCTCAAACGTATTCACAGCGGGCACCTCCCACTTCTTTGCTTTCCTATTTACTGAAGCAACTATTTCACAACCAGTATGTGTCGAATGAAGGGGCAGGGTATTGCCTTTTTTTAAATGTCATACAAATACAACTCTACATTTCAGCAGGAAAAAAAACCCACAAACACCGCACTGCACAAATATTAGAATACACATTATTTGACAGAGAAGATCCCAAATATCTGACAGTAAGAATAAGACTTTCGTTAAGGAAACATCTAGGCAATGCAACTTTTTATTTTTCATATATCCTCATATCACTGCTTTCACTCACATGCAATGTTTTAAAACTAAAAAGGGCTAAGCTCCTCCTCTCCTTTAGAAGCATATGCAGAGATCCCACTGGGGAGGGAACAGCAGTGCCTGAAACCAAGTGATAGCAGACGTGGTTCTGATCTTGCTTCTGCTGATGTGAACCACCAGTTTCAATGGGTTACACCTCACGTTTAATGACGTGACGCTACAGATACACACCTGAAATTGCTGGAGATACATGAGGTTGTAATCTTGCTGTAAGTCAAGGGCCATCTGCCTTTACATACATAAAGCTGACAGATTTTCCTGAAGAAGGTATAGGACATAATTTAACTCTTTTGCAGACATTACAAGGAAAGCCAGCTGATCTCGTCACTACACTGATGCCTCAAAACATGGCTTCACTTGGCGATTCCAGGCTGACCACCTCCAGCTAATGTCACAAGCAGCAACGACCATCTGAGAAATCCTTAATCAAAACACCCATTGAAATTATGTTACATCCACTGGTCAAGGCCAAATTTTTTCCTTATAAAACACACACAAGACAGTCAAAAGGACAATTTACTTAAACCAGTAAGTAGTAGTATCTGCAATGATTTACTGCAATAGTAGAACAACACACAACACATTTGAGAGAAGAGTATCTTCTCATCTAGGTTACAATGCTCTTTAAAATAGAGCCGGAACAGCATTCAGTTACCTTTGGTTGCAGTGAATAGTTTGAAGGTTGAAATTACATTCTCTGTCGATCACTTGAAGACAGGCATAGGGACAGACTATTGAAAAATTTCACAGTGTCCTTTTGGCTGCCTTCCAGTCCCATCTCCAAGTAGCTGCTATTCTATTTAATGTAACTGGAGTCTACCCTTAGGATGAATATCTTTCTTCCTGACAGTTTTTGTTCTTTTTCAAGGCAGGGAAACAGCCGCAGACCAACAAAGACTGCTTTTCCCCAAGCCTCTGTCAAAGAGCTCGGAAATGGAACAAACAACATGGCCAAAATGCTGCTGCACGACCATCTTGCAAATGAGTTTACAATTTCACTGAAAACACAGAGGATGTAACAGCTGAGATTAGGATAATCCCAGAAACAGAATCTCTTTCAACTGAAAAGATTTTAAACCAGCAATGTGTTTTGAGGAAAATTTGTTCCATAGCTGCAATACATGGTAACCAGTCAGAAAAAGATACTGTATTGCTAAAAGATTGTAAGCTATAGCTGATTCTTCTAGATAATAATGTGGGTATTTTATATACAGACCACAGGCTAAACTGGCTGTCTGGTTGCATGTAAGAGCTTCATACATTTAATTAGGGATTCCAGAACAAAGCCCAACCTGCTTAAAGAGTCTTCAAAACCTTCACACAAGTGGATAGTCCTGGTAATTACTAACATAATTATGCACTATTTGTACTGACCAGATATTAAAGATATGGCAGTGCATAGGTTCAAAAGCATGTCTTAAAAAAGCAAACTCACAAGAACATCAATCTGTGTCTAACCTACAGTGCCCTTGGGGCACACACTATACATATAAGGGCAAGTTCTGTTATGTGATTGTTTTTCATGGCTACTGGCTTCAAAATTAGCCAAGCCTCTCTCTAAGTGACAGATTTCTGTTGGTTGAGTTACAAGCTCTCCTGGCCATCAGGCTTAGCCAATTACCAATGCTCCTCATGGACTTGCTTCCCGCTCTGCACTGCAGATGTTTGTGCAGCACAGAGGCTCCAATGCACACAATAAATTGGCACTTTATGCCTGTTAGATCTGCAAGAAGCAAAACACTAAGGAGTTCAGCAGACATTTATGCTCCCCAAAATAGCCAGGACTGATTCACATTTACGCCAACTCACATAAGTTATTACAATCACATTACTTTCAGCAAAAACATCAGTTAAGAGGAATTTGTGTCAGGGCCACAAGCAAAGAACTATTCCGTTACAGCATGCCTGTGCTGGGAAGTTGTTAACATCTTCAGCAATTCCCTTAGGAAATGTCAACAGCAACACCACAAAAAGCAAACATATTAGTTTGTCTAAATATTAAGAGGAGTCTGAAACAGTTTCTAAAATGACAACAAGAAAACCACACTCAAAACCAGCATGATTTCTTTTTGTTGCAAACATAAATAGTCCTTATATTAGTTTAGAGAGCAAACAATGGGGAATCAGCATGGATATCAGTGAAGCAGAGATTCCCTCTTCACACTATGCAAGGAACATATTAATCATGCAGACAGAAAGTCTTGAGGGAAAGAAGAGAAGATACTATCTCTCTTCGGGATAAGTAAATGTATAAAGATCTTGCTTTTAGAAAAAGAAGGAAGTCTAAGGGGATAGCTAATATTTGCCAGTTACTGGGTTACTGTTTTCTGTTTATGGTGAAGGACTAAGTATCTTGCACTTAACATGTTGCTTATTTATTTTACATACTGCATAATACAGTCACAAGACTCTAGTACTGACAACTGCACTAACAAACCCCGCTTTCCAAACATACAACACTCTTCAGAAACCATCCACAATTTATAACATGCTAATAATTATTAGATATTTTAGTATTTTTATTAATATATCGTATCATTATTATTAATCGTTATCACCATTGTGTGATAATTAGCAGTGCTGCACTTGTTGCACTCTTTTTTATTGCAAATAAGTCCATATAAAATCAGCTAGAAACTCATTACCTCTGTCCTCTGCACCTAAGAAGTAACATTCATCTCTGTATCAGAGAGCAAATGGCTGGAGACAGCATCCTTTCCAAGTGGAGAGGAGAGAAAGGCTGGAACGTGCAAAAGGAGCTACCAAGTACAGCTAACATCCAGTACCAACAGGCCTCGGGTTTACGCTTTTCATAGAATTTTACTAAGTAGGAAGTGGCCTTACTGTATGGAAATAGAAACCAAGCCCCAGTCAGCTTACAGTTCTTTCTCCGAAGCTTGTTTATTACCCTGCAAAAATCTGGAAGAGCCAACCACCTGCAATACTCTAGATAATCCCATATACAGTTCTCCCTCCTTCAGCTACCAGGAGGCAAACCCTTCTTGAGCTCCCCCTTCACCAAGTCTCTTTCTGTTACACCCAGCTCTCCACAGCTAGGTCTAACAGCCAAACCCTGTTTAGCCCTGTTTAAGCAGGTTAGGCGATAAACTGCTTTTATCCCTGGTTCTTCCACTTGAGAGTCTGGGAAACAGAACATCATCTGATTCTTTTAACATCAATTAATTACCACAAGGCTGCAACACTTAGCTCCTTCACGTTCAATAGTTTGCTATTGCCTTTATAAATAAGGGCAGAACATAATAAAGTATAAATGTGCAATTGTGCATGAAATATTTTAAGAATTTTTCATCTAAAAATTAAAACAAATTCAGTTAACAATATAGTTATTCTGTCATTACAAGTTTCCATGCTTACCATATCTCCAATGATTTACAGATTCTTTTTGTTTGTTTGTTTTCCAAACAAGCACAAGGATATTTTTCATTGCTAGAACACTTGAGCTGGAAGCTGAAGGTCAGGTTAGATACTTACTCATCAATTAGTAACTAGGATTTTGCAGGTCAGGTTCTGCCCCAGTGTCAGCTGTCAAGTTACCTTTTGCTGCAACCATGTTAACCCACATCCACACCCTGTATTTATAGTCATAAATGTAACTACTTTCATCCATGGGAGTTGAAAGGTTACTGGACAGGAAGAGGACAGGTTGGGAATAGGACTAAGCTCAGCTCATCATCTGAATTTGTTCTAATGAAAGTGTATAAGCAATTCACTCACTATCCTCACAGCTGTTAACACCTTACCCTCAACAAGAATAAAAGCCCATACTCGTGACTCCTGTGACAGCAGACATGATCATTAAAATGAAGGCAGTTCTATCTTGTTGTTTTGAAGAACTCCCCAATTTACACTTTGGAAGTAAAAGTATTAAGAAAAAAAAAGTTATCCCAGCTCAACAGGTGGCAATCACAGAGCAAAGAGCTCTCCAGTTGCTGCTCAAGTTCATGATGAAATAGTGATTTGGGAGGAATAAAAAGCTGATACTCGGCATCATTTTCAGGAGACAGAAGGAACTCTCCCTCCCCTGCCACACCCATGGATGCTGTACCTCTTCTGGATCCTGCTGACAACGTATGCTCCCAAGGCACCTTCTGTTATCATCACAGACAGTGTGGACAAGCTATGCCAGCCTTCTCTAGTATTCCTCATTTCCTATAAACACCACAGGGTTCCACATGTTTAATCTGCTTTGTATCTTCAAATGTAGTTTACTAATTCTGGGAATTTAAGGGAATGTACTTAATTCAAAGGAGGTTTATAAGCATTCTTACTTATAAGGTGTTTTGGGGATGAGTTATTTCATAGAGAAGACACATGTGAATAGAGTAAGACAGAGACTTTTTTTTTCTCAGTTGCCACCCTCAAATCTCTAATTCCCACTAGAATTGATGGAATACACCCAGGACAAAGTCTTTATTGCTATTCAAACCCATTCCTACCTTTGACCATGACAAGACTTGAAGTTCTGCTGCAAAGACAGCTGGCAGCTGAGACAACACGGTCTCAACACACAGCAGTCTTGTTTCTCGCTCACAATCTGTTTCTGCTACTGATGTAAATATATTTTTAATATAAAGGAGCGAGTCTGGTCCCTAAAGATTACAGGGGGGAGGAAGAGAGCTCCTCAGGTTCCTGACAATATTTTGAGTCTATGTATCGCTTTATATTACTATTTGTGCAACAAAAAAGGTCTGATGACAGAATTAGTGATACCTGTAAAGTTAAGCACATTTGCATTTGCAGAACTAGGGGCAAATTATGAAGTTATAAAGATACTGAAGACGCATCATATTTTTAAAGCAAGTTTCCATTTAACCACGTTTAACCTCATTATCATCCATATAACATACTCTGCTTTCTCTTTGGAAGGAGATGCATTGGTCCCACAGGATTCAGCCATTCTTTTTCACAGAATCACAGAATCATCTAGGTTGGAAAGGACCTTGAAGATCATCTGGTCCAACCATTAACCTAACACTGACCGTTCCCAACTACACCATATCCCTAAGCGCTATGTCAACCCGACTCTTAAACACCTCCAGGGATGGGGACTCCACCACCTCCCTGGGCAGTCCATTCCAACGCCTAACAACCTGTTCTGTAAAGAAATGCTTCCTAATATCCAGTCTAAACCTTCCCTGGCTCAACTTGAGGCCATTACCTCTTGTCCTATTACTTATTACTTGGTTAAAGAGACTCATCCCCAGCTCTCTGCAACCTCCTTTCAGGTAGTTGTAGAGGGTGATGAGGTCTCCCCTCAGCCTCCTCTTCTCCACACTAAACAACCCCAGTTCCCTCAGCCGCTCCTCGTACGACATGTGCTCCAGACCCTTCACCAGCTTCGTTGCCCTTCTCTGGACACGCTTGAGTAATTCAATGTCCTTTTTGTAGTGAGGGGCCCAAAACTGAAACACAGTAACCGAGTACTTTTGAATTAGTATTTCTTTCAGGGCCCATTCAGAGAAAGAACAGCACAAAAGCACAAAAGATACTCTCACTTTGTGAGTGGCTTTGCTTAAAGCAGGACAGAAACCCAGAATGGCCAAGGAATGGCTATCGAGTGACAGAGGAGGGATAGAAAAGGTGGTAAAGAGGCCTTTGATACCAAGGCATGTTGTGATACCTTTTATCTCCAGTGCTGGAGATGCTGGACTCAGCATTAAATAGATTGACTGCTACTGATGTCAGTGTAAATCACTACAGCACAGTAAGCTTTACCGTGACATCTACGAGAACAATTTCAACTTCAGTATTAAAACTGCATAGCACCACTAACCTCAGACCCCTGCAGCTTCACTGGTTTTTGACAGGGTTGTACAGATATAAGCTTAGGTGAAGACTATCTATTACTTTCTCATCCCAGCTGGGCTGGGTGAGAAGGTTACAGCCCCAAGACCTGCCAGCTTAGCTGACCATTCTGCACATCATTTCAGCTGTAAATGGTCTTGGGTTAAATCTCGTTTCCCATAAAGTGTTCAGGGAGTGACACCCAGAAGCTGGAAAACAATCAGGAAAAATTGTGTACCCACATCCATGTGTGGAGTCTGGCCACCCTTCTGAATTTGGAAACCCTCTTGTTGCTAGCTGTTATTTCTGAATTTTCCCCAAAAGGAAACTAGAATTTACAAACATTGTTCCCCTTTTTAATTGTAAAGAGTTTTATGAAGCATCATGTAACATCCACAAAATCATGAACTTCATCAACTGACATTATAAGCACGTACAATAGCTGTAAACTCACAAGGGAAAAAATACAAATAAAAGAAAAATCTTAGTATCTTGAGTTCTTTTTGAGGAAAGAAGTTTTTGCTCCCAGATGTTTCCTGTTACTTTGATTAAATCCATTAATTCACTGTAATATGAACAGCACTTGAAGCTCCATTGATCAGAGTGATAATTGCCGATATTTTCACATTAGCTTAAATGGGTTTAGCATTATTCTTAACTTGATTCTTCAAATATGCTTTCAGAGGACAAGTCATTACTAAGGATTTTATTATGCACAGCCACATTAAAATTATTTTTCAGTATTTTCCATTATCTCATTGAACCTTCTAGAACAATGTCAGCTGTCATCAGGTATTCTGAAAACTAAACTCAGACTTTGCACTGCTTTTTGTTACATGCACAAATACTGAAAATGAAATCAGGTTTTCTCCAATTTGCTATGAATAGGAGTCTAATATCGAAGTTTTAGGTTGGGTACCAGCATAAAGACATATGAGGGAATATCGGCAAGGATACCCAACAGGACTGAGTTTCCTGTTCTTCATCTGCTATCATCAGAACATGTACTCAGGAACCAGTAGAACTAACCCTTCTGATGGATAATACCAACACACTCAGGTTTCTCACTCTCTTTTCAGTGGCTGAGGAACATTTACTGGAGTCCATCAACATCCTGCAACAAAACAACCTCCAGCCTCATGTCCAATGAGTCTGGCTGTGCAATGGACAGGCAGTTAGTTAAGTCTGTGTCAGAGCAGTTGAGGAATACCTACATCTTTATAAATATGTAATATTTATTGAGGTTTCCAGTTTGCTTACTAGAGTTCAATTCAGTCAGTATGGCAACTGCTATATGAAATCGAGTCATGGGTCAGCAATCGGGGCTGAATCCACCCTTTGCATACTAAGTACCACTACGTTTTGACCAAAATGTTAGCCAGATCAGCAGATTTTTGGGCAACAGCCTGAGAGCTAACTACTGAAGTTCTGGGCCAAAAAACTCCCACTGGTAAAGGAGACACTAGTGCTGTCCTGGAGTAGGTTTGGGCTGATTCTTCACTGAGGTCACTGTATGTTTGGTACGCACTTAGTTCTGCAAGAAGAGCCTTCCTTGTGTGATCCACAAGTCTTGAAGCTAATAGGTAATATTATCTTTATTACTTAGATTTTATTTAAATTAAGACCTATTTAGTTAATTTTCCCAGCTCTTCAAGATATATTTAATCAGCTTTACATCATTACTGTGTTCTGAAGTAGTGAACATAAGGTTTTGGACCTGTTGGCTGAAGACCCAAAGTGCTATGTGCTGATAGGACAAAGAGTGTAGGTTGCAATCCCAGCTCATTCTGGAGTTGCTACTCTATGAGTAGCCTTTGATGGTCATACCTCTGCCATCAACTGAGTGTTGTTACCTAAAATTGTTCAAAAAAATTGTATATCAACTGAGTGTTGTTACATAAAATTGTTCAAAATTATGGAACATAACTGTACAATCACAGAACAATTTAGGTTTGAGGGGACCTTTGGCACTTACCTGCTCTAACACCTTGCTCAAAAGAGGACCAACTTTGAAGACAGATCTAATTCTGAAATCAGGACAAGACAGGGCCTTGTCCAGTCAACTCTTGTGTATCTCCAAGGAAGGACATGGACAGCGGGTCAAGACAAGTCACTATTTCCCCCTACTCAGCACCAGTGAGACTGCATCAGAGTACTGGGTCTAGCACTTTGGGGTCCCGAGTGAAAGAAAGACATTAAGAAACTGAAGCCTGAAGAACGGGTTTCTTCAAACAGTAGCAACTGTTTTCCTTCAAAAACACAACCAAATAAAATCAGTATCAAACTCTGACCAATCTACTAGAGTCTGTAGCCTTTTTTGCCATTGGAAAATCTTGTTCCTTAAGGTTCTGGGGAATAATCACTTTTTGGGGCCAGAGGTATAGTTGTCATTTCTGATAGTCAGTTTCTGGCTGTCCCATTCTAAAGTTTGATTTTTCTATTAAATTTACATTCCAAACAGAGCCACTGGATTTTAAAGCTGATGCTCCCAAACAAGTATACCTCTTGCCTTCCATATTGACTTTTACTCCCAAATCCCAACCAAATTGGTATGTTTAGAGCTTCCTGGATGCAGCTTTCAAGTACATGAATTCCTTTTATAAAGATGCAGCACGGGGACATACAATTTGTTTAAGTGTCACAGTCCCCTTTCAAATGTCACAGAGAACTCTCACCATGAATAACCTGTACCTGTCTCAAGGGGATTTTCATAGACATTACAGGAAACAAATCAGCCTTAAGTAATGCCCTTGTGCAACATACTGTATTTTTATTAATTTCTGTAGATCTTCAGACTTCTGCTACAGGGCATACGTAATTTATGTGCAACACTCCCTGCTTCTTTCTCAATGTACTAACACTCAGGTACTCACAGAATGAAACAGCTGCATGTACCAAATTAACATCAGTTATTATAGTTACATTAGATTCAACACAATATACATTTTGTTTGGAATATTTTTAAACATTCTCTGTATGAGAAAAATAGTACAACATAGCATCACTAAAAATATCTGCAAATATCCCAATTATACAGCAGCAGGTGCAGCACCCTGTGGGTCAGGATGGCCGAGCGGTCTAAGGCGCTGCGTTCAGGTCGCAGTCTCCTCTGGAGGCGTGGGTTCGAATCCCACTTCTGACAGTTCCCTTTTGGGGCTACATCCTGCTGGCGACTGGCCACCTGTGCTGTCCCTCAGGGTTCAATTCTAGGGCCAGTTCTGTTCAATATATTTATCAACGACCGACAGACAGCAGCTCAATACAAGTCAGCAGCCGTGCCCTGGCAGCCAAGAGAGGGCAAACTGCATCCTGAGGTGCATCAAATACAGCATAACCAGCAGTCAAAAGAGGTGATTATCCCACTGTATTCAGCGTTGTGTGGCCTCACCTTGAGTATATTGTGTAGTTGTGGGCCCCACAGTTTAAGAAGGATGTGAAGGTATTTGAAGGCCTCCAGAAGAGAGCAACACAGCTGGTGACAGGGCTGGAAGGAATGTCCTATGAAAAGCAGCTGAGGAATTTGGGTTTGTCTCCTTTGGAGAAAAGGAGGCTGAGGGGTGACCTCATTGCTCTCTACAGTTTCCTGAGGAGGGGAAATGGAGAGGGAGGTGCCGAGCTCTTCTCCCTGGTATCCAGTGACAGGATGTATTGGAATGGCTCAAAGCTGCGCCAGGGGAAGTTCAGACTGGACATTAGGAAGCATTTCTTTACCAAGAGGGTGGTCAAAGACTGGAACAGGCTTCCTAGAGAGGTGATCGATGCCCCAAGCCTGTCAGTGTTTAAGAGACATTTGGTCAATGCCCTTAACAACATGCTTTAACTTTTGGCCAGCCCTGAGTTGGTCAGGCAGTTGGACTAGATGATCACTCTACGTCCCTTCCAACTAAAATTATTCTATTCTATTCTATTCTATTCTATTCTATTCTATTCTATTCTATTCTATTCTATTCTATTCTATTCTATTCTATTCTATTCTATTCCATTCCATTCCATTCCATTCCATTCCATTCCATTCTTAAAAAAAATGGGGTCTTAAATTAAAATGGGAGATCTAATTGTCTCAGCCTAAAGAAAGGAGCAGTTCAGAATCCAACCCCCAGAATCTGGTGGGGTTTCTTCTTCCTCCCCGCCACCATGCCTGCAGTAGCCTTGCATCTTCCCTGCACTAGCTCTGATGTTGGATGTCAGGCTATATGCCCCACTGATGTAGCAAGAAACACTACTCCCCTGATCTGGTCTTCTGCTGCTTTAGGGAGTGAGACCCACCTGCCAGGCAATCACCTGGAAAGCTCTGTCACTTGCCGAAGTGGCAAGAGCAGGGGAATTAGTGGAGCAGAGCATGAGAGGGAGAACCCAGAACCTCCCTCTCTCCCCCTTTTGCCAGAGGTGAGCTATTTTGGCTCCAGATTTTTCCTAAAACTACAGCTTACATCTCAAAACTAGCTTTTTTTCTTTTTTTCCTTTTACCTTGCTCTCCCAAATACTTTGGATATTGTATTATGATCTTGTTTTGTTAAAACTTAAAAACCTCTCAAAAGCACATATGAATCAGTAAATGAATTAGATTTTCATGTAACATACTTAGAGTTAAGTACACATTAAGTGACAGTCTGGAATACAAATATTTTTGAAAAACAGGGTCACAAACATCAGTCACAAAAACACTCTTCCCATGAATGAAGTGAGAAACTACGATTTTTAGTGCCATAAGCTGTAAATGTTAAATATCCAGTACTGCAAATGCTCAGCAGGCATGCAATAACGACCTCTGAACACACATTGCATAGATCATTATAAATTTGTAGCTAAAAAAGATGAAGTAATGAATTATTCCAGAGGAAGAAACAGGCTGAGGGAGTGTTTTAATTATGGGATATTAACACACACTCCAACAAAGGTAACTAATGCTTTCCATCTGCAAATGCTACCAAACATTCCTTGAGTAGAGTTGTATACCTACCCAAAATACTTATCTACCAAACCTTGTGTACAGAAGATATATATCTGTTTTTCTCCAGAACCTTAACCCATGGGGTGGTTGGTGTTAACCCATCCATTCTTGGTAGGCAAGCAGCACTACAGTCTGTCAACATATACAGGGATGTTTTGCAGAACACCCTTGCAGAAAGCAATGTTAATATCACCATCACTGTTAATATCATTGTTAATGCTAACTCAGTATCTAATTCCATGTTCCAGACAGCAATTCTACCAATATTGGAATTCTGAAAGCAGCACATTTGACTGCTATGAATGCACAGCAAGTCCAGCATGTTTAGGTCTGCCAGACATAAAACAAAATCAGTGGGTAGCTGCCTAAAGCAGTAATCCACAACTTAAGTTGCAGAGTGCAGGGCTGGCTGGTCTTCCTGTGGGACCCATTTTGGATGCAACCTAAAACCAGCATCCTGGTTGTTTATAGTCTTTCAAGTCCCACCAATACAATTTACAATAGTGGCATATTGTCTACCTTATGCAGGCATCAATCCAAGTATTATTAGATGTTATTTGATCTAAACTAATAGTTTAGACTCTTCCTAATGTTTGAGGAAAAAATATAACTGTGTGAGAGAGAAACCCCATGAAATAATTGTATGTCACAAGCAAAACAGCAACTCTGAAGTCTAGAACCTCCTTAGCTTCATTTCAATTATAATGTGAATATTGAGATCCTATAAATCAGAACAGATGTACCTCAGTATTTAAGATGGTTTAAGCATCCTAGAAAACTACAAGTGAGAAGGCATTCACTAAATAGATTATGCATTCAAACACCTATTCAGAACTGTAGCTTTTTTCTACAGTCCCTTCCTGACCCTACTTAATCCCTGCTGAGAGGCCTGCATGGGGGAGAGAGAGAGAACTGCATGGGGCACCGGCCACCATTCAGGACAAGAAGAACCCTAACTCCAGTGGGAGTTCACGAGTTACATTGGTCCTAGGATCTCATCCCCTGATTCAAATCTCCATTTTGGACAAGGCTGCACAGGAGTTGCTGTACCTATGAAACAGCAGCAAGGTAATAGAATGCAGAGCCACTGGTTAAACAGTCTGCAGTCATGACCTCTGCAGAGCATTTTCCTTCTAGTAACACATTGTAATGGGGGAATTAGGTATGCAGATGAGATTTCATTTGGATTTTCAATATAATTACACAATAAATGACAATATTCTGCCAAGTCAACTCTTCCATATTCACAGACTATAGTAATGGGCAAAGTACAAGGGGGAGAGGGAGACTTAAAACCAAGGCCATCATAAACAACAAAGACCACAGGATTTCATCAAGAAATCCCTGTAGAAAGTTCAATTCCTTGTTCTCTAGCAGATCATTTATCCTGAATTAAAAGCCTGCACAGAACAAAAAATCTGCCAAATCCTTTGTTAATGTTACGTAGGTTAGTCACTATTAAAAATACGCACCAAATTGTGCCAAAGCACACGTTAACTGATGGTAGGTAATGATTTCTGTGAAGACAGCCTCTTCCTATAAATTACCTTTTGGAAACTTTCACAAGATGAACTGGACAGAATCTAGAGAGGCATTTGAGGGAAAGAGGAACAACTATTTTCAAAAAAATCCGATTATCAGTATGTACGGTAGCTATTCCATAATCACATGCCAATATCTGCAGTCTTTTATAACATTGTTTAGTGAGGCTAAATTCAAACTGTTCACATGAATATGTTCAGCTCTCCAGTCAATTTAAAACCAAAATAATCGTATGAGCTAGACAAGATGTCCAGATTTAAATAACTTCCACTATTAAAGGAAGCAGGTGATTGACTTTTTCTGAGACTAAAATTTCATACATCTTAGCCATTGCTAGTCACAAGGACTGAGATCAAACTCTCAACATTCACATGTGCTGCAAATATTTCCTGTGGGTGAGAAGTATATAACCACAAGCAACTCAGAAATCTTTTATCTCTTTAAAGCTGAACAGAAGAGAGTGCTTCTGGTAAATAAGATCCAGAGAATGACAAATCTCTTTTTTTTTAAAGAAAGGGACTACACACTTTTTCAAACAAACATATTTCAGAATGCCATTGAAAACAGGAGGTAAAAGCCACAGAACAATATTGTGCTTTACCAAAGGAGCAGTTTTCTTTCAGCAAGCCTCTATCAAATACAACCTCTCAGTTAATAAGGAATAAGGATTCCCTTATTTCTCTGCGGCAGCTGCAGCCAGAGCTGTACCTGTAAGCAGAGCCCTTACTGACCAAAAGGGGAAAGAAAAGAGGCAGACCTCACACCCTGTGTGAAATCCCCCTGAAGGGGTTTCAGGGAAATAGATAATTTTATGGGCAAACCAGGCTTCTACCATTACCACCACTGCACAGTCATAAATGAGATGATATTGCCACAGAGTATTTTTTCCTTCATATGAATTTTTCTCCAGCAAACGAATGGCTGTCACCAAACTCTTCTCATCCTGGTTTTATGAATGTTGCCCGTGGACTAGAGGAGAATACAGCAGACAGAGACTATCTCATTATATGCTCATCACAAAGCATAATAGATACCCATATCTGATCAGTGCTTATCACTCAGCATGAGTGACTGAACGACTGAAATGGATGGAAACTGCTTCCAGTATTTCTCTCCTGATACGAAATCCACATGTCACTTTGAAAAGAATTAGATGAAGTTCAGCCAAGTATACGCTAAGTAGGTGGACACTGAGGGAATTTTGAGATATTTCATTTACTTCTACTGCTCATTAGTGGATAGGACAGTATATTTCCAACACTTTGTGATCTTCAAAGATTTTTTTTTTTAAACAAGTAAAAGGAATAATCAGGATACCATGGCTCACCTGCTCCCTCTGCCACTGAAACAAGCCTACACTGGCAGTTCAAAGCATGTCTGAATTTGCGTTTATCTTACTGAGAAACAATCCATCACCAGGAGTTAATGATCTTTTTTGCCCTAATGAATCTACACTGAAACGGATCTACCTGGGTCTCCATGCTGTTCACAATTATTAAAACATGAAAGCTGGTGAGGAAATTGATGATTAACTCTGATGCCAATTAAATGTCAGCTTTCTGAACTGGAATCAATTCAGACAATGCAAGTCTATCTTTGTATTAAAGATGATGCACACAGAAGCTTTTCTCTCAGTGCAGGGGTCCTGGATCTGTACTGGCATAAGCCACACTGCAGAGGGGCAGGCCCAAAGGGCAGCTTTGCCATGAGGAAACAGGGGTGCCCGGAAAGTGAAAATAACACATAGCTGTATCTGATAACATAGAGACACTTGCGATAGCACAGATAGAAAGCTACCTGCTGTGAGCCAAGCTCGCATGTGGATCTCCTATGGACAGACATAATCACAATATGGGGCAGCTTGTTATTCTTTCTGCTGCTAGTGCTTTTCATAACACATAAATGGATGAAAAAAACAGTATTTATTTGTAGGTATGCCTGTCCTGAAGCCAAAGTCTTGCTCCACTTGCAAAAGTCACATTCCCCTTTGAAAGTTAATGCTGCCTTTTTACTGTGAGCCAATCCACTGGCTGTTTCCTGTTAGAAATATTCACCCTTACCTCAGAGTGGTAATTTCACATCCATTTTTAAATGGAATGAATTTATTTTCCTGTTCCTTCAGTGCTAGTCCTAGGTTCTGATAGCTCCCACTCTCCCCAACACAGCACAGCATTAGTGGATGGTCTCCAGCGCTGCTTCGTGGCTACAGAGACTCCCCACCAAAGCACCTAGGTACTTTAATGCCTCCTCAAAGAAGAGGGCCCGCAAGCCTTACATCATACAACCTCTAAGAAAACAGAACTACATGCTTTCCCACCCTTCTTCCTCACTAACTAAAATGAGGAGCAGAGGTATATTGCAGCCTTGTGGCAATCAGCACTGGGCAAAGCAAAAGATACCCAAGCAACAGCAGTGTCGAGATCCATTGCTCAGTACCTGGGGTGGTGTTTACTGAATAACAATAATAAAATACACCTCTGTGTTGCCATGTAAAATTTTACTTACCTCCATTTTTATTTGAAAAACAATTTTCAGGAGAGAATATTATAAACACCAACTGGAATATAATAAATAAACTACAAATGTCTATAAACCTGCCTCTTTATCTGACTGGTGTCAGTTAAGGTAAAATAAAAATTACAATCTCTACATAAAGAAAGTTATATAAGTAGGTGAGTGGGTTTAAAAACAAAGTAGAAATCTCAGAAAGTTATATTCACCTGTCAAAGCAAGTAAACTACCAGATGAAAAGGAGGCTAGGTCTGAATATGATTAAAGCCTTATTTTTTTCCCCAAAGAGCACAGATTTAGACTTGCTGAAGTCTGCATATTTAAAATACACGATAATAAAGATGAGCTATTGAGTCATCACCAATTATTTTAAAAGAGAAAATTGTTTATTTATAAAGAAACTGATGTTTATAAAGAAGGACTTGCAGTTGAAGAAGCAGTCTTTGGGGTTTGGAGGTTTTGTTTTGTTTTTCTAACTTAATTTACTTGCTTCATCTCCATTTCTAACTTCAGAAGTATCACATTTCAAATCTTTCCTTTTTAGCTTCTCCTATCGTGGCCTTTAGAGTTTGTGGCAAACCTTTCACACACCTTAACAAGATGTCAATCGTTAACGTGATAGTCCTATCTATTAAACAGGTGAAACTAAGTAAGTGTTATAACACAAAATGTTATAACACTAAATAAGTGTTATAACACAAATCGAAGCCTCCCAGCAGCTCAACGGTCAAATGTCACAAACATCAATTTGTTTAGCTTTTTGGATAATGTCAGGTCCCAACAACTGGACTAAACACAGTTAAGAGGAAGCTGTATTGAGTTTTCACAGAGAAGAGGTGAGCACAGGGTACTAGTCTGCCTCGTGCTTCAGCTGCTGAGCCCCACCAGCAGCCCAGGTGGATCAGGCTGGGGACACTGGTGTTGGCCATTTTTCCAGCATCTCCACCCTGAGTTACGATGTCCATAGGAAAAACACAGCTCAATCTCAGGACTCTCCCTGGACTGCCCTGCATGGATCGCAGGCATAGCTGCATTGCTTTGCTCTCTTCCCCTAAATAACCTCTCTTCCATCATTAGAGTTACTCCTTATCTGCAGTCTAGCCCAGTATCCTCTTAACACACACAAGAACATCCATGCTGGATCAGACCTAGTCAGCCTAGATCAGCATCCTCTGGGACCGTGGCCAAGACCAGTCCTAAGGGCAAAATCAATACAGGCAGTGCGAAACAGTAGGACAAACAGTAGGACAAAGCTTCCCTGCTCCCGGGAATTTGGGATTCAGAGGCTTCATAATGTAGAGGTATTCCTTGGTGTTTCATAGCCTGCAACAGACTACAGAGTCACTGAGGCTGGTGGGGACCTCTGGGGATCCTCCAGTCCATCCTCCTGCTCAGAGCCGGCACAGTTGCAGCACATTGCTCAAGGCCATAACCAGCCAGGTTTTTATTATCTCCCAAGACAGAGACCATACAGCCTCATGGCAACCCGCTCCAGTGTTTGGCCACCTACACATTAAAGGAAGTTTTTTGTTACATTTCCTGAACTTTTTAACATTCATATGCTGCTGCAACAAATTCCAGAGCCTGCCTATGCACTGCCTGAGGAGCTGTGCGCAAGCCTGGTGTATGGGGTGGGGATTATAATAAGGGTAGCATTTCTCATGTCTCCCCACACTCTGCATGGGACCACTGCTCTAAGATAATCTAAAGTGGCGATCTTACGAAGGTTTCAAGACCACAGCAGGGGTCTTCAGACCACAGCATTCATTACTTTTACTGGAATACTCTGAGATGCTTCATTTTTCTGGGTTCTGGACTTGCTCCATGTTGTCCATAAGGATTCCTTTCTTTGTCTGTCTTTGACGTGAGCAGTGGAGGCATCTAGCATTGCTCCATAATATCCAGAGAAACAAGATACTTCTGTTTACAACAGGTTTCTGATAATAAATGTCAAACTATTTCTCATCTCTCAAATTAGAAAAAGTCAAGCAAAACACAATGATTTGCCAAAAGGTAAATAACCTTTAGATGGCATCTTCCCTTCTTGGAATTATTCTCACAAATAGCTTTTTTGTTCTTATGATGCATCTGTTGCATTTATTTCTCCCCTTCCAGTAAGAGTCCCCATCTGCTTTATACATCTGAAATGGCATCTGAGAATTCATGCTAAGAAAGCAGCCTTATCTATTCCAGCCTTCAGATTCACTTTTTCATAAACATCTTCAGGAATACAGAAAGATATTAGGAGATCAGACCTAGAATTCTGTGTTCAGAAAATAACCTTGTCCATGTTAAGAAACAAACAAAAAAAATGGGGCTTTGGGGATGAGGGACGGTTTCATCTGACAGTACAGTTCACAGGACAATATGCATTTAAAATAAGATGAATAGAAGGAGCTAACCAATCACTTGTCATACAGAGGAACAAAAGAGTTCACCATGCTAAGGCTTAAGCCACTGGTGTTGTTTCTTCACTGTGGTTATTTAATGCAAAGAGTATCTTAGCATTATAGTAAAGATGGAAGATTAAATAGGGACAAAAGCCAAGACTTCATGGTCATCCTCAGCTCCTCATGGAGTTTGTTGCACAGTTTTGGACTGGCTGTTGAGAAAGCTCCATTTCTTCTGGAAGAAAAGTTCAGTGAATAATAAAGCAAGTGTTCTACCTTAGTTGAAAGGCGGATAAAAGGGTAGAAGTCACACTGTATTGAGCACATAAAAAGATTACAGGGATTAAGAATACAGTACGACACAACAAGCCCTGTACAAACCTGGGTTGGCCCTTTTGGCTTTGCTATAATGCAGATAGAACAATGAATCATACACCAAACATTATCCAAAATAAATCATGCAGCATATCTACTGGTAAACAAATCATCCCTGCTCCTCAGAACTGCTCTTTTCATGAAAAGCCATCCCTCTAGTCTGAAGAGAACCGAGTGAATTTTTTCCTGTAACTATGAGAAACAGGAAACAGGGCTAAAATTCCCATGTAATAAGTTCAATTTCAACAGACAGAATTTTAATATGGCTACCTAGTTATAAAAGATTTGCTATAAAACTTGCATTAACAATTAATTTTTGGATGTTTGTAAGTTTAGAAACTGTTACAGAAATGACAAATCAAAAATACTCGCTGTAGGCAAACCAGCTTCCAGTGTTCTGATAATTACAATTAGGGAGCTTAATGAAATCCAGCGTATCAGATTAGTTTCACAATCCCTACACCTCTGATTTGTACTACCACGACATCTTCTAACAAGTATGGAGCAAATGGATTAGATCTACAGACTAATTTTATAGCCTTCCCTTCCAACTGATTTTCTTGTACTTCCCAGCAATATTTAAGAAAATATTTTCCAATTAATTGAAAGTCATTTAGTGCTCTCACCAAATTACTCCTCAGCGAGTCTGGAGCAGATACACTTTCATTTTCCCAAGTGCCTTTGATTTCTTCTCTGCATGTACAGACATGCACTTAATTAAAACTTTCCATCGAAGTGGCATTAGCTAGACACACAAGGCATACCAAGCTGCTCTTAGGCTTCCTGCCAGAAAGCCAGCAGTGCTGATGCTTTCCTTCATTTACTTTAAAGTGTCAGCAAAACAGGCAATTTATGACCACATAAATATGGAGCCAACAACCTATGACCACTATCTGCGGCAATACAGCACAAATGCACCTGCTTAGTTGTTCCCATTCCCTCGGACTGGTTCATGTTGCCAAACGAGGAATCAGAACACACTTTACTGAGTGCCTTCTGTTAACACCGTAATAAAATAAATCACCAGTATGAGTGTTTAAAAAGGTGTCAGGGAGCAGCATGAACAAATCCCACTAGCAGACAATGGGATTTGTGCAGATATCTACTGTTCACCATGTTGAAAATTTAACCCCAGGACTTTATACATACAAGCAGGATGCAGACATATCACATTATGAAATGAGGTTTGGTTTTTATCAGGATATTGGGACTTTTGTTAGGAAATAAAGATACAGGGAGAAAAGCCTTTTGCTCTGATACAGTGTTATGATTGTGGGCAGGGATTTAAAAAAGCATTTGAAGAAATGGAGACATCTGAGAAATCATGTAATTGCCAGAAGCATTTGAAAAAGTCTGTAGGACACGACAACAGCTCTCATTATGTGGTACCAGTTCTGCTTCAGAAGGTTTCAGAGATGTATTTGGCAAGCAACCCCCAAGAGAAAATGTATTTCTGACCACCAATGTAGCTATTCTTACATATGAAAGATGCAGTAGAGTCTAGGTGATGCCACTTAGCTCTGTTAGGTGCTGATTGTCATACGTGTGCCTCTGACATTTAAGTTGGAATTAAACTAGAGTGGTTTTAAATTGAGACTAGGTTTCATGTGTGCCAGCACCGATAATTCTCTGATCTATAGACTTCATTTCCTAAAAATGAGAGAGATCTTACAGTTATTTTTACAGTCAGAATCTAACAGGAGCAGTTCTGCTAAGAGTAGAAACATACCAACAACTGGAGATATCTGCAGGGCACCGAGGCTCAAGCTCAGCACGAAATCTGAGCATGAGGAAAAGTTCATCCTTGCCTGGGAAATATGTTCATGCTTTCCTGTGCAAGAAGAAATGACTGAACTGGGGCGTAAGGACCCTCAACTGACTTCATCATACAGTAAGATTGTCCTTCAGTTTATAGCTTCGCATATTTATCTTCCAAATGCATTTCTTGAAAGGCAAAACCAAAAAATATTTTCCTCATCCTGCAAACGCTTGTTAAAGAGTATTGTTAGAAAATTCAGGTGAAATCCTGACTTCTAGAATAAGAGAAAAAGAATTTCACTGACTTCAGAAATGCCAGGGTATTGCCCTTCAGCAGGAGCTTGAACAGGGTGTAACTGGGAACACATCCCTGTATACTGAAGAGCCCAGCCACATACATAACATATCTTAAGGGTCTTGCTCAGACACTCTGTGCCTCCTGAATCTTCTAAAGCATAAGGGAACTGGAAACATGAAAAGACAGGCATCTGCAGTTTTGCTCACACTTTAATCGCTTGAGATCAACTAGAGAAGTAAACAAACATGCTAGTATTACAATGCAAACAAAAAAAAAATCCAGTCATTGAGATGTTAGATCCTCTTTATAATTTCAAGTGCCAGCCACTTTTGAAGAAGGAACTTACGGTAACTTATGGACTTATGGTTATAACTGAAGTGCAAGTGTAATCCTACCTGCAGGCACTAATCAGACACTCTTACAAAACCTCCAAGATATAGCAAAGAAACACAACAGGAGAATTAAATGATTCTAAGTATTAGAGCTACAGCATGAAGTTGGGTGTAGAAATGGAGATGACTTTCTCTAACAAAAAGATACATGCCAAGTTGGCTTGTTAGCTCATGCAATCCCTGTGAAATGCTTTACACAAGGTGGAGTAGATCCTAATTGTAAAACAGACTTCTGTAAAAATATAATTGAGAAAACATTAATCACTTAAGATACATTTAAATAGACTTAAACTTCTTTTATATTTTTGTTTGTAAAAACATAGATTATATCCAAATATTAATTAATATTTTATAATTAAGGATGCAGTTGCTTGAAGCAAATTTCTTAAAGCTGTTCACTACAGCTTAAATTTTTTGTTATTTTATGTGTATGTATAGGATGCCAAATTTTCATTAGATGAACTGGTAAGCTAAAAATATGTGTTTTCTATATTTTGTTACATATGCAATCATTTTATTGGAGCTTAAGCTCCAGTATATGATTGGGCTTTTTACATTGTACTGGGTCTGGCTAGGATGGAGTTAATTTTATTCATAACAGCCCGTATGTTGCTGTATTTTGGATCTGTGATTAAAACAGTGTTGATAACACATCAGTGTTTTGGCTATTGTTTACACAGTGTCAAGTCCTTCTTGATTTCTCACTCTGTCCCCCTGTCCTGTTCCCCCCCACGTAGGCTGTGGGGGTGGGTAAGAAGCTGGGACACACACAGCCAGGACAGCTGACCAGAAGTGACTAAAGGAATATTCTACACCCATACGATGTTGCGCTCAGCAATAAAAGCTGAAGGAGGAGGAAGGGAGGACATTCTGGTTATGGCATTTGCCTTCTAAAGTAACCATTACCTGTGTTGAGGCCCTGCTTTCCAGAAAGTGGTTAAACATGTGCCTGCCAATGGGAAGCATAAATGAATTCCTTATTTTCCTTTGTTTGTGCACTTTTGCTTTAGCTATTACTGACTTTATCTTGATCCACAAATCTTCTTACCATCCTTCTCTTTTCTCCCCATCCCATGGGACAGTAGAGTGAGTGGCTGTGCAGATGTTCGGTTGTTGGCTGAGGTGAATCCACCATGTAATCTCTAAATTCTTCAGGACTTTTTTTGCAGATCCATGGCAAATCAATTTTTTGTTATCTTACTACTTCATTAGTTAAACATTGCTACTTTGGGGTTTAGTTTCATTATTACCAGAGGAAGTAAAAAAGATCAAAACCCTCTCCCCTCCAGTAGAAGGAGTATTATTCAGAGAAGTGACTCTCAAGGAAACTAACAGAGGATAAGGTTTCAAGAAGTGTATGTTTAAGGCAGCTACCACATTGCAGAGGCCTAAGTGCAGAGTCCTTGATGGATCTGGTCACAAGGTGATCATTAAGAATTTTGGTGAATTGAATCCAGGTGGGTGAACTGAGTGCAACAGGCAGAAGATGCACAGCAGATATTCAGACAAGATAGAGACAGAAAACAGGAAACTGGGGGCAAAGGGATCAGAGAAGGTAATGTGTGGCAAATACCAAATCCCATGAAAAGAGGAAAACTAAGCAGATGGAAGACTTGACAGAGGAAGCACCTGACAAAGATAAATTGCCAATCTACAGGGAAGCTCGAGTTCTGCTGTACAGTTAAGTTCTGGAGCTACAAACACTTAAAGCTGTCAAGAAATACAGAGAACTTGGCCCCTTACATCCTGGATCAATTGGCACTGGAGTAGTGTGAACATTAAGGTGAAGAAGAAAAATCTTCCCTGCTGCTATCTGGTGTGAGTAAGCAATCATAACTGGATCAACATGCTCAGGTTCACTTCCTCTCCTTGCCTACCCACACCTAGAACAAATGCTGCTGAGAGAAGCTGTAGGTTATCAGAAGAGAGCCACACTCTCTGTTGGAAGGATGAATTCTGCAACAGAGACCATGTATTCACTGAAGGCTTGAGTTACCCCACCTGAAGAGTTACGTGATCTGTTATTAAATCTGAGCTCTCATTAAGCATAGCACAAGCTGGAAAAAATGGCCAGGTGTGTAAAGGGGAAAAAAACCTTGAAAACCCAGAAACAGTCAGTATAGGATGTTACACATTCTATACTGACAAATACTAGATTGTGTCTGTTCTGGTTGAATTAGAAACCAAGCCCCACAGCTACCTTATAATTTTGCACTATTCAGCCTCCAGGCCCCAAAGCAATAAAACAGTGCGAGACATTGGAAGTTCATATTTAGGAAACAGTAGTAAACTTTAAAAAAAGTCCATGTCAATAGATATTATTTTGCAGTTCACTACCATAACAAAGTTCAACATAAGAAAGTTAATTCCACAACAGAGCAGAAGAGACAAAGCATGTTACAGCTTCATTCAAGTAGTGTCACTTCCAATTAAAAAGCAGAAGAAAGGGAATAGTGAACACCATATGAATTTAGGTCAAAGCAGATAATTATTTTTGTTCACTTACAAATCCCAAAGAAAAGAACTTTGACACACGCTCTTAGTGTTCAGTAATGGACAGAGTTTCCTAGCCATTCACTGGCCACCCTTTAGAACCTGGCAGAGGTGTCAGAACAAACAGTGGAATAGTACAGGATTAATGCCAATAAAAACCAGGAAATTTGGAAACAATGTGTAAACATAGCCTTTCTGCAGCTAAGAGGAAAGAAGAAACTAGGCTTCTATTATCTTGGAAACCCTACAGTTTGTTCATATCAGGAGCCTATAAATGAACACTATTTTCTTAACTTTCTAATCAAAACCAGATACAAGAATAGGAAGTCAGTAACTGTCAGTAACTAAAAAAGCTGATGTGTCTTTTCAAATCTCTTCATCCTCCTTATATACCAGTCACATTACTTGCCCAGCTCAGCTATCACCTAAGATTATAAACATGCCAACATAAGTAGATGCTGGAAGAAAGGTTTCATTTTTCTACTTATCACAGGCCTCAAATTGCTGCTGACAGACCTGGACTAAGAAAATTTACTACAACTTTCCAGGATGGCTGTCTGGAATATGATTTGGAAAGAAAACTATTTGCCTCCAGAAACAACTGCTTTGTTGTGAAACTCTTGGACCACTGGCCAAGGCTGTCAGTACTGCCATTCATGCAATCTGGCCATCCATCACGAAGCACCAAACCAGCCATTAGCACATAACATAAGCTACCACAAGCTCTTCACAAAGACAACCACAATAAAAATAAACCCTGAGTTCACATCAGGGTGATCAGGGTGCCTGGAGATCAGAGTCCTTTCTCTTTTTGTTCACCTTTTCTTTCTTTTCTCCAAAATAGTTGTAATTAAAAAATATTACCAGAGGTAATAGTGGTAGTCTGTGCACTTCACAGGATCAAGGTGGTATCCTCCACAAGGCCAATTCAAACATATGCCACATGCAAGGCTCTTCAAAAAAGGGACAAATGGATACAGCTCCAGAAATGGAGCCGTATTGCATATACGATTAAGCAAATGTCCTCATATTTCTCACCTCCTGCTTCTCACAGTTGCTTCCTTCAGTCTGCTAAACTCATTTAGGGACCTGGGATCCAAATGGCTGGGCACTGGGGCCTAGAGTTGTCACTTAGGACATCTTTTGAAGCACTTCAATCTAGGCTACAGAAGGGAAAGAGAACTGAGCATGCCATCCAGGAGAAATACTCTCCAGCTGTGTGGATGCAGTTTAAATGAGTTATACAACATAGGGTTTCCACAGGTTAGAGTACCCCTGAACATCATGATGCCAGTGGCAGGTAGAC
Organism: Strix aluco; assembly: GCF_031877795.1. NCBI lineage: Eukaryota > Metazoa > Chordata > Aves > Strigiformes > Strigidae > Strix > Strix aluco. The sequence continues at coordinate 20,869,148 of NC_133931.1, forward strand.
AGTCAGACAGAGTTTACCGCACATCCTGAGGATGAGCTATTTTGGGGCCTATCTGCGGAGCAACTTCCACGCGTAAAGTTTGTTCCCACAAAATAAAAATCCCTTCTCTAAAGCCATTTACATACTTTTCCCTTCCACGGGAGGACAATGGTATCAGCAATTGCTCTTGCAAGACTGATGTAAGTATACAACATGAATAATACAACGCATCAGAAACTCATTGGTATACATACTGACCTCTGCTATTTCAATGTTGCTGTCTATTGTAGATTTAATTAATTGTAGAAAAAGTAACACAATAGAGAAGAAGATGAGAGCATCATAGAAGACAACACAGAGGAAACCACGATAGTTCTGTATTTAAAAGCATGGGATCAGCTCTCAAATTAAATTGAAATCAAGAGAAATTCACCTTTGTTAGCGATGTCAGTTCACATTAACAACACAGCTTCTTATAAAGCAGCTGAGAAGTATCTTCCACACATACAAATTTTGTCAAAGCTGTTCTGATAGGACAGTCACTTTTATTGACTTCATTATTCAGTCCATTCAACAGGGATTATCCACTAAAAATAAACTTTGTATGCAAAATTAAGAGAAAGTTATAAATAAAAAAGGAGCTGAGATACTATATACCTGATAACTTCCAAAGATCTGGTGACAGGAGATAATTCATAATTCAGTTTTTGAGTCAGAGTTTTGTAATTTTGTTAAATGTTTTGTGGAGATTATAATTAGCATTGTATTATTAGAACTAATTTAAAACTAATTTTACAGGAAAATCAACCTTAAAGCATAGAAAAATAGCTTTGTTCTTCATGATATTTCCAAGTAAATACAGTATTTCTTTTTAGGTAAAGAATTAACCTATCAACCCAAGATTTTCAAAAACTCTCAATAGTTTTAGGCAGTCTATTTGTAGGAGCTTATAACCTTTAAAAAAGATCAGTAAAAATCAAGATTTTCTTGTTCACAATTAAGAGTCCTCTATGAAAATTAAATTCAAAATGCACTGCAGTTGGGAGAACAAAATACCTGACAAGTACTCAGTCACTGCCTAACTGAAATATGGTACCAATCCCAAGAATACTTGATGTAATTTCCCAGTTTACACATAGGAATTATGGAAGTCCACCCTGTCTCTTTCCCTCTGGAAGCAGGAAATCCTTTATCTATTTTAAGAGTTTCAAAACAGTCTGCATAAAGGGAGAAATAGCAGAACACAGGACAGTGGAGAGGCAAAGAACTTCTGTTCCACACATGTGTCTTTTTTCATAAAATCTCTTGTTTGCAGGCATGAAAGAGAATTTCATATTGTCTGTAATATTCCTTATGAGGAATTTTCATTTGCATAGTAATCAAGATTCAATCTGGGAAAAAAAAAAAGATAAAGAATGAAATTTAAAGGCTACCAATCAACCATAATTCTCTATTTTGCCATTGCTTTATAATTCTAAGAAAAGATAAAGAGAATATCCTGAGAGTAAAAAAATGTTTAGATCAGCCCAGAAGGAGATCATATGGACTAATATTAAACAGTGGCAAAAATAACTAACCCACCTGAATATAATGTAATGTAATAATTTATTTCACTTATCAGAATGTCTTTGGTTAACTTGAGTCTTAATATTCTGCCATCAATTAAAAGCAGAAATCCTCAAATGTTTGGAAGTTTGCAATTCCATTACTGTACCCTCAGCAACAGTTATCTTAAACTCATCATACTGACAAAACAATGGATTCTGTACTTACCTAAAAGAAAGACCAAAGTTTCCTTTTCCTGAAAAGTTACCCTAAAAATGTACTGCATTTACATCTCGAATACAAGGTAACACAGTCTGGAGTTACATGTCAAGACCACTTCAGACAGGCATAAAACATCCCGTTGAATTTGTTGCTGTGTGAGGCAGCAGGGCCCAGGCTTGCAGGTGCACAAGGGACCGGGGAGCCCCTGGTAGCGCCCTGACTCGGACGAGGCTGGAGCTCATACTGAAGCCTTGTGAAACTGCTGAGGGAGCTGATGCCTCAGAAAACCAATCTGCTTTTTCTTATTATTTGCCACCCCTGCTTCCTGCAGCTATGCAAGATGCTGCTTCATATGTGCTGCTTCTTAAGGGCAAGCTAGCCTCCCCTCTTCCCAACAGTTCAGAAGAGGTGAGCTACTTCTCCAGGTACCAGATTAAAGGTGCTCTGACACTGCACAGGGCAAACATTTCACTAGGCTGCCATGCAACTGGGGCACAAGTGTTAAGTCCTTGACTAGTCTGTACTAAAAACCTAAAACCCTACCAACAAGCAAAAAAACCCAGGGAGTTCACACACGGGAGGAATGGTCTGTAGTATCTTTGTTCCACAGAGGAATCACACTCTCCTGCAGAAGACCCAGAGGTGCAGAAGCTGGTACCTGGCAAGGTGCCTCAGGTGCTGCAATGGCTTGTGTGGCTCCAGGAACTGTGGGGAAAGCAAGGCCATGATGTCTGCTGATGGATACAGGTGCAGAATGCCACCACCTGATACTTAAGAGCAGAGGCACTTAAAGAGTGCAGGAAGTAGAGAGCATCGATTCAAAAATGTTGATTTTTGAGACATTTGGGGTATGACATTGAATCATGCAGAAAAAGAGTTGGAGGTTACCTTACACTCAGTAGGGACTCCCTAAAATCGCAGAAAAGAACCTATCTTACACTGATGCTTTGTCATCCTGGTGGTTTTTTCTGTAACCAGAAAGCAGGAGGGATGCCCTGCAGCACTAGTACAGTGTCTTCCTTGGCAGTCTTGCTGTGACCCATAATGCCTTGGGGATACTATTTGCCTTTGTGCTACAAGGCCTGTATGCCACATACCTGTCAATTACAATAGACCAGAGCTGTACAGCAAAGGAAAAACAATTTATATAATAGAACAATATATCTAGCTGATGTATAACAATACATTTTAAAATGTAAAATTTTCAGATTAGAGTCACAACAGCCATACTATTTTTTGGAGATGAAAAGCATAACAATAAAGGTGAAAACTAACCTCTTAGTGCCGAACATGATGGTGCGAACTTGTTCCACATTTATGAATGCACTGCTCTGCACAGGCTGTTTCTGTTGACCTGGATAAGAAGAAAGAAAGATTTTAGACCAAGCAACTCAGGACCTTGGTTTTAATATCCTGAACAATAAATACATCTTCCAGTGCAACTTCAGAGAATACCTGGCAATTTTATAGAAATACAAAGGTTAGCAAAACAATACAAAGGTTAACAAACAACAGATAAAAGTTTAAAAACCTAAGACCAAATCCTACTCATAGGGCTTAAACTTGAGGTTGTTAGAGCAGTCACTCAACAAAAGAGTTAGATATAATGCTATGTGGTAGTGCAACACCTAAAAGCCCTTGCCTCTGAAAGTGGAGTTCACGTGCCTCAAAGCAACTAACCAAGATCTTTCTGAATTGACAGTCTGAACACAGCTATATAAATTTACATCTTAATTGCATTTTGGTGCTCCATTTGTTGAATGACTACCTTACTAAATTAGTCATTTTTTCCAGAAAGAAACCATTAATACAAATAAGAAGTTTCCTGGAGTAGGCCTACTAAGTATGGACTCAGGGTATGTTATTATTTGAACAAAAATAAATCCCAACCTTTATATAAAAAAATAAAAATATGAAAATATTATAGAATAATAGAATAATTAGGTCAGGAGGAACTGCCTAGTCCAACCCTCAGCTCAAAGCAGGTGTAATCAGGTCAGGTTGCTCAGGGATATGTCCAGTTGAGTCTTTAACACCTCCACAACCTCTCTGGGGAACCAGTTCCAGTACTTCACCACCATCACGGTAAAAACATTTTTCCTAATACCTAACCAGAATTTTCCATGTTACAAGTTGTGTTCACTGCCTCTTGTCATATCACTATATACCTTTAAGAAAAGTCTAGCTCCATGTCCTCTATATCCTCCACCACTGACAGCACTAAGGTCTTCCTCTTGGCCAGCTCTTCTTATGGCTGAGCTGATCCAGCTCTCTCGGTCTCACGTCATAGGCCATTTGCTACAGCCCACTCACCACCTCATTTTGTCTCCATAAGTCAACATCCCTCTTGTTCTGGGCAGCCCAAAACTGGACATGGTACTCCACAGTCAGTCTCACAAATGCCAAATAGAGGGGAAGGATCTTTCCCTACCTGCCAGCTACACTCTTGCCCATGCAGCTGAGGGAAGATGGTGACTTTCTTTGCAGCAAGAGTGCACTGCTGGCTCACACTCAAAACTGCTGTTCACTAGGCCTCTTGGATCCCTTTCTGCACTGCTTCCCAGACAGCTGGTCCCCAGCCCATCCCTTTACACAGAGGTTTTCTATCCCATGGGCAAGACCTTGCATTTGCTTTTGCTGAACTTCGTGAGGTTCCTGTCAGCTCATTTCTTCAGCCTGCCCAGGTTCCCCTGAATAGCAGGGGAACGATGTCATCCACAAATTTGATGAGATTACACTCTATCCCATCACTGATGTCATTAATGAAGATACTAAACACTGTTGCTCCCAGTATGGAACCCAGAAGGATCTCACTAGTTACTAGCTGGGTGTGACATCTGCTGTTTTCCAGTCATCAAGAACCTCTCCCAGTTGCTATGACTTTTCAAAGATGAGAGAGAAGCCTTGCAATGACATCAGCCATCTCCTTCAACACCCTTGAGCACATCCCATCTGGTCCCGTGGATTTGTGTATATCCAAAGTGGGCTAAGTGATCCCTAATGCTGTCTTCCTCTACTGCAGGTACTGTTTAGCTCTGCTAGGAAGCTCAGACACCTGGGAAGCCTGAGGACAAGTCTCTCCAGCAAATCCAAGTCATGGATTTTGCCAAAAAAGGCATTGAGGACATCAGCCTTTTTTCCACATGGCCACACTGAGCAATGGGCCCATGCTACCTATGCCTTGCCTTTTGCTGTCAATGTACTTACAGAAACCTTTTTTGTTGCCCTTCACCTTCTTGGCTAGTTTTGATTCCAGCTGGGCTTTGGGTTTCCTGACTGTATTCCTACATGTTCCTACATGTGCCACATTCACCTCCAAGTAGCCTGTCCCCACTTCCACTGTCTGTGTCCTTCCTTTCTTTGAGCCCAGTCAGCATTCAGGCCACTCTTTTACACAGAACCTCTCGCCCTGGCTTGCCCACCTGATCTTATCACTAGTCTCTGAAAAGCCTGTATCCATCCACTACAGCACTGCAGTCAGGAGGGCCATCCCACCATTTAACTGTAATTCCAATATGGTCACAGTGCTGCAACCGTGTGTGAACTCCTAATTCATCCCACTTGTTGCCATGCTATGTGCATTTGGTAAGGTTGAGCAGGAACTTTCTTCTCTTGCCCAAAGTCATTAGCTTTCCCTCTCCTCCGTCTTGAGAGCCACCCTCCACTACTTGTTTGCCCATGGTCTGCATTTGTCCCTCCTTCCTCATTTTGTGTGGCTCAGGCTCTTATCTTACCAGAGTTTCTGCGAAGACCCCAGGTATCTCCTCCTCCCTTCTCTGATGGTGTATGGTCTGTTCATCTCTTCTGCAGCTCCTTCCCCATGTAAGCACCTTGCTCAGTGTGCCTGTCCCGAGGAGAGGCCCCCATCACCCCAACCCCAAGAGAGGCTTCAGGTACCCTGCAGCCCCACACCACACCAGCAGCAGCCTCCCTCAGTGTGACATCTGGATTGAGGCCTCCAATGTGCCAATGACAAGTCAGTGCCAGGAAACATCCCTGTGGGGTGCTTAGACCATCACTGTACACCCTCCAAGCCACCCGAGGCAAGTTTAAGCAGACATGCTCTGTGTCCCTGATGTGCTAATGGCTACAAGGGTGTTGCTGCTGCTCCCCATGAGCTTAGCCCTCCCAAAGCAGGAGTCAGCCATTCCCAGCCACAGCCTGGATGCGAAGGTGCCAGAAGCAGCTCCCAGCAGAACTGGAAGCAGAGGCTCAAACTGCTGCACAAACTGGGAAGAGTAAGCACGAAGAGCAGCGTAGGCTGTGCTCTGGGTGCCCTGCATGCTCCCAGCCCTACAAACCGAGTCCCTTTTGCAGCCCCTGTTCACAGTGTCCTGGTCCCTCACTGCCTAAGGAGCAGCTAAACAGCAACCAGAAAGCAGAGGCAGGCACCAGCCCCGCCAGCTTGAGACTTGCTCCACCAAGTCCCTTCCCATGAGACTGCAACAGCTCGCAACCTTGGTTCACTTCCCTTGTGAATGCCATCACACGCACCCACTGCCCTCACAACACGTGATTTTGATGCTAATGAAACCTTTCTGCCCTACTCCCAAATGTTCGATTTAAAACAGAAAGACAGAGATTACAAAATAAAAAATTCTATCCTAGTTTAGTTGATTTTTTACATGTAAATGGGGAATCTAAATACAAATGTTTTGTTCATCAGGAAGAAGCTGTGATTACATGATCTCGACTGACAGGAGGATTTTTGTCTCCAAACTCCCTCCTAAATTCATAAGATGCTCAAGGGGACTTCACATCTCCATGTAACACCAGATAAAATGACACCAGGTAAAATGTCTTGTTACCTCCAGGCAAGGAAGTGCTATTTTCACAGCACCATATTTCATTATGGGGCTGGGCAGTGACATTTTTGTCTCAATTTACCAGTTGCTCTTAAAGCATTTCTTTTTCAGTTTTGTGTGTAGTTTTTTTGACTTGGTGCGGCTCTTTCACTTGTACAGCTGCAAAGAGTCGAAGGGAACCTCCCTCTTCCTTTCCATGCCCTCTTGTTCCAGAATCACAGCCTTGCAGCTGGGCAAGCAGCACAAATATCATCAGCCTGAAGTACATTTTCCTTCCCATGCAATTATTCTCCCTGCCTCTCACTAACATCAGTTGCTCTACACTGAGAGCATAATAAATGCATGCTTCAAGTCAGCTGTCTTGATTGGGAATTTCTAAAGCCTCCAAGTAAGCCAAGTGTCCATCCAATTGAAAATCCATGGATTTGGGGCATGCACATGCCCTGCATGTCTTGGGAAGTAACACTCCAGTTCCCTATTTATGATTGTCATGCTAACTGGGAGCCTAAAATATGCCTACACTGTCAGAGAAAGAATGTGCATGAGATTAAAAACTGCAACTCAGCCTCTGGCCCAGTGTACACATTAAGAATTTCAAGCCATTTAGACAGGTGATTATACAATGTGGACCCTGTATATGCACTGTAAATGCACTACAAAGATCTGAGTGAGGCATTCCTTTTCTCTTAGTAGCAAGGTTGAAGCTCATTAATTCAATTTTCAGAAGTATTTAGGTTGTGACCTGGAAGTCCAGGTCCCATATTTGAAAATGACACAGTCATTTATGATCCCAGGAGCATCAGTGGAACTTTGACACTGAAAATTTTAACCCCAGTTTATTCAATCATTTGATACTCGTCTTTGTTTCCACTAAAGAGCACCATTCACAAGCATTTATTGTATTTTAAGCATCTTACATTACTAGGCAAGACTGCCTTTATGTTCATAAGAACTTTAACGGAGGGCTCAGATGTGTTCTGTCTCTTCTTGGATATAAATAGTAACATTAGTGATGACATAAGGTACTGCAGTTTCTCAGAAAGCAGGACAAGCTATTTGAGGAAAACCAACAGGTATATAAAATTGCTGAGTAGTTGAAGCATCCTCCCTTGAAGGTGACTGGTGCAAAAGTCAGAAAAAGAAGGTGTTGGATATGTTGCCACCTATCTCAGCAGAAACTTTGCTGGCAGCATCACTTTCCTTTTCCTTGAGGCACAAGTATATCCTTTTTGGAAAAAAATACTGATACAGTCACCAAATTAAATCCCTCTCTAGTGGAAGGTACCATCCTCAGAGCAAAGTGGCAGAACAGCCCAGGACAACCATCCTCGCTCTCTTCTAGACACCCACATTAAGCTGCTAAGGAAGGCTTTTAAACAGACTCACTTTGCATGGGAGCAGATGAGAAATACCATTTATCTGCTTGGAGACAAATTCTGAAGGCTACGACTTCCAAAATGAGAAACTTCTTAGTAGCAATAGTGATTTCTAAAATGATGTCTTAAAGATGACATTTTATACAGTAAAACTGGCACAAAAACTAGTAAACCTTTACATTTACACCATATATGTTTAAGCATAATTTACTGAGATTTACACTGACTGCTCAAACCCATGCAAATCTGAGCACAAGTATTAAGAACAAAAATATTTTCTGTTAAGATAGAATTTATTATAGTGATAAATATGGCATAAAATGTTCACAGAGTATAACAAAAGAAAATCTTTTCTCAATGATCTGGAGGAGGCAACGGACTGCCCTGTCATCAAGTTCGCAGATGGGACCAAATTAGGGGACACCAGTTGATATGCTTGAGGGCAGGGCTGTCATCCAGGGAGGCTTGGACAGGCTGGAGGGATGAGCTGACAGGGACCTTATGAAATTCAGCAAGGACAAATACGAAGTCCTCTACTTGGGAAGGAAGAAACCCTTGCAATGGCATAGGCTGGGCACTGCCTGGCTGGAGGGGCTCTGGGGCAGCAAGCGGAGTGCGAGCCAGCAGCGCGCTCTGGCACAGAGATGGCGAACAGCATCCCGGGCTTTATTAGCAGGAGCATGGCCAGCAGATAGAGGGAAGGAATCGCCCTCCTTTATTCAAAAATCATCAGACCACTCCTGAAATACTGCATCCAGTTCTGCAACCTGCCCTCAACGCAAGAATAACACTGATAAACTGGAGCAAGTTCAGCACAGGGCCCCCAGGCTGGTCAGGCTGGAGCACTTGCTGTGTAAGGAGAGACTGGGGGAGCTGGGCTGCTCCAGCCTGGAGAAGGGGCGGTTTCAAGGGACCTAATGGCTCCTTCCAGTACCAACAGGGAGGTTATCGAGAAGATGGAGCCAGCCTCTTCACTGTGATGCATGGTAGGAGGATGAGAGACAGTAGGCGTGAACTGAAACAAGAGGCTCTGACTGGGTATAAAAGAGGTGCTTTTTACCATGATCACAGTCGAGCAGTGGACCGTATTGCACAGAGAGGTTGTACAGCCTCCCTCCTTCGAGTTTCTCAGAACCTGGCTGAATAAAGTTCAGAGCAATCTGGACTGATCTAACAGGTGACCATGCTTTGAGCAGGAGGATGGACTACAGCCCTTCTGAGGTCCCCTGTGACTTGAGTTATCCTGTGATCCTACGAGTCTATGTATAAAGAAGGAAAAACATGGCAGGGGATGTGAAATGATGGTTGAAGCTGGGATAATTAAAACATAATGCTGGTAAAAGTATGATGACAGGATGACTACAGTTCATTTTTTGTTTTAAGGAAATAGCAACAAGAGAACGCTTTAAAATTTCTGTTCTGAAAGGTTAGAAAAACAATTAAATTCCTCTCAGAAGAGGTAGATTCAGTATATTTATATAGAGGACTAAAAGCAGCAAACAAGAACAAAATGTACCAAAATATAAACCTGACTTAGTTGAGTTGAAAGATATTGAAAGCTAGGAGGGAGCAATAAGCAGATGAGGCAAGACCTGAGAAATTAAACACTACTTACTATGCACAGTAAGCCTTGAAAAGTAAGAGCATAACAAAATATCTTCCATAGGCAATGGGAAATACTGAGTCACAAAACAGCAACCAAATCCAAAGATTTTGAGAATTGTTACCTTTGAAATAAAAAGAACTATACAAAGAATTTTACTGGTTCAAAAGAAATAATGTGAAGAATGGAAAGGGAATGATGCCAGTACCCATAACATTGGGGACACCTGGAATATATAAGTTTATTACTATTCTGCAGCATCACTATTCTACAGTTTTTTGCAGAAGCAAACAAGTGAAGAAGAAAAGGATAAGATTGCCTACAGATGCTCAGCAAAACATTTTTGGTAGGTCGGTGCTTTTCTCCTGCCTTGAAAACTTTGGCTTTCTCCTGTAGATGTCTGCCCTCTTCCATACTTGAGGAACTGTATAGACTATTTTAATCTAACAGTCTGAACTGCTCAGAGTTAAAGGAGATGAATGATACACAGATACATCCAAAACATATAAGCAAGAAAATGCCACCTGAATTTTCAAGTACTTAAGGCACAAAGATATGTGAGAAACAGTTTCACAGCAAGTAAGTCTTTTGCAGTATAATAGGATACTTAGGCAGGACCACAACATCTTCCCAAAAGCTATACTTCAAAAAACACAAGCTATGTCTAGTCAAAGACACTAGAATCATACTGGGTTAACCAGAAGAAATGTAACGGCCTGTGGATACAAACAGAGCGATTGATTACTTCTGGCCTTAAGCTATGTGAACTCTGCCTCAGATCACTTATTTCAGCCTTTTTAGTATATTGCTCAACCATTTCAAAATGAAAAGAAATAATTTCTTCAAACCTTTACGAAGCATGCAACACATTTATTCTCTATATAGTCTAGGTTGATTTTTTCCTGTTTTGTTTAATTACCTTAACACTTGAAGGAAGTGCACCTTAAAATTCAAATAAACAATTAAAGCTTTAGTTTGGCAGCTCTTGGAGCTAACTCATTAGTGGCTTCTTAAGCAACTAAATGATAAATAAAAATAAATGAACCAATGAATGAGTCCTATTCAAATAGAGAAAAACGAAATGTAGTTACTAATGAAGAGACTGATTTATCTGTAATGTAAATGAAATCTTTAACAGCAATTCTTATGCAGTGAAATAAACCCGACTGCCATCTGTTGTTGATCAAAGGTCAGTTCAGTATCAAGAGTTTAATAAATAAATCATTTTGCCTACTGTAAATCATGAGGGCAGCCAACATTATCACCATGTTCCAGTATTTAAAGGGTGGCTACAAAGAAGACGGAGAGTCCCCTTTCACAAGGAGTCACGTGGAAAAGACAAGGGGTAATTGGTACCAGTTACTCCCGGAGAGACTCCGACTGGACACAAGAGTAAAATGAGAACAATCAGGAATAATCTCCTCAGGGAAGCGGTGCATTCCCCAACACTGGACACTTTTAAGATTCAGATGGACAGAGTGCTGGACCATCTTGTCTAGATCATGCTTTTGGCAAGAGAGGTTGGACCAAATGATCCTTGAGGTCCCTTCCAACCTGGTATTCTATGAGTATGGCCATTCAGAAGTATTAATTTCATTACTATATTTTTTCTCATATCTGAAGGAAAAGTATTTTAGAAATACAGAAATTAACTTCATATATTTGACTATGTGGTTATTTCATGTGTCAGCAGCCCTTTGCACCAACCACATAGTTACCAAAGATCTAATACTATTATCTGTTATGATTACATTTGTAATCCTGTTAATTTAATCTTCTTACACTTCCATTTTTTTCTTTACAAATTAATTACATTATGACTGCTGTATGCTTTTCATACAGTTTCCATGACAGATGTTTTCTTCTTCCAAAATGAAGTTAAATATTTCTGGTTTTAAGACAACAACAACAATAAAAAAGAATTACCAGTTTGCTGCCTCATCCCAATGACAGTTCGAGTGACCCCACCTGCTAATTCTTCTTTCATCCTTTGTCTTTAAGCCCTCATCTTTCATTCTTTAAGATAATACAATCACCAAAGCCTCACGTTATCCTTCATTTCCATTTGCTTTCATTTCTCTTCCTTTCCTACATTGTACAATACCATATATATATCTTTCTCATGTCATAGCTAAGTGTAGCTTCTGCCACAAAATCCGCACAGTATATACAATGCAGAGATGGAACTGTGCTCTATCACTCATCCCCTGTTAGATCATCCACCTCTGCCTGTAGTAGGATTCAGATTTGCTTCAAGGCAAATCCTAACTACTGTAGTAGGAGAGAAAAAAATTTCTTATCATGCACTCTGTGAGCAGGCTAAAGAAATGTACTGATTTTTAAATAAGACAGATAAAAACAACCATTTGTCCTGAGTATTTTGCCCTCCTTCACCTTCATGGCAGCACACATGGCTTCCGTTCCTAGGATTTCAGCAGAAAGGGACATTCCTCTACACCCTTTGTATCATCTTAAAATCCTCAGAAATCTAAGGCAGGAAAAAAAAAAAAAAAAAAAAAAAAAAAAGACTGCTTCTCCTCTCTAGACAAAATTGCTACAGTATCAATTATTTATTATTAATTAAGTAGTGGATGTGTCTATGAACAGAAAACAGCACGCATACAGAGAAGACTCACAGGGAATAACCAGGACTGATCAGGATTTCATTATTTTTCTTTATTTACAAAGAGTTATAAAGCCTGCTGAAGTTGGGGGGGGAGCTGATAATAATAGTAGGCTAAAAGGCCCTTTTCCAAAAGGTCACCTGAAGTCAGTGAACATTAATAATACAACTAAATCTGCTGAAACATAAATGGTAGATGCAATGGTTCATTTATGGCTGCTATGAGATGTGAAGTTGGTGCTATTTATCCACACATCTCCTTTCCAGGAAAATCAAGAATATCCCAAGTAGACACAAAAGGATCATGAATTTAATGCTCCTCAAAGCTGAAGAAACCAACATCACTTACAGCAGGAGGGCTGCTGCTTTCAGACATAGCTCAATGACAAATTTCCTCCAGTAGCAAGTGAGGTCTTATTGTCTTCAGGCTCATCCTGTTTTTTAACTCCTATTCCTCAGTTTGCCATCCCTTTAGCTGTACAAATATAATGTCATACAGGACTACACCAAAACCAGGTAGATTAAATGATTAATATCCTCCTCAAAAAAGAAAGTATCTTTAAAAATCAGTCTTCACATCAGTAAAAAATTTAATAAATCATTTAAATGATGTAGTTTACAGCACAGGTTGCACTGGCACAAGGAGAGCATCTGTGAACTCTGGAATAGTGGTTTCATAAGCAGACTTTAAAGTCAAAGACAACATCCAGGTCATAACTTCTCAAATGATCATTAAAGTTTAAAATCTTTAAGAAATGTCTGTACCCTCTGGAAAATTACTTCCAAAGTGCATTCTAAAGATAGGTCTTAATCTCCACCAAAAAGCTGTAAACTCTCAGACTGTGTATCTCACATATATAGTAAACATAAAATCAAAACTGTGTTGACCTTGGCTAGCTGCCACGTGCCCACCAGTTGCTCTCTTACTCCTCCTCCTCAACAGGATAAGGGGAGCAAATAAGATGGAAAAGCTCATGGATCAAGACAAGCACAGGGAGATCACTCACCAACTACCAGCACAGGCAAAACAGACTCACAGAATCATAGAATGGTTTTGGTTGGAAGGGACCTTAAGGATCATCTAGTTCCATCCCTGCTGCCACGGGCAGGGACATCTTCCACTAGACCAGGTTGCTCAAAGCCCCGTCCAACCCGGCCTTGAACACTGCCAGGGAGGGGGCAGCCATAGCTTGTCTGGGCAACCTGTTCCAGTGCCTTACCCCCTCACAGGAAAGAATTTCTTCCTAATATTTAATCTACCCTCTTTCAGTTTAAAACCATTACCCCTCATCCTATCACTACACTCCCTGATAAAGAGTCCCTCCCCATCTTTCCTGGAGGCCCCCTTTAAGTACTGGAAGGCTGCTATAAGGTCTCCCCGGAGCCTTCTCTTCTCCAGGCTGAACAACCCCAACTCTCTCAGCCTGTCCTCACAGAAGAGGTACTCCAGCCCCTGATCACCTTTGTGGCCCTCCTCTGGACTCACTCCAACAGATCCACGTCCTTCTTATGTTGAGGGCCGCAGATCTGGACACAGTACTCCAGGTGGGGTGTCACAAGAGCAGAGTAGAGGGGCACAATCACCTCCCTCGACCTGATGGCCTCACTTCTTTTGATGCAGCCCAGGATACAGCCGGCACACGTCGTGGGCTCATACCCCCAAGTCCTTCTCCACAGAGCTGCTCACAATCCACTCATTGTCCAGCCTGTATTTGTGCTTGGGATTGCCTCGATCCATGTGCAGGACCTTCCACTTGGCCTTGTTGAACTTCCTGATGTTCACACGGACCCACCTCTCAAGCCTGTCAAGGTCCCTCTGGATGGCACATCCCTTCCCTCCAGCGTGTCGACCGCACCACACACCTTGGTGTCGTTGGCAAACTTGCTGAGGGTGCACTCGATCCCACTGTCCATGTCGCCAACAAAGATATTAAACAGTGCTGGTCCCAACACCAACCCCTGAGGAACGCCATTCATCACTGCTCTCCACTTGGACATCGAGCCATTGACCGCAACTCTTTGAATGTGACCATTGAACCAATTCCTTATCAACCAAGTGGTCCATCCGTCAAATTCATTTCTCTCAATTAAGAGACAAGGATGTCATGCAGGACAGTGTCAAGGTAGACAGTGTAAGTAGTACAAGTCCAGGTAGGTGATGTCAGTTGCTCTTCCCTTATCCACCGGTGCTGTAACCCCATCATAGAATGCTACCAAATCTGTGAGGTACAATTTGCCCTTAGTGAAAACATGTTGGCTGTCACCAATCACCTCCTTATTTTCCATGTGCCTTAGCAACTCAACTTGGGAAATTAATTTAATTTTATTGCCAATTAATTGTAACAGAGTAGGATAGTGAAAAATAAAAGCACATCTAAAACTACTTTCTCCCACCCCTCCCTTCTTCCCAGGCTCAATTTCACTCCTGACTTCTACCTCCCCTCTCAGGCAGCACAGGGGATGGGGAATGGGGGTTGCGGTCAGCCCATAATGCTTTGTCTCCTCTGTTCCTTCCTACTCATGCTGTTCCCTTGCTGCAGCATGGGGTCCCTCCCACGGAAACAGTCCTTCACGAATTGCTCCAGCATGGGTCCTTTCCACAAGGTATAGTCCTTCAGGAATGGGCTGCTGCAGCGTGGATCCTCCGCAGGGTCACAGGTCCTGCCAGAAGACCTGCTCCAGTGTGGGCTCCTCACCATGGGCCACAGCAATTGTCGGGAGCCTTATCCTGCATGGGCTCTCTATGGGCTGCAGATTCCTTCAGAGCACTTGTGGCATATTGAAAGACGGCGTATTGCTTCTTTCCCACAAGCACATCCACCTGCTGTGGCATGGGGTCCTCCACAGGCTGCGGGGCAGATATCTGCTCCACTGGGGCCTCCGTGGGCTGCAGGGAAATAACTTGATACCCTATGGTCTTCTGCACAGACTACAAGGAATCTCTGCTCCAGCACCTGGAGCACCGCCTCCCCCTCCTTCTTCACTGATCTTGGTGTCTGCAAAGTTGTACTTCTCTTTTTGTTCCCTCACTCCTCTCTCACAGTTGTCACACAGCTTTTTTTACCCTTTCTTAAATATGTTATCACAGAGGCGCCACCGGCATCACTGGTGGGCTCAGCTTTGGCCAGCAATGGGTGCAACTTGGAATGTCTGGAACTAGCTCTGTCAGACACGGGGGTGGGGGGGAACAACTCCTGATGTCTTCTCAGAGAAGCCACACTTGCAGCGCCCCCTGCTATCAAAACCTTGCCACACGAACCCAATACAGCAGTCTTACTTCTGTCTGATTACCAGCCATTTGAGAAACTGCGTATCAGATTTCTATATATCATTTGTTAGTGCTGCAGACAAAATATAACACAGTTATATAATTTACAGCAGCAGAGGGAGGACTGCAGGAATCATAAGTAATTCCACAGAAATAGAGACGAGATAAAACAATTCCTGGGACCAAAGCAGTTGAACTGCTATCTTTCCTGTACTCTTTTGCACTATTATGAAATGTAGTGGTACTGTAAGCTCAATTCAGTATTTCCCAAGCATTGTATTTTTTAACAGATAAAATCCCTCTCTCCTCAGAATAAAATAATGTCAGCTAAATGTGATCAATGGCAGGGAACAGAATTATACAGACCTGAGTCTCTAGTCAGCCAAAACAAGGACAGACACCTTTGGAGAAAGAAGAAATGGAGATCAGCTTTGGCTGCAGTTATCTGGACTAATTCAAAAGGGAGTAGAATGAGTATGACTCGGATAGACAAAACAGAATATGTCAAGCACACGAGTTTATTAGCTATCATCATAAAAAGAGGCATTACAATATTTTTTTTACCTGATTGCAGATGCTAGAGACAAGAACAGTAGCAGATTAATCTTTAAAGTATATGGATTCTGTTTTTTCACATTTCAACTTTTAAACTAATGCTACAATACTGATTTTCATCTACACTACAGTTCCAGTGATAATTACTTATATCTAAAATTAAAGAAAAGATGTCACTTAACTGCACAGGATATAAAATAGTAATTTCAATATATCAATTTCTTATTAAATTGGCACTCAAGCACTTTCACTCAATCTAGTCTGTGATATTCAAAAGGAGGAAAATAAAAACAGAATGACATTTACTCGATACAATGTGAAAGGTATTTATGCTTAGTCATTAGCTGGTTGAAGAATATATCCCAAGATATGATAATGCAGACTTACCTGACTGTATTACAAATGCTCCTTCTCAGACAGTTCACTTACTAAGTCTCCCCTAATCATCTGGCATGTCTACCTGTTTATTCCTATATTATCAACACCAAAAAAATCCCTTTCATTCATAATCACTGTGGTTGTTCCACTGCCATTCATTTAATGGGTTTTATCCTATGTTTTGAAAGCCATAAATACAGAAATGACAATATAAAATATTTACAATACCTTATTTTCCTTTCACAATTTATATATATCCAGTTTTGCTGTTTTCCACTTCTGCTCCTTTTCAAGAAGAAAGGTGACTATACAGTGAAGTTCACAGCTGGAATCAGATCTAAGAGTGCTGCAGACTATAGACCGTGCAACTCTCAAACCTTTTGGGCCAGATCAGTAAGAACTGCTGAACAGATTTTTTAGATCAAAGGTTACACTTCCAGTTTTGTAAATAACTAAAATATTCCACTTTGTGGCACTACGTAGCTTTCATCCCACCAAGCACAGCTGAAGCTAAGGTGGATTTATCATAACAGAAAAGGCTCATACATGAGTGTGGCCTCTAGAGGTGATTCTTCATTAATTTCTCTCCCTTGGTCTTATTCTGAAGAACACTGGCTGCAGTCACATTGTGACTTTCCACTTCTAAAGACCAACAGACCAAGTCCTACTGTTTTCCTTTCCAAGCAGACTGAATTCATGGTAAATTGGGAAGTTACAAAGTTAACTCTCACAAAAGAAACAATTCTTAGAAGACACGTTAAATTATTTTACCAAGTCAGCAAAAACTAAAGAGAAAAAGAGAGGATTACCTCAAAACTAAAAATACACAGAGATGTGCTCAACTATACTAAGGCTGTGTTTGGCAGACAGGTGGAACAAACAATCAGTGGATCACAGGGGTGTCAGAAATTTAGTGAACACAGAAGACGGTTAAAAGGATCAGATTACTTAATTTATACACTTTGTCCAAAGCAAAACAAGATGTATTTAAGAATTTCTAATATATATTGGATAACTATAATCTGTTCTTAAAAACCTCAGAGGATGGAGGTTGTACAATCTAAAACATGGCTTTGCTATTCTAACATCAGAAATTTGTTCCTGAAAATAATATTCTTTGCCACAATTCAAGCTCATTATTCATTACTTTCCCAGCAGACACAGAGAACAATTCTTCATCCTCTTTCTCACAAAAAGCATTTCACATATTTGAGCACTGTTCTCATGTCTCCCCAGTGTGTCTCTTTTTTAGGTCAAACATCCCCTTAGAATGCAATTTTTCTTAAAGGTCATGTTTTCTAGACTTCTGATCGTCTTTCTTCATGTTTTAAAACGTGGATGTCCAAAACTGGAGGCAGTATTCCATGCAGAACTGAGTAAACTAGGAATTATTTATTATCTTACATATGGGAACCCTGGTTCTATATTCCAGTTTGATACTTCATTTTTTCTTCCTCAGCAGTCTACATCAGTAGCTAACATTCAGTTTGCTCTTCTTCTCTCAGGTTTTTTCCCTAGCATTCCTACACAGCTAATTATTCCCTGCCTTGTGTTTTGTAAATTCCGGAAACTCAACAATGTACATCACACTTCTCAAAAAGAATTTATTAATGTGTTCTGTGATTGCTTCAGCCAGCTTCCTATACATTTTAGTGTGAAAATCAGTAGGTTCATATCATTTAAGGTTTGACTAATAAATAAAAATAATAAAATACCTAGTCCATCAATCATCTGTGGGGTCAACGGGTCTCTGACATTAAAGCTAGAACAGGTAGTCTGAATGCAGCATGTTTTACCATCATCGCCATGCTCACTGTCATGTAGAAGTACAGGAAATACTGCAATGCCGTTATATCTTTGCTTACCTCAGCTGGTAAGAATAAACCAAGTTAGAGAATAAGAAATTGAGATGATTTTCCCATCTCTTAACCTTTAGGTAAACTCTGAAAATCACCTAGAATGCAAGATGTTCCTGCTCATTTTCTTGACGTGTCTCCTTTGCTTTTGTCTCTTAATTCTACTAGCCTTCACTTTACTTCCTCCACCCCCCCCCCCCCAAAAAAAAAAAGAAAGTCAGACCTAGACTGCCAGAACCTCATACTCTGCAACAGCAATGTAGCTTTTGACCAGAAAGGCAGCTAAAAGCAGGGTCTTACACAGTCCTGAGCTGATAAAGGTTTGCCAAGTCTCTCAACAAGTACCCATGTCATACTTATCTTTCTCTAGCAGCTTTATAAGCGACAGTACAAGGAACAGATGATGCATTTCATTTCTCACGGTTTTCTTCCTTCCCTATTTTTGTGCATTCATCTTATATTTTTCCTTCACAGACAGGATCTGACTCACACAGTAGCAAGAACAGTAACCACTTCAGCCTGCCCCAATGAACTTTCTCTCATTTCCCTGAAAGGACAATTAACAAAGAAGGTTACAAAAAAACCTGTCTGTAGCTTAAAAAGGTGGGAGAACAGAACTGCTAATGTGAAAGTTTGTGTTAATAACAAGTTAGAACAAATTTTAGTAGAACAGAATAGTTCAGTTGGAAGGGATGTACAGTGATCATCTAGTCCAACTGCCTGACCAATTCAGGGTTGGCCAAAAGTTAAAGCATGTATTAAGGGCATTGACCAAATGTCTCTTAAACACTGACAGGCTTGGGGCATCGACCATCTCTCTAGGAAGTCTGTTCCAGTGTTTGACCACCCTCTTGGTAAAGAAATCCTTCCTAATGTCCAGTCTGAACTTCACCTGGCACAGCTTTGACCCATTCCAACGCATCCTGTCACTGGATACCATGGAGAAGAGCTCGGCACCTCTCTACTTCCCCTCCTCATGAAGCTGTAGAGAGCAATGAAGTCACCCCTCAGCCTCCTTTTCTCTAAACAAGACAAGCCCAAATTCCTCAGCTGCTCCTCACAGGACATGCCTTCCAGCCCTGTCACCAGCTGTGCTGCCCCCAGGATACAGTCTGCCCTCTTGGCTGTCAGGGCACACTGCTGACTAGTATTGAGCTGCTCTTGGCCAGCAACCCCAGATCCCTTTCTGCAGGGCTGCTCGCCAGCCACTCCTCTCCCCTCCCAGTTTATACTTGTGTCCAGCATTACTCTGTCCCAGGTGCAGAATCCAGCACATTCTTGTTAGGTTTGTGATTAGTGAGATAGAAGATTAGACACCATGAGTTAAATCTGAGTATTAATATGATGCCCTTAAGTATATAAAAACACCTCTCCAACCATATACGCTCTTGGAATGAACAGCCCATAAGGCTACTCGTATCAAATAGTTTATTAATAAAAAATAAGAAAATTATTTTGGTATTTGAAACTATATTCCAAGAAAATTATGCATGGTATCTAACTCCTCCCAGCAGAAAGCTAAACATGGGAATTACAGATCTTAATATAAACACTTGAGCCTGTCTACTGCTTAAATGATGGTTCTTTGACGCACCAAAGATGCTATACCTATTGGTGGAAGAGGTTTATAGCACCACAGCAAAGAGATTACAAAAGGTCTAATCAATGCAAAGATGTTGAAGGAAGTTTTAGTTTAAGACATAATTTGTTGAAATCACTTCAGAAATGTCACGTTTCTTTTCAGAATTTTTCACATCAAAAAAGAGCAGGGAAGGAGTTTTGCATGTGGTTACTTTACTATCCAAAATCTGTCCAGAAAACTGATCCTCTTCTGAGGCACAATACAAGAGTTGGAGAGATATCTTTTGGCAGCTCTTGCTATGATGCCTCACCAAATCTCTGCAGGAAAAAAATCTTTTTGCCAAAGGTACAAGATTTATGGTCTGAATGAAAGGGGAAAGAAACCCAACCAACCAAACAAAAAACTCACCAAAAAAACCACACCTCATTTTATCTGCTTGGAAGGTTTTGGTATTATCTCTTGGGGGGGGGAATGAAGGGTCAATCATGGGATCCATAGGTTACTACTACAAACATGCACAGTACTATCTGCAGTACATGCTGTTATTTGGATGTCCAGTAGAAATAACCAAGGGATATCCAGAATCAAAGATTTTCCTCTGAGATGCAAATGACCATATCTAAAATTCATACCAACATGTTGCCTGTAGGTACAGAGAAATATAACATGCATTGGTACTGCATTGTGTAAAATGTCAGAGTGCAGTGATCTGCTGGAGACTCAGAAACTTTATTTTGTAAAGGAATAATAAAATCTCCAAGAAAGTACTAGGCAAATCAGGCTTACTGAGATGCCTTATTACTTGTTAAATCAAACACATGGGTAAGCAGAACACTCATAGTCCTGGGTTATAATAATATCTGTGAGTACTGCCTTTGCCCTGTGTCATAAGAATGAACAACTGTTGCCCGCCCCCCCTTTTTCCTTTTTTTTTTTCCTTTTTCCCTATTGTCATTCTATTGGAGTTTGGGTTTTTGGAGCTCACTAGTGTGCTTCTGTGTAAGAGGAAACAAAATAGCAAAACTAGATTACTATGTGCTTATCTTCAGTTTAGCTCTCAAAATCTTAACTGTGACAGAAGGGTACATTATCAACAATGAAATACAAATTTTCAGGAGAAGAAATCATAAGCTTTAAACTTCATATTATTTATTTAATGTTTCTCTTTGGTAAGCTCTTCCTTGCCTCAAATCCATGTAAAAAATCATTCCTCTCAAAATATTTTAGAATGGATACACTGAGAGGCACCTATTTAAATCTCTCAAGTTACACCTTCTTTGCATGAGTCATTAGTCATAGGCTTGCATTTTCTCAAGTACTGGTAACCATGAATCCCAATCACAGCACACCAGCTTGGAAGACATTCCTCTGGCTTCCAGGTATGCCAAATACAGATTATTATTCTGCAGGATTTTGGAAAGGGCTGCCCAGATGCTAGCTAGCCCTACTGAAGACCAGGTCACTGGCTGCCAAACTAGCTTCAAATATATGATCTGCAACTTCGTTTTTCTAGGATGTTTTTCAGGGGGAGGGTATCACAAGAGGTCAGACTCTCATATCTATTGGCTCTGGCACATCCTTGGGACTCATTATGACAGCTACCAGAACCACTGAAAAATAATTCTTGTCAAGGATAATGCAGGTATTTCAGGTTTTGCAACCAAAATAAGCCTTTATTTTGGGTAATATGGGAAACTGACAAGAGATGGTTATGAATATAGATAAAGCTAGTGAATTTGGGGTACAATCTCCTGGAGTGGGTCACATGCATCTGGGGAGACAGCTTCAAAGGACTCAGTTGAGAGTATCTCTTAAAAAAGTGAAAAAAAAAACAGACTGGGAGCTAGGCCCAGTAAATTCCATTTGTAGAGATTCAGTAGTCTTCAGCAAGCAAGAATACCTGGCAACAATGCAGGCAACCTGCAAATCCTGGCAAATCTAATTAGAAAGTTTAGACAATTACTCAGTGTGCACAGGTGAAACTGTTCATGAATCTCTTTCTTGACCTTACCACACACTATTCTAAATCAAAGTTTATTACAACTATTTAAGAATCTTTGGAAGACATCACTTTTTCCAGGTTCTAGATACAGGAATGTTCTCTTTTGACAACGGCATGCAGCCACTATCCTGTAAGAGCCTGCAACTTCAATAAAGTTAGTCTTAACTATGTGTTTTGTGAGAAGGACACAAGCCATCAACACGCCATCCTGCTTGCTTTAAACACCCTCAGGAATTAAGTATGTCTGTTGCACAGTAGAATCTGAAAGATTCAGAAACAACACAGAAGATGGGAGCAGGCAAAACTGTAGCGTAGCTTTGTTGTAACAAAAACCTAGCACATCAGTGCCAAAGATCAGGAAAATATTGCTGTAGGATAATTAAATTGACCCTAGGATTTCTCCACCCTCGATTTCTATTCTGATGAGAGAGACAATGTTGCAGCAGTATTCTTCTTGTAAGAAAAAAAAAATTAAAAAACCAGCATTTGAATACTAGAGAAAGCAACAACAGCAAAAGAACTTTGCAAAATCTTTATAATCAGAATGCTACAGTTTGTGTCACAGTTTTCAAGGCACCAGGAAAAACAGCAAACCAAAAACTAAATGTAAAATAAATAAAAATCAAGCATCAGACAACTAAAATAGAAACAAATTTACTTTTAGATATACTTTGAAATTCCAAATTCATCAAGAACTGATAAAACTACTACTGCAATTACCTAAATACATGAAAAGAACATTCCTACAAGAAGCTAAATACAGCATTCTTGGGTTTATTTTGCCTGACAGAAGAAATCAAAGTCTGATCAATAAGAAGTCTAGATCAGCTTCAATCTATGAGCAGCTTGGAGCAACCATACACAAGTCAGATGCTAAAATACATTTTTTGAAGCCATGGGAAATAAAAAAATAAATCACCAAGTTGTGTACAGAAGAATAAATAAACATTTTTCCTCTACTCATCCTAACTCGCAGTTTCTTCTTCCCTGTTAGCAAAATGAATTGTGTTAGTTGGTTACTTTGTACAGAACAGTAAAGTGTAACACTTATAATTTTTTAAATATTTTTTTACTTATTTCACCAGCTAAGAATAAGTAACAAAACTGAAGATCAATTTATTATTAAGATCTTTTATGTAGGTCTCCTGGGAGGCACAGTCAGCAGCTAAGAAGTGAAGTCAGGAAGGATGTCATTACCCTTGGGTAGCCAACGTTCATCACAGTGTGCAGCCTTTATTGTCCACCATGCTATAATAGTTTCTCAGTAGGGAAGGCAGCATGTAGTTTCGGTGGTGCAATTCTTACCCTTCCCCGCCCCTCCTTGTTGGGCTGCTTGTTGCTAGGTGTGATTCCACCCACATCCCCCCGAGCTATACACCAATCTGTGGAGATAAGGACTGATAATGTTAACGAGCCTGGCTCCTGCCCCTCCCGATTGCTCCGAAACAGTTAAAACGCCCCATCATCTCCTAATGGCCTGGCACACCTGTGCCTGGGATGTGGTCAAATGGGAACAATAACAGAGTTGCACATTCATGAAGTTCTTGTGCAACTGCTGGAAGGCACCAGATGGTATCTGACAAAAGTCAATTATCTTGGACCCTATAAACTGCGACCACCAGGGACACCCTTTGAGCTCTCCTGGATCGCAGCGGGGCTGTGACCAGCACCTCTCCTGAGCTGGGACGCCTCTCAGGTACCAAACCCTTAAGGTGTCATCTGCTGCCAGAGCTGACGGAAGGCCAGGGCCAAGTCCACCCGCTCGAGTCTCAATTATCGCCCATTGAGGAATGCCAAGGCATTGGGAGTATTTGCTCTAAACTTGAGAGGGAAATTTTCCTTTGAGCTAGCTTCTCTTTCACCTGTTCTTTCTCAGTTTATTGGTGTGTGGGTACGTACTTATTCTACTGGATCCAAATCCTTTTGTTTCTGTGTGTGTGTTTGTACATTTTGTGTATGTGCACGTTATATATGTATAAATTAAGGTACCATTAAGTAAGTTAGTGTGAATCTTGTCATTTTAGAATCTGTAAATAAGTCGCTTTTCTTTCTTTCAACATTTCTGAATTATTTTGTAATGATAAATAGCTGTTAGTTATTAACAAATCTAGACTTCCTGCTAAATCATTACCATGTCAATACTTTCATCTGTGACAGTAGTACCATGATGATGTGCAAGATAATGCCTAAAACCACAAAACCCTGTTTTAGAGAGAGCTCGTTAGAAGCGTTTACCGTGGCAGCAAAAGGAAAGAAAGGTAGAATGACTTAGTTCTCCTTTTAGTCCTGAACACTGGTAAACATTTTTCATTCTGTATCATGTTCAGGGAACCAAAAGAAGTTTCTTTCCATTATGTGTTTTTTATTTGGTCATTACTTGCTTACTGCTCTTCTACAGTTCTCTCCTGAACTCTGCCATTTATGACATCTTATTTCCCCAAAACAGAAACTGGATATACCCAGGAAACACCTACATCTTCAACATATTGCAAACTGCTTCCCAGTTCCTTATATGATAGGCAGATCAATCATCACTGTCACTGAATTTCTATTTTAAATAAGTAAAACGGCTGGATAATCTGAACTAGAGTCAAGCATAGTCATTAGCGTTAATTGAGAAAAAAAGACAAGGAAAAGGTTTACAGCCAACAATTGCATACAGAAAAATGGGTCATTCAGATCCAAAGCTTTTCTATGAATAGTGGGCAGCAGTAGAGTATGTTAAGTCAAATTGGAACTGACTGCAATTTTCCATCAGAGACACTAAGGTACTCTGTGTGTGTGTATGTGTGCACACACATGTGTGCGCAACAAAGGTAGCGGTTTGCAAGATGGTTGTTTTCCTACTTCTCATTAAATCTCTTTCGCAATACCTTAAATCAGATTTTGAAACTCAAGTTTACAGATTTGCTCCTGATTTTTTAAGTAGTTCCACTCACTTCAATGGACTCAGTTGTTATTCAGCATGAATTAAAATATCAGCAGTTGGCATTCTACCACACTGAGTAAGGACAGATTCAGTGAAGGACTATAACACCTGAAGGCAAGATCCAAAATACTTCTTCGATGGTTTCACGTCTAGAAGTCCCAGTCAGCTCTTCTAGTGAAGCAAGGCTACACTGCTGTCAGGAATGCGAGAGGCATGAAGCCAAGACAGCAAGTAGGTGGGAGACAGATGCTTCAGTTTCCTATAGAGCTACTCAATTATGCTTTATAGAGCATCTGTCCACTAATTGCAAGAAGCAATATGCCAGGACATGATGTGCTGCATGCCACCTCTGCAGTCAGGAAATGCTCCCCAACATCAGGGCCTAGTCTTTTTTCTTTAACAAGACACAGGAGTCTATAAAGTGTAAAGAAATACAGCAGCTCCTGAAAGACTTTGGGAGATGCCACAAATCAATGAATATAAAATCAATTAAAATCTGTTCAGATAAAGAGGTTACCTAGTCATCTGCCATTTGTTCAGCTTCAGGTATACTTTTGGTTTAAAAAAAGCAAGTGTAAATGGATTACTCCTTTATTAGTGGTGCGAATTGACTGCAGCCAGTGCTTCTGAATAATGCACACTGACTACCTACTTGTTTCTGGATTTGACATTTTCAAATCATGAGGTGAAAAGGTCCTGTAAAAGGAAAATGAGTTGCTACAGAGCAGTAGTTACATCCATGGTCACCATTACACTCTCGCTCTGCAGCTACCATACACAGATCAAGTGCCAATACCCTGAATGGGCATGAAATATGAAAAGCCCTCCAGGCACCCAACTTCCTGCGCAAAATGCAACAGGAATACCATCACTGCACTGACAGACTGAAGCACTGCTGACGCAAGTACAGACAGGATTGACAGGGCATAAAATTAGGTCCAGGAAAATGCAAAAAGATGTAGTCTGTGAAATCTGGCCCTATTTTATTGAAAAAATGGGAACTCTATTATACCAAACCTGTCACTTTTTTGGTCGGCTTAATCTCAGAAAAATGCCTGTAAGCAAACTTCTGAGGATGAGAAGTCTCAGATATTCCCACTAAGCAACTTCTGTTTAGTGCTTTCTGTGTGAGAAATGGAAGATGCAAGCCATCAGACTGAAAAAATATTCCTGTGGCATGTAAAATATTAATAATTTTAATTCTTTTCAAGTACTTTATTAGACAACAAACCTACCTGATGTTGCTTCAGTCTTGCAGATGTTTTGCTTTAAAGCAATTATACTGTAGTCATATTGCCTCACAAGACAGTTTCTAATGAGAAACCCAATTAACATTCAGCACTTTAAAGAGGTAGAATCTAAGAGTTTGGTGTTCATATTTTCTTAGCCGGCTAAATGATGCACACAAATTGTTTTGCATGATATAAACAAAAATAGAAATTAATAGAAAGAGACAACAGGTCCAGCAGGGGAACCTTTAAATACAGCTTGTTAATAATCAATTTATTTCACACAGTGATTTCTAAGCAGCACAAGTGCATGTGTACTGTTTACCCCTAAAAATAATAGGAGTGAAAAACTGGATGCTCCAATTCTTAAAGGATGTTGATCACCGAGGATTAAAAGCATTGCATAAGAACAAAAAAACAGCACTAGGTCTTCAGCTATGAGATAATGCAGTTATTTGAGAAATATATGACAGAAAGATCTGGCTAACATTTTTATTTGTGCAATTTAGGTAATGGAGAAAATGTACTATGCTCTTCTAAAGCTATACTGATGAAGCACATCCACAATGAACAACGTCAACAGCTGTATCTGTTTACAAACAGTCAGATTATGAATCTGCTAACTTGCGATCCTGAAAGCTCCTTACTAAATCAGATTAACATGGAGTTTCTGTTTGTCATCCTGACACAGCTAAAGAACGTCATGTCCAAAGAATACAAACAGCTCCCTGTTTTCAACACTGTAAATTTCAGTAAGAGCTCTCTATTTCCTGAATTTACAGTAAAATGTGTACAATATTGTCAAACAAACTATATAGAAATCACAACTCATCTAACCACGTATATGAACTGCAATCTCATGTGTTGGCAAAATCGATTTCAAAAGGTTGAAAAGACAGTTAATGTATTTTATCAATAACCTGCAGCACATGTATGTATGCAAACCAGAATTAAAACCCCTTCGTCCAGCAATGAATGAACTGAACTGAACTCCCATGTTTAAATGCTTAAATTTAGTGGGGCACATACCCCACTTAAGGGGTTTTACGGTGATTTTCATTTTAAGTGCCTCAGAACTAAATATATGTAGCAAATTGTAGTGGGACAAGCAGATTGCCTGGATTGTCCTGTCTGTCACCCTACCGTACGGTATTGCAGTGGGCTTGCCCTTTTGGGAAGCAGTAATTACTATTTAGAAGCATATCTGCTTCCATCAAGAACCCTGTTTTGCAGTTAATGCTGTCTTTCACAGCTCTGAATATGGTTTATAGAACTGACATCCTTCCTCTCACTAAGATTAAAATTAAGGGGGATGATGATGATAGAAATGGAACACAATATCTATACATAAACTGAACTTGAGAAAAAAGTTAGTTTACATATTTTGCATTTTAATAAAATAAATATTAATTACTGATTTCTAAGCCCTTAGTCTACCCCTGGGTTACAGAATGCAAACCAGCATTGTTCAAGTCATGCTGGTTTATGAACACACACATTCCCTACCTTGTCCCAAAGGGGCAAGGGGGAAAAAAAAAAAATATATATATATATAGAAAAAAAACCCACATATGGTCCTTGGCTTTGGATACATTTAGAAATATGAGCTACAGGAGAGCAAAATGGCCCAGATGGCAAGCAACGGTACCTGCATGCAATCTGCAGCCATGGTGGCAGAAGCATGCTCTGGGTCCACATCTTCTCCCCAAGGCCCCTGCTAGCAGGCATCCCTGCCAGAAATTACAATCTCCCAAAGGCAGGGTGGACAAACTCCAGAAAACAGAAAAAATGCACAGCAGGAGCACACTGGATCATCCCCCGTAAGACTGGGAGGAAAGAGGACAAGTCAGTCAACTGAGTATCAGATTTTGTCTCTCATTAGGTTTATCTTTATAACTACTATATTTTTACGCACTTCTATATGCCTATGACCTCACTATTGTATTTTGCAGCAGCCAAATGCAGAGAAAGGCTAGAGATAAGAGGTCATTCTTTCTGCAAAAATAATCTTACCCTATCTTTTCTTTTTTCTAAACAGTTTACAACAAAAATAAGATCTAAAATGAAAAACTGCAAATTATGAAACTGTCCCTAAGATGCTGCTGAGGAGCTTCTCTTTTTGCCTTATCTCAGCCACGCATTTTTCCCTAGTTTTGTCCCCCACATGAAATTACACTGTTGGGCTTTTTTTGTTAATTAGAGACAAGGTCTCAAGACTAATCTAGCAATAGCAGAAGAAACTATTCCCTCCAAGAATACTTCACACTGATCCTCCGCTATATGACAGGATTTTAAATATTGGAAAAAATTGCTCACAGAAGGCTGACTCTAACTTACCTACTTTCAAACTCTGCATATGGAAGTATGACAATACTTCACCTGACAGTTAAACTGCAATTTAAAAAAATAAAACTGATTCTTTCCCATTCATATTAAACTATAATTTGCAAATAGTATGTGCAATAGCATCTGAAGAATTTGCAAGAAATCTAGGTCAAAGCAATTTTTTTATTAGACCTTATGAAAGAAAAAAATGTTAAGAAAACAGATGAATCCACTGAAGATAAACATGTTTGAGAAAGTACCAAAGTCACAGACATTCTCAAGACACAGCATATATCAAATAGCACATGAAACACTCTGAAAGTATATGGTCATATCTAAATATACTAAAAAAGATTTCCAAAGTCACTCTTTATTTAACACACCATTGGTCAAATCAGTCCCACTTCAAAACAAGTAACTTCAAAACAAGCTGCACCAGAATAACATTTTGGATTAATACCTTCTCCAGATGGAGTTTTCAACTTAATGAATAACAAGTAGCACAAAATCTTGCAGCCAAAATTATACCCACTCAAATCTGAACAGAGGAAGAAGCAGAGATGAACAGAACACTTAAGGCTGCACTAACCACCTTAAATACTTGCTCCTCCTAAAACATTCTTCATCCTGAGCACTTGGAAGGCGGTGGTATGGCAAATGACTCAAGATAGTAACATCAGCCCATTCACTGAAAAACAGACTACAGAACTCCTAAGAAAATGTGGTATCACAAGGCCATAGCTGGATCAAAACAACACCTACCAAACTTCCTAACAAAAGGCTATAAAATCAGTTCAGCACTTATCCTGTAGAAATTTGTTTCACTCAAAGAGAAAAAGCAGACCGATTTCACAGAAGGTAACCTCTTGACTCATAAAACTGATGTCATAAAGTCCCTCTCAAGAAGAAATTAAACTGTAAAGCCAATTAAAATTCACCAGTTCAGTAATGAAACAGCATGCAGGTTTACTTTGTCAAATGAGAGATATTGTAGAGAAAATATGAACCACACTGACAAGGAAGCAATTGAGTAAGAACTACAGCACTTTCAAAAGGGAGGCATGAGATACACATTATGGAACTCAGGAAATTTACAAACACAACTGGAAAAATTCAAAAGCAGGCCCCATCGATTCAAAAAGGATCAATATAAAATGCCTCATTGGAGAAATGCTCAGCTTGTTAGCATACTTTTATCATCTACCAATTTTGTAGCCAAACCCCTAAGAATGATTCCTTGCTTTTCATTTTCCTCTAACATGTACATAAGCAAAAAATAAGTTACAGTGATAGAACTGAGTTACCTGTACTGCCACTTACAAAACATGTAAACAGAAGTTGCCATTTTCAAACTTAGACTGAAAAATTAAGACACTGAAAGTATTTGCAAAGGCTGATTTTAAGAAAATAAGGTAGTATGTCAAGTAGCTACTTCTTATCCATGGATAGAAAGACAACTAGACAGGAACCTTCATAAGGCAATTCAAGACCAGAGGTTTAATTTAGTTACTAGGTAGCTAATACAGCAATCAAATGATGGAGCCTTGAGGGATTAGGCCTTGTGTATATTGTGCAACTTTCTGTCTGATTTGCACAGTCCTAAACACAACACAGCTCTTACTGGCTTCAGTAAAGGTCAAAGTATTTTTGAACTTCCAAAAATCAGTAGGAATTTAGCACTGTAGAAAACCAAGCATAACAATGACTGAATTCAATTCCACTTAGGAATAGCTTCATCCCCAAGATCTGTAACTGCAAAAAAGTATCAGCACACTCTATACTGCTTTGGCCTTAGCAATTGGCTACAAAAAATATGAATCTTCTATTGTGATATTTCTTTTGTTTTCTTTGTTTTCTGGCCAATTATATATTTAGGCACAAGACAGGAGCTAGAAGCACCACACACACCCTTAAGCCATTACGCTTTGCTTTTATCACTATGGATGCTACCAATACTAGAGTTTTCTTATTTTGAAGATAATTTGTCATGATACTTAAATTTTCTTAAAGCCCTAGTTTCTATCCAGTGAAGCTTTAATTCCGCTAAAAATTCAAAAGAAAAATGGTCTATTCTTTTGATATTTCAGAAAAATTTGAAATTATGGACTCTTGCTATTGCTTTCTGAACCTCACTATACCGATCATGTTTTTTGAGAAATCCTTAAAAACTACTGGGGACTAAAACCAGCATGGAAACAAAGAAGGGACTGAAATAAACTCTGATGGATTTGGAGGCATTTGCATTATAAAATTAAAGTGCAAGAAGTGCTGAATGACAGCAAATGGTAATTGAAAAGACATATCTCAGAGAGAGAAACCTCATGGGAAAACATCATGAAAATGGCAAATACTTCAATTTTAAGATGGATCTGGGATTGTCTATTTGTGAGTGTTGATAATACCCTAAAATCAACAAGACAGAAGTGAAACATATGGTGCCTGTAGTCAAGTCTCCATTTGCAGACTTTTAAGGTTTATAAATCCTCACATGGGACGTTTCAACTACAATACAGAACAAAATTGGACCTAATTATGCCTTGGATAATAAAGTCAATTATACAGTTAATCTTTTTCTAATTAAAGCTTAGAATTGGTTTAACATTTTTCCTAACTTTTTTCCTTAGAAACATGTATTTAGTTGCTTCTTAATTTTCTAACTATTTTTTCTGCAAGTCAGTATTAGTATAGAAATTAAAATAACTGTACTTCTATATGAAAAACATCAAAAAGATTAAGTAATTCCTTATTTTTTCTTATTAAAGTCTATATATAATGATATCAATAATAACAGTGCTGCTTGCTCAAGTGCTACTAAAATAACACTGGACGTTCAGTCCACTGTTTAGAAGTCTGATTTTTAGAATTACAAGAGTAGAATTAAAATCAGGATTGAACGAAGACATCACTTATTTCCTACTTGTCCATTTCCACTTAAATAGCAGCTTAAAAATCCTTAATTATTCATTCCAAACTAGAAGAGATCATCTCTTTCTTTCACTTTGGTAAAAAACTTTTTGACAGATCACTGAATGAATGTCAGAAACCTGCCTCCTTTATGGGTCTATTCTCAGCAGGTTAAAATAGGAGGTGACCAGTATGGGAACCCCTTAGATAGCTCTCATTAGCCGAGGAGGAAAGGAGTTTTTATGTACTCTTGCAGTTCCAGGTGGAAGTCCAAAGGAGAACCTACACATGCTTCGTCCTCAAGCTGTTCTTTTTTTAGCCAGAAGGGGCTTATCTTATTACCCTTCTTAGCTGTGATCTCCACACAGAACCGGAGAACATCATCATCCCAAAAGGTAGAGGCAGCACACAAGAAACAGGCAATTCTGACACACTTGTGTTTCTCAAATACTCAGAGTCTGGCTTTGTGCATCCCGTTCATGTAAAATCATACCGCTTGCTTTCTCTTAATTCAGGTAAAATTGACGCAGTGTAATAATTAACCCCACGCCTATGTTTTTTAAAAACCTATACTGCCTTGTTGAACTACAGCTACAGTCACTTGGTTTGCTGCCTGGCAGGATGCACACACTATTTTTTCACCATCATCTGATGAACAATTCAGGCTTCCTATATTTGTGCATAAACAGTTCCCTCTATTCTGTTTCAGGTGTTACACCATGACCTTTACAAGCAGTTTCCACATAATCTCAGACTGTCTGCATTAGGCATCTTTTCCAGCAATATTCAACTGTGGCACCTGCAATGCAATTCAGGGCATAAGAGGAGTGACAGAGTATGTTCTTACCAAAATGACAACTTCACCACTATCCAAATAGAATATATGAGGGCACAAATTACCTTTAGCACACTGTGAATGCAGGCACGTTTGGGGACGCTTGAGAACAACAGAGGCCTCTGACAGAAACAGAACACTATCACATAATTGAAATAAAATTTCAACACTTGTCAGAGGTTATTTATATAATGTTGGTGCAGGCTTACAAATTCTCCATTCATATAGAAAACTCACTACCACTAGCACAGCCTCATAAGTAAGAGACGCAGTTGCTTGCACCAGTATAATTACAACAGCTTCTGAGTCACAGAGGAAAATCTGGCCCATGCTGATACATTATGCAGAGCATCTATAAAAATTACTGTGCTGACAGCATTAAGAACTATGACCATGGAATGGGAAATGTTATTGTCTCCACAATACTGAATTTATCCTTCATATAACAAATATAGGGAAGTGAAAAAATGAATACCTTAGAAAGATAATGAACAATTCAACAACTAAAGATTCTACTGTCTACTCATTATTTTTATTTGGATCACTCAGTACATGAGTCAATATCAACCAAAAGATTTGAACTGTGAACTGCAATGTTTCAAGGTTATTCCTTTCCAAACATAAACAGGATTTTAGCAGGAATTAAATTAATTGGAAGAGAATGAAGGGCTTTTTTGCTCTGTTCCTGTAATCTGTTTATCTTCCCGGCAAGCACAGGAGAGCTACTTGAAATTTGCAAAACAAAGTAGCAACACAAAAATACTACTGTATAAAAACTTAATTTATGCAAGTTATTTTTCTCCCCACATCTGGCTTGACACCCTGCAAAGAACAATCACAAGGCATTTGTTCCTATCTATCCTGCAATTAAAGTACTCAAGGATTTGAATCAGAAAGCCAGTTCTCTCTTACAGTGTCCTCTGACTGCTCCACCCACAGCAATACCTTTGCACTTACTCCCTCCATTGCGGTGAACAGCGTTTAGGTACCAGGCACATGTAAAAAATATGACAAAAATCAGTGGTGCTGCACCAGAAAAAGTCTTATGTGCTTTTAAAACCGATTAAGAAAAAAATACAAATTCATACTCTCAGTAGCATGCATGTCCAGTCTGTGGCAGCTTAGCTTCACATTACCAATTAGCCAGAAGGTAGAGGACAAAAAACACATATGGACTTAATTTTATTAAATATAAACATGTAATGTTTGCTTCCCTATTGATGAACAGAAGGTAGGAATATTTTCCACACATGGCTCAAAGCTGTTAGCAATACACTATCTGACCCTTCACTAACACATGGGAAGAACCTATCTTTCACCACCTGTTGATTTGTAGAGCTGATTAAGGGAAAATTATCCAGCATCTTCCATATGCAAAAATAAAATCAGTCAGTCAAAGTCTGTCTCACACAGCTCTGTTGTAGACTCTAGACCTTGCTGTAGTAGCTCTTTACGGGAAGGATTAAATTTCTTTGGTTCAACAAGGAAGTACTGTTCTGTGCAGTTTTATCGGGTTTAGGTCATAAATTCATAGTAAAGACTTCCAACGTTAGCATCTGTTAGTAGGAAAGGATTAGAACTAGAACTTTCAAATACAGGTAACTTGTGCAAGGAGGAAAAAACCACAAGCTTAGGCATGGATTTCAAGGTAGTAGTACTCTAACAGACTAAGGCACAGTCTCTGTAATCTCCTGTCCCAAGCCCTATTAGTTAATAGCTTAATTTAAGCTTGAAATTAAATGTTGTTCTTGTAGCTCACCTTTAACCAACCGTGTCATGCTTTATGTGACTGGGCTCACAGATTACTACAATTTTTAAAGCATTCTCCTAGTGGTCTCACATACATTTTTGCGCCACTTATTTTTTACAAAAAAAGTGTAAGAATTAGCGTGACCTATTAGCAATGTTAAAACTACCCATAATGACTAAATATTCAAGAAAAGCAAAGTATGTAGAGGCAGGCTAGGTGATTTAGTTGGGGCTGGCGGGAGAAATTGAGCCAAATGATCACCTCAGATCCTTTGTTGTGATTCATAATTAGGAGCCATGCCCTCTTACAATTAAACGAACTCATTATTGTATTGTATAAATTCAAATGCTCATTTGCACAGAGTCAAACTTTTTGTCCATGCAAAGTAATGTATATATCTTATGGCTCTATAAGAGTATCTTCTCTTCCAACATCAGGAGCCTAGTTAAGACAGTATCAAAACACAGTAACACAAAAGATTACAGTTAAAAAAAAAAAGAACAGGAACTTTATCTAAATGTCACATGCTAAGGAATTATAATACAATAGTAGTCTATGATGAACTACCAGCCAAATGAAGACTTTCTTGTGTTCCTCCTAAGTGCTCTTGCACAGCTCAATAGCTGTGTGTTTGGAGAAAGCATCTTAGAGGGCTACAGTTTGAAGTCCTTCAGGAATAATGTTTCATTTCTCACCCAAGATTGAGAAGTGGATGATTAGTTTGGTTTCTCTGGAAAAAATACTATCATTTTATCTTTCTTTACCAGCTAGAAAGGTATGGTTAACAATGCACCAAGAAGAGACTGGACAATGTAATAAGACTGTCCTTCAAGTTAATTGGTCACATGTATCTTAAGCATAAACAAATTTGCAGACTTCAGATGTGCTGCAGTTCAGAGATGGTCATAATCATTAATTTATCACAATTCAATTTTTATTAAATGGAATAGGAATGTTTCTAAACAAGGACACATGACAAAACACTAGTGGTTTAAATTGCAACTGTCCAGAACTCCAAACAAACAAACTTGAGTAATTTAATCCTAGCATGGAAACTGAATGCTTGATGCACTGAAATTTGCGTGGTGCCACTGTGTAAGCACTGTGGTATAAAATGTCAGGTACAAGCATCTGGAAAACTACAAGCTGCTTATACCAGCTTCACACCATCTCAGTCTGTATTTTTGTAGATTGGCACAATTTATAGTAATTTACCCATCAAAAAGCCACTATCTTTACTTTTTTTCCAGACTATTCTTTAAAATTCTTCTAATAATCATGCACTTACATGAAGTGACTTAACTCATATGCATTAAAGCACATTGGTGATTGCTTTTGCCCTCACACAGATATAAATCTGGCTCATTTTGGCAAACATGAATTAATTCACCTTGAAAATATTTACAGACCTTTGTAGAAAAGAGCTAGTGTGCTTGTCATAGGAAGTTATTTAAAGCCAATTCCTCCTATTATCTAAAGATCTACTGGTTTACATAAAAGCATGCACTTGGAAAACTAAAAACAGAAAACTGGCCTACAACATGATTGGGTATTACAATGAAGTGGAATAAATAAATGAATTGTTTTTAAAAAAATCTTTTTTTAAATTATAATTCTTCTTGAATTCACTCAGACAGCAAGAGACAGGTATTTTTGCCATAGTGAGTTGTAATTAAAATAACTGGGAAGGAGAATTAGAAAGAAAAAAGCAATTAGCAGTTATTATAAGAAGAGAAGACAGAGATCCTTTGCATGTTTCATGGAGATGGAACAATTTCTTCCCTGTCAATGCCAACTTTCAGATTTCCTCAAGATTTCATTTATTTCAGCTGAAGAAAGCCCCGTGGGTTCCAACGCATGGTCTCTTATGTTCCCCAAAGGAGGTCACACGGGATGACATGCGGTTCTTCCTTTGGGGAATTCATTTCTACTGCCCATTGTCACATCATCTTACAAAATCTCTGCCTTTGGGTACACCTGAAAAACAAAAGTGTTTAGAAGTGACTGAGGGCATAAAAAGGCATTGGAAAGAGCAGTAATAAGTTTGCATTCTGCCTGTGCTACAGTTTTAGGACATGTCTCTTACATAGGATCCTGAAAACTGGGGAAAACAGAAGGTAGAGGAATTTGGGGAAAATACATATGGGGAAGTAAGAGTATCTTTTCTCGGTATTTCTCAACACGACTGTGTATTTGCAGTATCTCCCCTTCACAGCTTCAGTGAGGTCAAGCCTTATCTCTAGGTATGACCTAAGCCTCGCTCAAAACTTACTGCAACACTGGCTAAGAGCAACATTAGGAGATGGTGGCAGAACTGCAGTAAGACAGTTTGGTGTTCACTGTGCCAAACTAGATATGCAGATAGTCTCTGATTGCATTTCATCACCACATCACTCTCCTTCCAAACACTGCAAGCTCCATCCAGCCATGCAGCTACTCCACCTGAGTAACTCTATCTGCTGCCACCATCACTAGGTTCACCCATTTTGCAGACCATTGCTAATGCTGTTAGATACAATCTACATATGTATTAGTCTTCCAGTAAACAAGTAACATAATTTTGATGCATAAAGTCACTTTTCCTTACACTCCCTAAAGGAAATATATCACATTCACCAAAATCAAGACCACTTGCACCTTAATTCTGTGTCACTTGCTCCTGTCTGTATTTACCTACTCTCCACTATTTATATGTAGCCATGATTATGAGGACTGTTACACAGATCTCTTCTGCCATGGTCACATTACCACTACAAGGAGCTTTTCTCCCCTTCAAAGACATCCTAATTTAGAAGGCTGGTTGCAGTTTGATGAGGACTTCAGTAGGTACCAACCCCTCATATACTGTGGCTGCTACTTTCACAAAGTTAAGAACCACAAGTCACCAACTGTCTGAACAATATTCTCAAAGAAGATGCGTAAACAGCTTTGTACAGTTTTCAGCTATGTATTCACATAGTGTTTCTTTCCACCAAGATTGCTTCAACACTTGGAGAAAAGGAAGGACACCTTTTACTGAGTAAGCAGTTAAGGTATCCAGCATCTAGTCTGACCAGACTTCTTCAGTCCATAGCCTTATGGTACTCTACTTAGCTCTGCTAGGATGCCAGAAGTATTAATTTCCTCATGAGCCTCTCCAAGGTGATCATCACTACAGTATTAGAGTATTTCACCAACATGAACAAACTTATCTTCTCATATCACACTATGTTTAACGGTTGGACTAGATGATCTTCAAGGTCCTTTCCAACCTAGATGATTCTGTGATTCTATGTTGTGCAGCTAGTATTATCTTCATTTTACAGATACAGACTTGAAGTATAGAGACTGAAGTTAAACAGAAAAGTCTTCATTTACTTTTGATATCCAGGCAGCTTCAGCTCTAATATTTTAAGTTCCACAAGGGTCAGAAATACAAGTTTACAATAATAAATAAAAGGAAGATCTAAGGGGTTGTGAGGAAGTAGAATAATGAGGTGAAATACCCTTAACAATGGGCTTGCCTGAATTACAACAGGACAGAAAGAACTGGAAACTCTGGATTCCTTTGGAGTCTGTAAAGCCGTCACAAGACAAGGACTCCACTACTTGCATGTCTTCCCAGCTGTCCAGTGCCATTCTCATCTTCCCTCAGCCCCATCACACCACCACCACCACCCTCTGACAACCTCATCCAACCAACACTAAGATTTCATCCAGGCAGCTCATCCAAGTCCTAATCTGATCCAAAGCCAAGACCTTCTCTCTCATGGTACACAGCTCCAAGGACAGCTCTTTTTGCTTTAGCATTTTAGTCAGGATGCTTGCTCATAAGGTTACCTGAACTCCAGGCACATCCCAGTGCCTCAAAGCTTTAATGACATTAAGAACACAAACAACATATCCAAAATATCACTTTTTTCAATCACCACTGCCATAGACAAGAACTGCAGAAAAGAGCAAATGCTGGGTAACTCCTGCTTGAAACTGTCATCTTAGATGTGAGTACACACACCCAGCTGAAAGCAAGTTGTGCCCTCTGGGACTCCTGAACACAGGGATGCTTTGAATGAAAAGCCATGCCTGGAGGTACATTCTCAGATGCAATGCAGGGAAGAAACACTGCTACTGCTTTAGACCCAAAACTTCAGGTACAGTCTGAGGATAAAGTTAAGTGTAAGGTTACAGTGGGAAGTACATAAAGCAGCTATTATGGCAGGGACACCCAAGAAAAATCTTATATTCAGAGCCTCAAATTTGATTATCTGTATTAACAGTTTAATCTGAGGATAAACATAAAACACACACTTTAATTCTGTAAAAACAGTTGATTGTGTGTAGGCCTCTAAAACAAGTGAATACACACATGCTCCATTGTGGGGATACACAACATACCAGACACTGGGAAATAGCCAACAGAAAAATCGAGCAAGAGAGGCTTTAAGAAATGTTAGTTCCACTTCAAAACTTGCCTTATAATTTCTTACACATAGCTATTCCACTGTTTCCATTCTAGAGGTGTCTAAGTCATTCACTGCTTCAGGTAAAACTACTCAGTGGAGCACAAACTCAGGTTATAAGCTTTCAGGTGAGGTAGACCTTAGTGAAATTTGTTTTTTGACAGTTTGCATATGAAAAGGAGTTTATTTATTTTTGCCACAGCGATATCCTAATGGCAACGGAAGGTATGACTGGGACTTCTATGAGTGGTTTAAGTCCACACTTAAAATTAGTGTAATTCTTTGAAAAATACTCAAGTAGAAAGTACAAGGGGCTTGAGGTTTCATCCAGAAGTGAGACTGACTACTAATGAATTATCATTAGTCCTGTGGCCATAACATTTCACTGCAGTTAGTGTTGATACTGACTCTAAGAAAAAAGAAAAGAAAGAAAGATGTAGTCACAATCCCAGAGAAAATTACTGAAAACCCACAGAGACTAACAATAAGATTCCAAAAGAGAATTAAAGCCAGAAGAAATACATGTATTTTGTTTCCCATTGCATCCATTTTCCTTGCTATTGCTGTTTGTAGTGCTGGATAAGAGCTGTTTCCTTCTCTAAAGGGGATTTAAAAGCTGTTACAGCTTCTTTTCAGAAGCTACAGAAGCTGTGATAATCATTGATTAATCATCTTGGAATGTGCTTGTATCAACAACATGGATGTCCTGGCCTTTCAGTGCAACAAAATGCACAAGACAACTTGGAATTCAACTGCCAGAGATTCAGATGACTGGATAGATTAGGTTTACATCAACAGTATATAAATATCAATTTCTGAAATATAACATATTAATAATTTAAAATCACAAAGGAATTATAAAGGAGACTCACAAGTGAATCCAATTTCACTGCAGTGACTATAAATACTAACATTTTAGTATGTTCTATTATTTATGAAATATGAAGATGATTTATTACTAAGCTTTTGTACAGCTATGGTTAGATTAAGGAATAACTAATAATGTGTTTGCTGTTATTTTAGAAGGTATCTCCATGGAATCTGGTTGTGTTATGCCTTAGGGAAAAAAGTTCTGACTATAGTATCAAAGTCTTATCTTTATGTGCATGTCATATTATATAAAGGTTTCCAGATACTTATTACCTATAGGAGTACTTACATGAACTATGTTTTACCTTTGAATTTGTTTCACATCTACGCATCCCAAAAGAGTTTTATACAAAGGAGCACAGGAGACAGATGACTTCTCCTCTGTTGCCACAACTCAAGTTCATAGTGAAATGAATGGGCATTGTATACATAAAGTGTCTAAAAAGAAAAACTATATCAATCAAGCAGCCATGCCATGTGTTCACATAGCATTTTTTTTTCCCCTCCAAATTTGGTGTTTTAATGGGTGAGATCACCCACTGAAGACAGACAAGATGGCTTCTAGTAATCTGTCCCAGTGGCTGAGGACACCTTCCAAAAAAGTGTGTACAAATAGTATCATTGAACAACCAAGGTACCTACACTACCAAGAGGCAATACTTTGTCTTCCAGAGGTATCCAGAGTTTGAAACAAAACTGCTACAGCTTTGCTTTATGTGCTCAGTAAGAAATACTGTATGTCCGTGATTGCACAGATGTCTACTGTACCTTCACAGGGATACAAGAGGAATGTCCCAGGCTGACTCAAAAGTGTTACTTTTTGGTTATTGATTACTGAAGAATGTGTAAACTATAACAGTGGATCTTAGATGACTACAGCTCTTATTCACTGACCAACGAAGTTCCCATCTTCCACAGAAAATGGTCTAGCTTTTGCTAACATCAGCATAAGCTCTGCTTAAGAGTGTTCAAAATCTCCTCTTTCATTTGTCTTTCACTGTTGATCACTGACAGGTTTCCTAGCAAAGTATTAAACAACTTGTACCTACTTCACCCTTAAAGAAATGTTTATGTTCTCTCCCTCCTACTAGGGCACTGACTTTTTTTTGCCCTAATAATTTTATTTGCGTGTGAAGTTAATGCACATTCAGGAAAAGCATTTGCTTTTCACAGTAGGTATAACTTCCAAGAGACAGAAAACAGAGTAACCAACTAGTCTCAAAAATTAAACAGGACTGAAAATACATAAACAGCAAAAGATTTGATGAGCTCAGTCTTATCAAGACGTCTTCATCGATCTATATGTACTTTCATAGAAAAAAAATGTCGGACAATATGTAGCTCTTTGAATAGGCAGAGAGTCAGATTTGATAGCTGGAAGTTGAATAAGAACAACAGCGAGCTAAAAATAAGTTATTAATAGCAAACAGACTAATTAATAACTGCAAAGATCGCAATGGATTTGGATGCATTCACAAGTGTTAAGAGGGGGTTACTCTTCATTTACATTGGAGTAACTTTTTTTCTAAGTGGTAAGTCTCATTCAGCCAAGAATTTAATCAACAGAGTCCGACGGTTTCTATTATATGGGAAGTCACTGCACACGACCCTTTGGTTTTATAATGTCCATGGCTGTGCTGGGGGAATCTCCTTGCTCCTTCACAAGTTTTAAGTTTAAACTCTCCTTTCCAAATCAGTTGGTCAGGCTTCCAGTATTGATTAACTATTACTCAGTAAGTACTTTGTTACGCCACCCCTAATCTTGGGGGGGTAGGGGGTGAGGACAGGACCTCCATCATACAGAACAAAAGGGTCATAAAAGCTTACCAGAAATATATAAATGGGCTTAGACTTGTCAGTCCAAGCCCGAAGAGAACTGGGTCCATCAAAAGGAAAATAAAGACGAGACTGGCCTCAAGCTATTGAAGGAGGGACTCACACAAATACACTTGTCATATTACACCACAGCACACTTTATCCTGCTGCTCAGAATCCCATCTTTTCCCCCCATGGGCTATGTGGACAACACGTTACATTGGCCCCAGAGAAGGTACAATCCTTTGGTTTGTGACAAACGACATGTTTGTAAACTGTGTTCAGGACTCTGCTGGGAACCGCATTATGACACACAAACAGCTTGTGGGTAGCTGTCCTCTCCTCCTTTCCTCCCATGTCTAACCCCCCTCCGTCTGTATGATTTCTCAGTAATCGAATGATAAAGCTACCTGAGTGTATTCCTGAGGAGTAACACCAAGTGAAGCCAAATGGTCTTTTCCCCTTGTGTCATTTAAAAGTTAAGGAGTCAAAACTCCAATTAGTTCTCAGTACGATAGCTGTGGAAGATTAACACAGGTTTATGTATTTTCCTCCCTACTTATCTCTTCTCTCCGATTTTTCCTTCCTCCCCAAACCCTATTACAGGCAGTAGAATAACAAAAAATAGCAAATACTCCTAGCTCTGTTTTGCTAGAGCAATATAAGAAAGCAGGAGGTCATCACTTGCTTCAGTGTGTAATCAAGGGATATAGGCGGTAACCTTAAGTACAGGAGAAACTTGCTAATTGTACTGCTGCAGCCACAGATAAGCTCTCTCTGTGACAGAGGCCTCTGCACAACCTGAAAGATTTTTCCAGCAGCTTTCTGTCTTAGAAACTGTACGACACATCCATAACATATCATGAGATATTCAGGAGATACCTTCTCCATATCTATGTCTAATCTTCAGCAAAACTGGTAGGAGCAGAAGCTAGAATAAAAAGGGTAATTTACAGCTCACTGCTGCAGTACACCACGTGAGCATCTGCTCCTGGCACAAAACACCACCGATGAAATGAAGACAGCAGTGTCTTTTTCGAACACTCGAAGGTCTTCCCCAAGATCTTCAGAACACATGCAATTCTTTGCCTACCCCAAACTGCTCCTGCAACATTCACACACCAAAGAAAGACACCCTACCTTAACGGGTATCTGCTGCAGTAGACAAGGAAGCCATCCTAAATTTAAGTAAATGGCTCTATTAAACAAAAGTATCAATATCTCCCAAGTGAACCTATTCATGAGCATGTAGCAATGTTGTGCTAACCTGACACCCAACCATGTTTGTCAGCAGCAACTGCTTCTGTAAGGTTGTCACCTCCCATATGTTTCAATAATATGCTTACTTTAATGTTTTTGCTATACTAACTTAAGAAACAATAGCAGCTCTCTAAGGGGTGAAAGAGAAATAAGTTACAGTAGCTCATCAACAA
This sequence comes from Strix aluco, assembly GCF_031877795.1. Classification (NCBI taxonomy): domain Eukaryota; kingdom Metazoa; phylum Chordata; class Aves; order Strigiformes; family Strigidae; genus Strix; species Strix aluco. The sequence continues at coordinate 20,911,471 of NC_133931.1, forward strand.
AAACAAATGCTAAGAGACCTTCTTGCAAATTAACAGCTGATAAGTAATGCTGACAGTCCTAGTCTACTGTCTTCAACTATCAGCCTTAGAGAATAATCACTTCCCTATGAAAATTTCCTAGGGCATTATTAATACGCTTTTGGTTTTGGTTGTTTGTTTTTTTTTTTAAATTAAATTCAGCTTAAAAAAAAAAAGTATTTTTATATCTCTTTCCACAGTTCTGTTACTTTCTGAAGTCCTGGAGGATTGAATATATATGATTTCCTATAATGCAAGACAACACTCTTTATTAAAAAGAAAAAACATGGAAGATATTCCCTTAGATTAAGAAAATAATGGGAGAAATAAGTCTTCAAGGGAAGACGTGCATGGAGAAAGATTAGAGTTACTTTTTTCTGCCTGAAGGGAAAAATAACCGTGTGCAAATGCTGCAGCTGCTAACCAGATATTCCCAAGCAATTAATACGTAACTCATTGCCACTCAAATAATTTCCTCATTTCCAGAAGTCGAGCTCAAACCTGGACAAGAAATGAAGAATCAACTGAGACTCTACAGGAATTATATCACAGCGTATATTCTAAGGATATGCTTATATGCTCTATCAGCATATGCTTTGACTATCAAAGAATGCTTATCTGGTTAGGATGCTGAAGTAATTCTATTAAATCTGTATGAGCTCTGGAACTATAATAAGTATTAAAATGTCATAACAGTAAAACACAACACAAATAATTAAACAAACTATTACTCCAAGAGGATAAGGAAAGGCATTTTTTACACTAATGACTTTGAATGCTTCTGATATTTTGAACAATTCTGTTTTTTAAATACCTGGTATTATTTCAGCTCAAATCTAATTACAGGAGAAAAATGGCAAGTTGCCACACACAAAAACTTCCCTCCTTATTTTTCACTACGCTGTCAACACAGGTAACACAAGCCGTTCTTTCCTGCTGCCTTCTCTTACGGTCTTGTGCAGCAGGCAAAAGGCATCTACTTAAGAATTCATTTTTTTTCCCCCATTATTGCATACTCATAAAAATGGAACTGACAGGACAGCAGTTTATTCGTGCACAAGTCAGATCCCAATCGCACACACTGACTGGCTTTCAGAAACCCACAAGTCAATTGTTATTTTTTGGGGGGGTGTTTTATTTGGGAGAGGGGAATAGTTGCAGAGATACAGAAACAATCACAAAGCAGTCTTCCTGTCTCCACTGCAATAACACTAATGAACGGAATCAAGAATACACATAGTAGGGATGGCAAGTTCTGGATCTTTAACTACTTTAAAATACATCTAAATTCTGAAGAGGCTTAACGTGTAGACAATTAAGCTTGTATGAATATTCATCTCTGAGTACACCCCCAAATCTAAGTCAATGTGCAAAGATAATCATGCCTGCAAGAGTGTCAAAAGTCAGGTCATTAAACTAGGAATTCCTACTGGAATGGTCTAATGAAAATTAAGACAGACTGTCCACCAAAAGCACCTTTCCAGCCCTCACCCAGTCCAGTTATTTCACCAGTGACATGCTAAGCAGCAGAATTTTTGTAAGTGACCTTCAGTTTCACAGAAAGCTCCTCGAATTCCCCTTCTCCTATTAATTTATCATTTTAATTAGATGGCTGCCTTAATGCTACTTCGCAAACAGCAATGAGCCTCCTCTGAACAGGGAAGCAGTTTCCAAAATCTTTCCTCATTTCAGAGCACAGGAAAAGAAATTAACGAAATCACGCTTCTTTCAACATTAAGTGAAGAACTTTACATTCCCTAATATCCGTAACACATAGTGTTCAAATCGACTTTACGTGTGAAAGGAACAACAGCAGAATAAGCATGTTTTGAATGAATAACGAAATCCCATTTCCAGAGGAAAAAACCCCGGGGCATAGTTTGGTATTTGTTCGCTACCGACAGGTAAGTTAAAATACTGCACCCCTACTAAACTAAAAATGGTCACACGAGGGAGCAAAACCGTGCGGCATTACAGTTTCTCGCAGCAAACACTTTCTTTCCTACGGTACCATCTGTTAAATCAGAAACTCCCTTAGACACCGCAGCCTTGCTAATTCTGACGATGCACGGGCTGCGCGGCTACTCGCCCGGTATTTTCGTACCGCGCCCTCTTCGCAGGCTGCGCGCAGCCTCCCGCTTCTCCCTGCGCCGCTCGCAGCCGCGGACCGCGCTCGGGCCGGGCCGGACCGGGCCGCCCCTCCCGCTGGCGGCAGCCGCAGGGCCGCCACACGCACCTGAGAAGACGCGCGCACCGGCCGCCGACCGCGCAGCGCCGACCCGCCGTGGCCCAGCCGAGCCGGCAGGCCGCGGCCCGCGCCCGAGCCGGCAGGACCCCGGGGCGGCGGGAGCCGCTACCCCCCTCCCCCCGGGCGGCGGGGCCGGGTCGCGGGCAGCCGAGAAGTTGCGGCGGCCGCGGGGCGCGCAGCGAGGCGGCCGGGCGCGCAGGGGCCAGCCGGCGGCGCCGCGCGTCCCGCCCGACGCCAGCCCCCGGGGGCAGGGGGTGGCCGAACTCGCGAGCCCCTGCCTCGGGCCGCCGCCGCCGCAGGGAGGCGGCAGCAAGGCACCCCCTGCCCGCCCTCCGCCCGCCCGGCCCCGCGGCCGGCGGCTCCGCGCCCGCGGAGAAACTTACTTGCGGGCGGCGGCGGCGGGCGCCGCGGAGCAGCGGCGGCACGCGCCTCCCTCACGCGGCCCCCGGCCGCGCGCCCTCCTTCCCGCCCTGCGAGCGCGGCGCGCGAGCGCAGCCCCGGCGCGGCGGCCGCTGCCGAGCGGGTCCGGACATGCTCAGTCCCCCCGCCGCCGCCGCCGCCGCGCGGAACCTACCACCGGGGGGGAAGGGGGGGAGCACGGAGGAATAGGGGGCAGAGCCGGATGCTACCAAGAGGATGAGCTAAAAATAGGCGCCGCAGGAAAGAACAGCTGGAGCTTAAAGGGGCAGAGGCGGCCTCGCTCCCCGCGGCCCCGGGCGGGGGGAGACCTCCCGCCGCGCCGGCCCTCCCCGCCCTGTCAGAGGAGAGGCACCGAAACCGCGGCGATGCCCGCGCCGCCCGCGCCCGGGTCCTGCCCGCGCCTTTGCAGTGGGAGCCCTGCGGTACGCGCCTCTGCGGCGACTCCCGCCAAGGCGAGCAGGGGCGCACCGGGCGCGGCGCGGCTCCGGCACGGCTCGCGGGAGCGTCTGGTGGGGCGGCGGGCGGGCTCTGCCCGCCCCTCACCCCAGCGCCGGGCCGGGCAGGGGACCTCAGGGCCGGGCCATTTACCTCAGGGCCGGGCCTTTTACCTCAGGGCCGGACCATTTACCTCAGGGCCGGACCACCCCGGGAAGAGACAGCTTCAGTCATCAGGTCTAGAAAGTGTGGGAGAGGATGCCAAGCGGTGTTTTCATGCAGTATTTCTCAGGAGACATCTCCGTCCTGCTCTGAGGCGTTAGGTTTTGTGGATGAGGCTTCGGGAGAGACACACACTAGCTCTCCAGTGAAGCCCAGAGCAGAGAATGTGACAGGTCCAAGGCAAAGGGCTTGCAGAACAGCCCCCTAAATATGATTTTCTAGGCTGGAAGATCTGCATGGCAAAAGAAATCACACGATCACACTCTCCTTTCACAGAGATTACTGTGTTTCAAACCTAAGAGCTGTAGATAATTGTTAGAAATAAAAAGCTCTCCAAGTATTTGTGAATGGGAGTTTCTAATGTGGATTTTAAGCCATGGCTTATCATTCCCCGCCTTCCTAAAAGACCAGTAAGAATAAACATGACAACATCACGTTGTTTTAGATTTATAAACATACTACAAAGCCTAAAATTATATTACCCTAGCAAGACTTCGTAGTTTGCTAATTCTGCTTTTACAGATATAGAAAACTGCTGCTGCACAAAAAACATTTTTATAGTATGAACACTAAATAAGTTCTCACTCATAAAAGAATATCAGGCAACACCTGCATAATGATAACTTGTTACTCTGATGACATCACATACAATACTATGTATAGTCAGGACTACCATGTTACAAAAGTAATTTATTTCACCAGACAGGAGAGCACTGCAAGTTTATCTTAATCTGAACTGTAACACATCCTTCAGCAAAAGCCACTGCAGAAAAAAAGCTCAGTAGCTCATGTAGATGAGTATAATCAGGAAAGGAAACATTACTTGTCAGTGATGTCAAATAAAGTGAGAGCAAGGAAGCAATTTCCCTCGCAAACTGACATACAATGGTATAGATTATTAGACAAGATTGTGTAGGTAACTCTTCTGCAGTACTTTAAGAAACAAAAGATGATGTCACAAAGGTATTAAAAAGGGAATGAATCGTGTTCACTAATTGTCTCCTCATTCTGTGTTCTCTGTGAACTATAAGATGTGCTATATTCTGTAATCCGTGTCTAACAGCAGTCTTCACACTATATATTATAAAAAGTTGTAAGCTATGCGGCATGCATAACTGTACAAAGTGATGGGGAAAAAAAATAATTATGTAATTCTTTCACCTGGAGCTATTGATCTTGAGATAGACATCAGGGGAAATAGAAAAGGCAGTTTTCTGAGTGCAGCCTCAGATCTGGGATAACGGAGGGCTAACGTATTTCTGGCTGCAGCTGGAACTCTGCGGGAGCAGTAGGCAGCCTCTGGAGAATTTCCTAGAACAGTTTGCACCTTCCCTACCATACAGCTCTAGATAAATCAGGAGACCAAGAGATGTCCTGAGTCTCAGGAGAGTAGCTTCCAGCTGGGGACTCTTACTGTCTAGGGAGTGCAGAAGATAGTCCATCACGGGAATAAATGTCTCTTAAAATAATGATGAAGAAAACATGTATTTTTTTAAAGTCTGCATTATCATTCTTTTCAGGGGTAGCTATATTATCATTCTCACATCTTTCTTTGTCTATGAGGAATCTCTTCAGAACTTGTCAAATATAGCTGCTTTTACAAGGAGGGATAAACATATATGGATCTTTCTTACCCAAACCATGCTGTTGTAAATTGCATGAAATTATGGAAATTTTTGCCTAAGATAACTAGTTCTTATAATTCCAGCATTCAAAAAACACCATCATCTCCCAGATGCAAATTACCAAATTGGACATTAGCAAGTAAGTGGTGGCAGCATCTGCCGTGCCACCCAGTGAACTAAAAATTATATAGAGGCAGACACCCATCTGAAGCTGGGTGCTGTTCATTTCTCCTTCCAATTTTGCTCAGCAGAAATGTCCATAGAGTTGCATTTTGTTCCTACACAGCAACAAAGATTCAAATATCTGCTATGCTGCTGTGCCCCTATCAGACGAGAGAAGAGGAACAATTCCTCAGCATGCAGAAGAAGTGTAGCTTTGGTCTCCATGAATAGCACAGCATTTTACCAATCTCTTTTCATATTATGTGGGAAGGCTTTAGTAAAATCTTTATTTTTCAAATGTATCTCCTGTAATTCCACATTGCTGGTGATCTGAGGCTGTGACATGCCAGTGACCGGCTCTGGCTCTCAGGCTTTCACCTCAGTCCTCTCAGTTTTCTCCTCTCATTGTTATTTTCACCCTTCTCCCTGATAGTAGTGTTCAGATTCTCTCTTCTTTACTCTCTTCTTGTGTAACTCAAAGCTGCATTCCAGAGAGCACCCTTACCTTTCAAGTTCACTGCCCTAGGTAACTTCGCAGTATAGTCAAGTACATAATCTTCCTGTGTGGCCAGTACAATATGCATTGATTTTTTTTTTTTTTTTTTTTTTGATTGCTTACAGGATTTTCAAGGGATTACAGGATTGCTTACTCATTTTCAAGGGATATAACTTGGAAGTTTTAGTAAAGACATAAATAAAAGGTAAAGGTTATTTCCTCATGCTTTATGTGACCATTTCTTGTACATCCTTTTAAACTAAACACTACACAGAGAGTAGTGTTTGAACCAAACCAAAGTTCATATTATTAAGTACAGGAGGATGGAGAGACTTGCACAGAGAGAATCCAGCTGTCGGGCTGGGTCCCAAACGGGAAGTGTTCTTCAGAGTAGCAGAAAAGCTGGCATGATCAGTGTGTGTCCAGCTGTGCTCAAGGGAAGAGGAACAATTTTACTACAAGGTACTATCCAACTCACACCTTTTGGGTTACAGTTAAGAAGCACAAACTAAAACTGGATGACTGGTGCTTCACAATGCATGAAGAGGCATCCTGATTTTTAATCAATACTGTCTCAGGCCTTTTTTACTCAATACTATCTAAGGCCTCTAAGCAAAAATAACTTTAATTTTTCCTTCTCCTCTGCCATTGATTTACATTGCCTCTGAAATCAAACTCCTTCAGAAACAATTGTGAGAGAAAGATGAGGAAAATAAGCCCAACCTGAAAGGTTAGGACAAAAATACTTAGTGTCTGAAATACTAATTAAAACTGTTTATCAGATTCTTATGATGTATCTGTATCATAATTTTCAAAACCCACATCCGATTAGCTCCAAAGTTTACGAAAATGCCTGAGACATTGTGGGGGGCAGGGGACATAAGTCCACAGAATTTTAGGAAAAATCAGGGAACTAAACCAGAAAAAAAAGTACAAGGAGGGTGGTTGGAGTGCAAGAAAAGGAGCATGTAAGGGCCTCCTGCTGTGGAGGTAGGTGTGGAGTAGGGTTTGGAAGGGGACCAGCTCTCACAGAACCCAAACAGGCTGGAAGTAGGGAAGCCTTAGGATGGGGATCGCAAGGGGATGGTGGTCTGGGAGGTAAAGCAGGGAACTCTGACACATGAGAGCAGGAATGCGGGGCACATAAATCTCCCTGATGTGGAGACTACCTTTGTAGGGAATGGGAACAGATAGCAAAGGAAATTTTTGTTAGAACAGGAAAATAAGACATAGGGGATTGAGAAATGTGGGATTCCCATAAGGAATAACTGAGACTATTACAGAGTCCCTGAAGTGAAGGGGAAAGAGAAGGAGGCACAAGACATATAATACATAATACATTTAGAGAAAATAACCTAAATTGTGCTTCCATGAAACTGAGATCATAGTTGGCAGCTACAACTCAGTAACGAGCTCTTAGAGTCATTGTTGACCATTCTCTGAAGTTCTCAGAGCAACGTGCAGCAGTAGCCAAAAAAGCCAATGAAACATTAGGCTTCATCAGGGATGGAGGCTAGGCTTCATCTGCAGCCCTGAAGGACAGAGCTAGAAAAGGTACAGAGAAAGACAACCGTCATGAGCAAACAACTGCCTTGTGAGGGGAGAATGCAAAGGTTGGGGCTTTTCAACATGGAGAAGAGAAGCATGAGGGGGCACATGGCTGTAGTTTACAAAATTGTGAAAGCAATAGGTAAGACAAAAAGTGGATGAGAATGATTGTTCACCAAATTTTACAGTACTGGGTAAACTCAGTTAAACTAATACAAGTATAAAAAAGATGAAAGAAAGTACTTTCCACCACCCTCCCCTAGACACAGTGGGTAGTAGTCTTCTGGAAAGTAATAGCCCAAGAGATTCTGGAGGCAGACCTCATCAGCAGGTTCAAAAAAGAATCGGCAAAACCTGCAGGCAACAGATGTATAAACAGTAAAAGGAAAGGTTGGGGAGAGCCTTCAGTACCTGGAATCCAAGAGCTGTGGATTATAGGACAGTACTAGGTGAAGAGACTACAAAAAATTTAGGCTTATATACTGTCTCCAAACATCTCCTTCTGTCACTGCTAGAGACAGTATCTGGGCTAGATAATACCTGTGATAAATTCAGCTGATGCAATTACACTATGTGTGATTCCCAGGATGGATCATAGATGTGCTTTCAACCACAAGTGTGATCTCTGCTAACTCCAGATGTAGCTAATGGCATGCTGCTGTGTTATTTAGAATTTAAGAATAATGCAGCAAAAAGCCTCTTTACATTTGATAAACCAATATGTTATATTAAAAATCCTACTTTCACTATTAATATTCATTAAGCATGACTGGCAAAGGCCTTTGGAGGTTTGGTATAAATATATTTCTCCGCACTGGTATTCACAATGGCCAAAGTCCTATCTCCCATGTAAGTCCTGAATACATAGATATCTTGGTAGGGACATTTAGGTGGTTTCTGAAGAAGAGTCTAACCATATCCCACAATCCTTCATAACTGATGATTGTTACCATTGAGTATCCATTCCATCTACCACCCGAGGGGCTCTGCCACCATACACTCCAGAAGAAATGGCCAGTGGTTTGAAACCCTTGGATATCCATCCTTCTGTAATCCATTCTCTTTCTGGTATCCTTTGTTCTTCCCCAGCCATGTCAAACAGCCATATCTGCTGCTAACAGGTCAGTCTGTGTCAGTGGCAGCCTGAGCAGCAAGTTTTGGTCCATGAGAGGAAACAAATGACAAACCACATATTTTCTACAACCTCCTGCTAGAGGAGTTTAATCAGAGCAAAGCAGAGGGGGGTTCATGCTGCCATTGCTACACAGAAAAGGCACTGACAGCAGTGCAAGTGCTGCCCAGTGCATGAGTCTACATTCTTTCTTTAAAAAAGGTTTTGTACGTAAGAAATAGAATTGTTGGGAGAAATAACTCAAAATATAGCTGAATTTCAAATGAGTTTCATATTAATCCCTTCTTAATGTAAAAGGAAAATAACCTTATATACTAACCTAGGAAGAATACAGAATGTGTTTTTACTCAGAGGAAGTTCAGCATTTCCAGCATTTCAAATTTGTTGGCCATATTCCCCTCAGACATTTTCTTCACTGTAATCAATGCTTTTTTCACAGTCAGTCTGCAGTAATCTACTTTTTACAGCCCTCTGTGGGCTTTGAAGTTTTTTTTCCTTAGACATTGGAATTTAAATATCCATCCCTGACTTCTTTAACTGAGAGTTCTGCCAGGCATTTTGGGGCTTGGAAGTGAACATTTTACTTTAAGGTTGTGCGTGTGCTGTTCTCACTAGTGTATAGGAAATCTAGCTCATGCATTACTTTCATACATTATGCAGATTTGTATACCTGAGATTAATTTGCTGTGTTTTCAGACACTAATAATTGAGCAAGGTGTTATGAACAGTCACAGGCTTGTATTACTATGTAAATTTATTAAATGCTTCAGAAATATTTTCTTAGTACTCGTCAATAATAAAATAAATCATAGATCAGTTCCAGCCTTCTTTCAACATTACTGAAGTTGTGCCCCTATGAAATAGAAAATCATAACTTTTCTATTATTTAACTATTGCAGGGCAAACAAGTTGCAGTAGACATTATAAAACCCAAAATAAAGAATATGAGATCTTTAATGTGAGAAGAACTGAGTGTATGGAGCTGCTGGATGCATCTGTCTCTTGGAGAGCAGCCGTAAGAGCAGAGTGCTATTAGTGCTGCTATTAAAAACAAAAGAGAGAAGTGCAGCATACTACTTTGGGATCAATATTTAATCTAATATGGTTCCCTGATTTCCCTCAGTAATCTCAAATAAGTCATATGTTTTTATACAAAGGAAGATTAAGTGATGTCTCTGGTAATCAGCAGAGCCAGGCCAGAGGCATGCACTGATGTGATGGTTGTCTTATGTAAAACAGTATGAAGACTAGAAATATGCTGAGATCATCTATGATTTCACAGAAATCATATATCCTACTGTTGTAAAAACTAACAGCAGTCAAGGTATTCAAGGTATGATCATCTTAAAAGGTGGGCAGGCCTCCAATAACCAACAGGCAATATACCATGGGGAAAATGATGTGGCTGCAGGTTTTCTTTGAAACTAATTAAAAACTTTCCTCCATGCAATTTCCATGTGGATTTATAAAGCAAAACCCATTAGTAAAAAAAAAATAAATAATTCAATTAAGTTCTTCAGTAGCCTTTATTAAAAAACCTTGCTTAAAGTAAGAATATCTTGCAGATGCTGTTCTAAGGAGAACAGGTTAAATGCTCTTAAAGAAAGACATGCCAGTGTTTGATAGAGCCTTATGAATTTTCAATCAGCTCTGAGAAGTGTTATTTTTAACCCCCTAGAAAACTGGTTCCACCATTTAAAAAAAAACCCAAAAAAACACAAGACAATACAAACTAAAACCATTTGAAAAATAAAATGGGAACGTCGCTTCTTAAATATTACATTCAATCTCTGCTGTCCTGACTCTGACAGAAAAATACGAAGATGCAGTAAGCCAAAAGGTAAACTACTTCCAAGATGGTTTAAGAATAAGTGTAAAATTTAAATTAAAGCCACTGGAGAAAATTATTTTAGCTAAGCCAAGATTTATATCTATAGTGTATGTGCTGTTATATAATGACCTATAGGCTGCTCGAAAATAGCTGGTCAAGGTATGTACTTGAAGTTACATTTCAGTATTTGTATTCAGGCATCACATGGGGTTAGCACCCAGCAAAAGCAATGTTAAGGAGCATGGAGGATGGAGGATTGGTAAAAGGCAAGGAAGGCACTAGAAAGAACCATGAAACATTCAAGCATTGCAGTTTCTGATATATTAATGAAAACGAAGGAACCTGGCTACCTGATCAGATGTTCCCCTTAAGTACTTCCCTCCTGGAATCACTGTGATGAAATTGCCTTGAGATTTGGTAATTTCACCTTGGGCATAATGGGCAGAATTCCCGTTATCACAAACAGGCATGTTTTGTGTAAACTTTAATAAAAACAACTGAGAATGAAGAGTTACCTACAACTGATAGTTGTCATAGGTGTCCTTGGGAGCCTACGGACAAAGCACCAAGGTGATGGAAGTTTTACTGTTGATGCTACAGACAACCACACGGGTGTTTTAGGACCAGGAAGATCATAGCTCTGCTTAGCTGGTGTAGGCAGCATAACAATACCAGTGCACTTCTCCCTTGTGGTAAAAAAAAAGAAAGACTGGATTACACAACTGACATAGCTACTATCAAACAATGTAAATATGTCTCAGTTGCTGAAAATTTCTTGTTCAACTCAAGCTTTTTTTGAAGCCAGACTAAAAAAAAACTTAGACAGGCAAATTCTCCAACCACCAAAAAATGCTGAACTAGCTTAAATAAAAATTAAAATCTTCTATCTTTTGATAGAAATTATGTAGGAAAACCCCAAATCAAATAAACAAAAAAACAGAAAAAAATGGGGAATTTTTTAGAAAAAAAATCCTAATGTTTCCTTTTATCTGAAAAAAAAAGAAAAATCCCTCCTCCATATTTTGATCTTGAAATTTCAGAACATGTTTACATTTTGTTTGAAATATGCATAGGTCATTTTTTAAACATTTCATTTCAAAACAGATAAAATAGATTCCAAATGACAAAAGTTAAATATTTCAGAATTTTTCAATTCCATGTTAGAAAGAAAGGTGGAAAAATACAGAACTATTTCCTTTATTCAACTGAATTTTTTTAAAGCTTTTAATCCTGTACCTGTGTTTTTGATACAATCCTCAGAATAAATTTTCCCACTCTATACTTAACACCTGAATGTCCATACCACTTTTTGCTGTTACTGTGAATTCTTGGTTCCCATCATATTTTTGCTGAATGATGCAAAGATAAACGACTGCTACTAGTAATGCAGCAGACAGCCAATATCATATTTTTAAGTATTATTTAAGCCAATCCAAACAGGATATATGATTGGTTTTCTCTTTGCTTCTTTGTTTGTTGCAGCAGAAGCCTGCTGTTTCTCAGCAGGCTAGAAACTTCTGGCATCTTCTGCTTTCAGGTCCTGCATTACAAATAGTTTCTCTTAAAAATTAACACAAAGAATTTACAAAAACAAGTAAAAGGGTCACAGATGTACATTACGGGCTGTTTTTATTGTGGATTTTCAAAGATTCTGAGTCACAGTAGATATTTTTAGCTGTGCTTTTAACCACTCTTTCTGCTACATTACCTAGATGGAAATTATTTTTATAGTGGTTTGATCTTGATGCTCATTTGAATTTAGATCCTTTGTCAAATAAGTTAATCTCAAAAATTTCTTTCAATACACAGCTCTCCAGCTATCTGATTCTTGTACCATTAAACTTGCATTTTAAAAGGTATAATGTTTACAGGTCTTAGGATAGAAAGCTCTTTAATTATGTTTTTGGATGTATACTATACAAGTACTAATTGCATTGCTGTAAATTCCAAAAAGGGGGCTGACAGGGCTGATGATAGAAAATTCATGAGGTTTCATAAATAATATCCTGTATTATTATTGGGCTTGTATATCCTAAAACATCATATGCTATTTATTGTTGACTCAAATAAGGTTTTTGTATAAGAGGTTAAAGTATAATTTCTGCTATTATGGGCAAAGTGAAGTCTAAATTCTATAAGATTTTTTAAATTTGTAGAAAAATATCAGTTCATTTAGGATTTGTGTTCAGTCCTTGCTCATTTATGAGTTCCAAAGCAGATTGTTATTTTTATCTGTAAATTGATTACCATGGGGGATTACCTCCTGATTATGTGTTTGTTTCTGATTTATTTCTTCAGATTAAAGTTTTATTTTAAGAATTATCATGTTTGCAGATATTTTGGAACAAACATATTTGTAGAAAACATCAGGGAGCAAAAGTCTGAAATGAAATGATGGAAATAATGACCTAACAGATGAGCTCTATTTCTAATTTGTGTATGTTCTCACCTGAATTTGTAAATATAACCAACTCACCCCCTGATAATAATGAGTAATGTAAAGTGGAACAAGTATTGCAGTTTTACCAGGGACATGGAAAGCTCACTGTGTGAGAAGAGAAAGAACAGTTCGGGTTGTTTAGCTTTGTAAAACAGAGGCTGAGAGCAGGGATTATTACTTTCCCTAAATATGTAAAAGGAATGGTTATTGAAGGGAAAGAACAACCTCTTTCTCTAAAGGCAAATTCTAGTAGAGGAGCAAATTACTATAAATTAGATATTACTACACATACAATAAGAATGAGAAGAGGATCCCTGTATGACAAAACAATAAAATGCAGGAAATTTCAAGGAAGGGATTATGTGACCTGTCTGCTTATAAGGTCAGAATCCACTGAATCAAGAGGTCTTTCCTGTCCTATGTTTCTGACCTCTTAGGCAGCCCTGGTCAAAAATTGCATTATTGAAGTTCCTGAGAGATTTATCAACACTGGGAAGGGATTGGGAACCAAACATGTTTGTGATTAAATTTTACATCCAATACCAACATTGTAAATCAGGAATTTCATTATTATAAAGCACACTGGAATCTCTGCACATTTTTGTCTTAAAGTTCTAGCTCTCAATAGAGTTATATTTTGCTGCCTCCAGGTATAATTTATTAGTTTGCTTTTTTGCTTCTTTGTTAGAAAGATGCAGGGATATATACCCTCAAAAGAACCTGTAAGCTTTGCAAAGGGGCCAAAAAGAACGTGTACATAGAAACTGGTGATTTTTCTTCCTTTTTTTGCAAGTAGTTTATTTACCATCCTAAGACTATTCACAAATTTAACCTTAAATTCTTTTATAAATTCTGCTGAAAATAATGTTTCCTGTGTTATCTATTGTTAGAGCATGGGAAAACTGTGTTCAGTTCTCTTTTCTGAAGCGAATCCTCATCAGCCTACATCAGAAAGTACCTGAACTGTATACTCTGTCACAGGATATTCCTATTTGCTATTTTTTGTTCAGTTAATGCATATGACAGCTGGACCCTGATTATCCCACTGGGTGGTCAAATATAGTGGAAGGATTTTTAACCTCACTAAAACAAGAAAGAATGAGGGACATGAGTCATCAAAGATATAATTCCTATCTAAAGGCAATGTTTCAGCCAAAAGTTTTATTACTTGACGGATCGGCAATTCTGAAAGCTGAAGAGGGAGAAGAGAAACAAGATAGAAGTTCTTTTCTATCTTGAAAGCTGAGGGTCTGTCTTGCAAGGGTATGAATGTCATTAAGGACATTCAAATTTGAACGTAAGCATTGTCAGGTAAGAGCCTCCTGACCTAGTGAGGTAGGAGCTCTGTTGCAGCTCCCACCATGCATATGGGCACCCAGATATTGTGAATGATGCTCTTTCTTCTTTGAAAAGAAGATGCCAGTTTCCTTACCAGGTCCAGAGCCAGAACTGCGGAAGGCAGAGGTATCATGGATCCTTCAGGCAAAGCCTGACACAGTGTCCATAAGTCTGCCACACTGATCCACTAAGATTTACATGGTAAGTCTTGCTGTCCGTGCAATTTATGTAGTTGTAACTGCTGACTGTATGTGGATCTCACCAACAGCATCTTCATAGTTTGAGAACCCAGAGTGACCAAAGGTCTGGATGATTTGACTGTTGTAACACATGCACAAAAAATAAGAGTTTTGGATGGTCTTGGAGAATTTGATCACCACTTTGACACTTTTTCTACCTCTTTTTTTTTTTTTTTTTTTTTTTTTTTTTTCCCTCAGGGAAAAAGAGGTCCAGGAGGACAAGTGCCAGTTCATGCACATTAACTCCCCCATATAGCTATTGCATTATTAGGTCTAGAATTCCTCTCCTAAAGTGCACTGCAAACTCAGAAGGGAAGAAGGACTGGGCATCGAGCATCACAGAATTGCTCAGAAATAGCATGATGAGAAACAGGCAGGTGATGACATCAGCCTTGATGTAGACACAGATGTGTTACTATCATATGCATGATGGACAAAAGGGGCAGAGGGAATTTCCTAGAGGGATCCCAGTTGAAAAAACAAAAGTTTGCTGCCTCTCCAAAAGCTCTGAGTACAATGTATATATCCCAGCTACCCAATATGAAGTAAACCCCAAATCATACATAATGAAGCAGCAAGAAACCACACCACCAGTCATTCTGATCTACTCTTATTGTGCAAAGTTACTTGTTAATGTAGCATAGCCAAACTTAAGTAAGGATTTAAATGATTTGTCGTATAAGGATAAATCGAAGATCTAGCTATCAGTGGGTTTGCAGAATGGTAAATGCCTTTGAAAAGTAAAAAAATGTCAACTGTCTTCTTCCAAATAGCACACCTGGAACATTCTGGAACTTCAAACCAAGAAAATGGTGAGGGAACTGTGTTTATGACAAGAAATTTTTCCAGAGTTGCATTTCTAACAATTCAGTCACTGTTTGCCTTAGGAATTCACTGTCAAGGAATAGATTAAAGCAATTAACTTTTTAGAAACAGTAATGGTATTTTACAGTAAAAGTTGATAAAAATAAAACATGAATCTTTTTACAAAACTTCCAGGTGCTCCCATGTTATTTTTGAGATAATTATCAAATTAGTTTCATTTTTAAAGATTTCAACATTTAGATGCATTTAGAAGCTTTATTCCGGTGCTTTTCTTTGTTTTTCCAATATACACAATCGTAGTACAATGATATGTTTCTTTCTCAAAAAAGACCTGGGCAAGAGGAAGAGAGGAAAGGATGGATAGGTAGAATTCAAATATTCATTGTTGGATCTTGATGCTACATGGGGCAGCTCTTATGCATTCCTGTGTATTTCTTTTGTCTTCTCAAATTACAATTTTACAGCAAGCTAAAACTGTTCTTTAACTGTAAGATCACATGTGAATAGAAAAAAGCATAACACAGCTGTACAGACCCTAATAAATAGCACCAGCCATAATTGTAATTGAGAATGCTCATTTCAGGTCTTCCTAGGGAAGCATGTAGAAAGGCAAATGCAATAAGCATTTTTCATTTGGGCACAGGATGACACAGTGTATTCCTAACTGAGTTTGTGATCATCAGTAATGACATTTTCTAGCAGAAGAAAATTCGTGGAAGACAAGTGAATAACAAAACCTAGCAATTTTTAATATAAATCCAGTTGTTGTTGTTGTTTTGGTTTGGTTTGTTTTCTTTTTTGTTATGTATACATTTTCAACATGAGTTTATGCCTCATGTGATCACGTCCTGAATTTTGTTAAACTTGATTTCTCTGTCTCTCTTTTCTGATTTTGAGTATTCTTAGCTACCTATGGCAACCTGCATAGATAAATATGTGAAAAGCATGGGACTAAATAATAGATCACCATTATTTTAGGAGTATTTAAGATGAAACCACTTTTGAAGAGGTTGAAACTGCTTTTTTTTTTTTTTTTCCCCCAGCTAAACAATTTAAAGAGAAAGGCTCACAAACCTGTGCTACATAGTTAACAAAGTTTGCACGTTCTCTGTCCCACTAAGCCAGCCCTTAATACTTTATTGATACAATGAATGTATCTACAACTACTGTTTCTGTCTTCATCTTCAAATGCAAATACCAGTTGCTTAAAGGTTTTAGGTCATCTTAACATCAAAATTTGAAAGCCTGCAATTAGAGGAAAAATGTCAAACTTTTGAAAACTTTTCAAGGCAGAAAGGTAATATTTGGACCTTCTGAAGGATGAAAATGGCATACAAAAATGACGAGGAAAAAGAAATTTACTTTTTTTTACAAGAGAGAACAAGATACTTTATGACAAATGTTTCCTTCACCATTTAAAGCCATGTAACCAGAGAGGTGATTTGCAAGCCTTGTCATAACAGTGTTGGGAGACTGTAGGGCTTCTTGCAGACCTCTAGGCTGTGGCAGGTGCATCCGCCCAGTGAAAACAGAGCTTCCTGGCTGTTGAAACGTGGCAGCTTTTGGCTGTCTTTGTTTTCAGGGTCTCGCGGTAGCTGAGACCTTTGACCAATGGGAGCCGCTATTGACTACAGGTCAGATTCGGCCTGGGTATAAATGGAGTCCCCTGGGGGAGCCATTTTGAGCTCGTCCCCTGGAGCTGCACGCTGCGGTTAGAGGACTCTCCCCTTGGGTCAGGACGCTGCCCAAGGAAACTCCTCGAGGTACTTTGGGTCGGGACGCTGCCCTGAGCAGGTCCTCGAGGTTGAGAGCCCTCACTTTCTAGGTGAGTGATAGAGCGTTTTGGGTTGTCGTTAAACCCTAGGCTGTGAAGCTTTGTTTTTCGTTTTGGGTTCTCGTTAAACCCACGAAGTGAAGTTTACGTTTGGGGTTCCCGTTAAACCCCTAGGCTGTGAAGCTTTGTTTTTCGTTTTGGGTTCTCGTTAAACCCACGAAGTGAAGTTTTCGTTTGGGGTTGTCGTTAAACCCCTGGGGTGTGAGGCTTTGTTTTACGTTTCGGGTTCCCGTTAAACCCTAGGAAGTGAAGTTTTCGTTTTGGGGTTGTCGTTAAACCCCCGGGGAGTGGGGCTTTGTAAAGTATTTCGGGTTACTGTCAAACCCCAGAAAGTTATTCTGTTCTCCTCTTGTGGACATCCGGATCTGTAATCTACGGAGAGCTGACTGGTGGTTTTATGGAAAAAATAAATCTATTTATTTTTTTAAATTGGTGGTGGGTTGCTTATTTGGAAGCCTCCGTAACAATTGGCGTAGTCGGCAGGATGTCAATAGAGGAGTTGTTACAGAAATATAGCTGTGCCCCTTCCCCTTTAGAGATACAGTGGGCAAAAGAGAGGCGGCTTGACCCGGTAGAAGTTGTGAGAAAGTTGAAACAGAGCCGGGGAAGTTGGTGGATAAGCAGAAATGAAGGAAAAATGTGCGCCATATTAGGTGCTTGCTTGACTCAGGCGCAGGACTACTTTGCAGCAGTGGAGCTGGCAGAAGGAGTACAAAAGGCGGCTGGCATTCAGGCGATGAATAAGAGGGGGCGGTGTGGAATTCCGCTTGCGGCGCCGGTGGATCCCAGCCACCTTAAACCTCTCATCAGAGGGCTCCCGGATGCCTTAAAGACACATATCCAGTCCCTTAGAGAGATGGGCTGGATTGATTTGAGTGGGGGTGGGGGTGAAAATCTGAGGGTTCGACAAGTTAGTCGAACAGCTTCCCCCGCTGAACAGCCTGCTCGTAGAGAGTTTGAATTGCCCCGAGATAAGTTAGGCCGATTTTATGAGTCAGGAAGGAATGATCTTTGGCAGAAGGCACTGGCACTGGGGGTGCCCCGGGCCGGGTTGCATGGGCGGTCTACTGATAATATCTTAAAGTTGGTGGAATTGCTGGAGGGGAAAACTCGAAAACAAAGGGAAACACAGGTAACTCTACTCCCTCAGGAAGGGAAAATTAACCCTTTTGTGGCATCGAGGGGGGAGTTGAGAGAGTTAAAAAAACTAGTAGCTGCGGTTTGGGGATCGGGCCGCCCACTCCGCACGGTGAATTCCTGCCAATGGTCCGCTGATAAGGAACCTTATATATATATTCCTGTGGGTCCTAAACGGATAAGTTTGGAGTTTTCAATTGACATAGGGGCTCGAGTTAGTGTTTTAAATAGACAAGTCACTGAGTTAGGATTTAAACCATCAAGGAAATTTACAAATATAGTAGGTGTGATGGGGGCAATAGAAAAATGTCCCCTAGTGAGAACACATTTCTCTTGTAATTCTCTAGTTTGGCCAGTCTGTAAGTTAGATGAGCATTGGTGGTTAACAATTGATTATTGGAGATTGAATAGCAATATTCTACCTTTAACAGCTGCTGTCCCAAATATATCACCAGTAGTAGCAGCAATACAGGTAGCTGCTTATTTATGGATGGCTGCTTTAGATGTTAAAGATATGTTTCCTATGATTCCTCTGAGGGATGAAGATAAGCCTCAGTTTGCTTTTACCTGGGAGGGGATTCAATATGCTTTCAATCGACTCCCACAAGGGTATAAACATTTTCCCACTATTGCTCATAATACTTTGGCCAAGCTTCTTGATATGGTGGAGATGCTGTTGGGTGTTCATATATATCAGTATATAGGAAATATTAAAGAACAGGTAGGACAAGAAATTAAATTTTTAGGAGCTTGGTGGGTGGCTGGAGCAATTGTAGTATCTGATGATATTTTATCAGTTATTGAGAAGGGACAGATACCAGGTAATAAGGTAGAACTGCAGCAACTGTTGGGTTATTGGAGGAAGCATATACCAGGGTCTTCAGTAATTGCCTGCCCTTTATATGGTTTGCTGCGGAAAGATAGAGCATGGGACTGGACGTTACAGCATACAGAGGCCCTGAATGTTTTAAAGGATGAACTTAAAACTTATCAGAAGTTGGGGCCCTTACATCCACAGGACCCGTTGAGAGTGAAGTGGGGATTTGCAGAACATGCCTCTTATTGTGGCGTGTTTCAGAAGAGACCACAAGGACCAGTTAGACCTTTGTTATTTTCTTTCACTTCATTTAAGGAGGCTGAACGGCGGTATATAGAGTGGGTAAGGGGCCATGTAAGAGATGGAACCCCTGCTGCAAAATGGAATCAACAAGTAGATCATTTGGCCCAAATCAGGGTAGTTAATAGTGACAAAGGAGATTGGGATCGGCTGGTTGAGTGGCTACATATTAAGCGAGGTCACTCAGGGAAAATAGATCTCTGTTGTGGGTGTTGGTCCTGGGGATGGCCTGTGCCAATGAAGATGTGTGAAGCAATTCTTATGGCTTGTCCACAATGTCAAGTGAGGCTTAAGATTAACCATCCAAATCAAGCACCAGCCCAACATATTAAAGAAGGTAAGGGACTTTGGAGCACCTGGCAAGTTGATTATGTTGGTCCTTTAAAACCATCTCATGGAAGAAGGTACATCTTGGTGGGAGTAGGGGTGGTATCGGGACTAACTATGGCCACAACTGTTAATGTAGCTACTGGAGGCCAAACAGTCCAAGTTTTAAAAGGATGGTTTTCAATTTTGCCCATTTCTGAATGTATTCAGAGTGATAATGGGTCACATTTTACAGCTGCAGTGGTGCAAGACTGGGCACGAGGGGAAGGTATTGAGTGGGTGTTTTATACACCATATTACCCTCAAGCCAATGGCATGGTGGAGCGATATGTATGCCAGCCTGTCATGGTGAAGTTGCTCCTAGTTGGCATTGTGTCTATGGTCCTGGTAAAATCTAGGGGTTTATATGCCTGGGAGGCTTTAGATAAAGGTGAGGAAACCCACCGAATTAGTGTCCAATGGATAATCTCTGATTTTTAACTTGATGCCCGGGTTTTGATCCGAGGCCTAGTTTTGTTTTTATTAGGACCTCGGAGGAATGGATGATGTCGACATCTTGCCTGGCTGTGGGGATCCATATGGACAATCAAGATCCTGATGACAACGGGGTGGTGAAGGAGTCTTGTGAAATTGACAGCCCTCAGAAGAATATGATTGGACTTGGTGTTGTTATATTGGGCATTGATTGTTTGTTTTGTTAGAATGGTTAATCAGCCTTTTCAATTTTGACTGTATAATTACCTAGGGATGACAATCCACAATGAGCATGGAGACTCACCGGACCGCGCTCCCTTTTAACCTTGGAGGCAAGAGGTGACTGCGCCACCACTCCAAGGAAACCAGCCGAATCATGACTGTAGTCACGGGGTGGATTGTGGCAGGTGCATCCGCCCAGTGAAAACAGAGCTTCCTGGCTGTTGAAACGTGGCAGCTTTTGGCTGTCTTTGTTTTCAGGGTCTCGCGGTAGCTGAGACCTTTGACCAATGGGAGCCGCTATTGACTACAGGTCAGATTCGGCCTGGGTATAAATGGAGTCCCCTGGGGGAGCCATTTTGAGCTCGTCCCCTGGAGCTGCACGCTGCGGTTAGAGGACTCTCCCCTTGGGTCAGGACGCTGCCCAAGGAAACTCCTCGAGGTACTTTGGGTCGGGACGCTGCCCTGAGCAGGTCCTCGAGGTTGAGAGCCCTCACTTTCTAGGTGAGTGATAGAGCGTTTTGGGTTGTCGTTAAACCCTAGGCTGTGAAGCTTTGTTTTTCGTTTTGGGTTCTCGTTAAACCCACGAAGTGAAGTTTACGTTTGGGGTTCCCGTTAAACCCCTAGGCTGTGAAGCTTTGTTTTTCGTTTTGGGTTCTCGTTAAACCCACGAAGTGAAGTTTTCGTTTGGGGTTGTCGTTAAACCCCTGGGGTGTGAGGCTTTGTTTTACGTTTCGGGTTCCCGTTAAACCCTAGGAAGTGAAGTTTTCGTTTTGGGGTTGTCGTTAAACCCCCGGGGAGTGGGGCTTTGTAAAGTATTTCGGGTTACTGTCAAACCCCAGAAAGTTATTCTGTTCTCCTCTTGTGGACATCCGGATCTGTAATCTACGGAGAGCTGACTGGTGGTTTTATGGAAAAAATAAATCTATTTATTTTTTTAAATTGGTGGTGGGTTGCTTATTTGGAAGCCTCCGTAACATAGGCATGCAACAGAAAGATGAGTATCACTATCTTTTATTAGCACCTAGGGACCTCCCCAGGAGTTGACCAGCTGTACACAGCTGCTGTGATAAGACAGACACACCATCATCTCACACACTCTGGAGCAAACTGTTTTGGCAGCCCTCATCTAGGAATGCTGAAAGGCTTTAAATATCCTGTGATATTTATATACATAATTCCTTGATCAGATGAATCAGAATATGCTAGCTGACAGTCAAAAACCATCAAAAAAAGGAGTTCAGGGCATAAGCTAGGATGCAGGGTGATCTGAATCCAAATTTCTTTTCCAACATGGGCTTCCTCTATGTTTTCAGCCAAGCTGCTGAGGCCTGTTTCAATGTGTGTATGTGGGGCATTCATATTATAGACTGTCAGTTTTAAGCTCTCCACCAGAATCCATAGCCCTGTGTTAGGTGCTCATGATTCCCATACAAAGTTCTCCACCAGAAGTGTTTGCAACCGGAGGATGACATTTGCAAATGCAGGAACCACTTAAACAAACCAGTAAGGAATGCCAGGGAGAGGGTTCGGGAAGGAGCTGTGTTCCCGAAGGTAAATTAAAATTTCATTCTGTGCAGAATGGTGAACCCTCTTCTAGAATAAGCTATTTAAGACAGGGGCTAAGCTCAGTCCTCTCTCACCAAAGGGAAAATACCCTATGCTAACCCAATATTTAAATGATTTTTTTTTCCTTTACAGCTTTTATTCAAGAGTATGTTTATTCAAGTGTCTGTTTATTCAAGGAATAATTCTCTGCACAGTACTTGTACAGATCTGACCTTTACCCACCTATGTCCCAAGCCATCTGGATGCAAGCATGCTGCAGTCAAAAGGTGCTATGTTTGAGCTAAAAATCCCACAGAAACAAAAGTGTTTTGGGACAGTGCTGGCTTGCATCCCCTGGTTTAAGAATAATGAATCAAGTACAAATGAAGCAAAAGGCTGTAAGCCTAGGATAGTTTTTAATGTTAGATAATGGAAAGACTCCACGTTAGATCTTTCCCACTTTTTTCCTTTAAATGAAAATTTGAAGGTTGGAATTTGGTTGTGGCAGTTACTATGTCTTTTGTTCACACAAGCCAAAGAGGCAGAGGTTACAGCATTTGGCCAGTGCTGGGGAGCAGGGACCCATGTCTCTGTGGCAACTGAAGCATGGACTCTCCATGAAGTCCAGAAGCAAAAAGAGATTTTATTGTTACAATGGTACATACTTATGCTGTCAGTAAAGCTCTTACTTCATAGTCAACAAATCAGCAATTAGACAGCTATCAACCTTTTCTCCTATCAGCATAAGACCACTCTAACACGCGCTGTGCAGACCAATCACCTTCTTATTCACGTGCTGTTCACGCGGCAGTGAACACTTTTCCACAGTTTAATGTTGCAGCTGTCCGTTGTTTTTCCCTGCCACCTTGGCACAACTCAGCAGTTTCTTATCTTTTTTTCAAGGCCTGTTTTTCATCAAAGCCTAACTATTTCTCAAGAGGCTGTGCAAGGCTGACAGGCCAATGTCTCCCACATCAGTTCCCTTTGCAACAGATAACCTGACATTCCCATGGGAATCCCCTCTAATGCAATTCTCACCAGAGTTGTGTTCTAGCTCCTTCTCTAATACTTCATTATCCACAGAAAGGAAATAGGAGGGAACTTCACAGGGAGCTTAAGTGTGACAGATTGAAAGCATCTTCCTCACAGTATTTAAAATTGTGTTGAGAAGGAATAGGGAAGTCTGAAGAACAAATTGGGCAGGATGAAGATTTAGGAACAGGCTTTTCTATTCACATGAACAATGGGGAATAATGGGGATTCAGAGCAGCACTGATGTCAGTTGTACAACACCCAGTCTGACTCTCTGGAAGCTCCTACTGGACCAGGCTGCATTGATGAGTGGCAGCTTTCAGAGTCCCACTGAAGAGGAGGCCTGAACCAAGATTTCTATCACTTTGGATATGCCAAAATTTGAATGTCTAAAAGGTCAGATACCTACATCTTGCTGATACAGGTTTTAGATGGTGCTAATGAGGCCTCACTTCTTTTCCTTGAGTTGGGTGTCTGTGCCATTCTTGTGAAACATCACCACTTCCCAGCTGTATGGGCAAGATGGATGAATGTACTTAGCTACAAGGGACTCTCATACTATGTAGTGGGGTCCCTAAAGAACTACCAAGAGGTATATAGACTATGGCAACATAAGCATAGACATATAGCTGTATGAATACTTACTTGTCCAATTTACTCTTTTTTTGTGGTATATTAAATAATGGGGAAGCATTATCTCCTAAGAACATTTCTGCAAATTTTAATTATAGTCTATGGTTCTGTTAGATATGCTCTAGGGCTGAAAGTTAAGGATATTTCCTTTAACATTTGCTCTATTTAAACCAACAGATAAATGTTCTCCGGAATAGAACTTTTTCCCCTGATGGTAAAATACAGAATAAAAAAATCCTAAAATGCCCATCTCACTGAAGTAATACCATGAAAGGGCCAATTTTCAATAAGCCTCAGAGCAGCCTAGCGTTTTACATGCAGAAGTTTTGGGCACACAAACTGTGAAGGTATGAGAGCATTGGCAGCTCATTGACCCAAAAGCCTGAAGCTCTGAACTGGAGGCCTGCTACTGACTCAGGCACTGTCTAATGGGAAGTTGAGCAAACTATTTAGAGAGGAATTTTCATATTAACCTTTGTAAGGTCCCAGTTTAGCAGTGCTGTGCTTTCATATACTTTCAATAAGAGGACTGACTCCTTAGACAATAAGGTTTCACACCTGTAAAATGTAAACAAAAAAAACCCTGTCAAAAAAAGCCCAGTTTAGATGGAAAGGTGATGAGATTACCAAACATAAAAAAGAAATACCTTGATGTAGACTGTCATGAGTCACTGAATGTGTTTCTCCCCAAGAAAATTCTCTGTAAGAAAATCATTCTTTTCTCCTGTTTGTAGACACAGTATTGAATAATAGGCTTCCAATCAGTTGTTTTTCATTTCTCATGACAACAGGATACTTCATTGAAAACTAAGATGGTTCTCCCAAATAAAGGTCATCTGGTCATCTACCATAGGCTATACCAAAGATCGGACTGCAAGAAATGTCACTTGCCATTTAAGGTAGATATCCCAGGGGTATAAGCACATGATGTTGCTTTTACAAGTGTGATGTTGTCCTTTAAAAGAGATCATCTGTGCAGGAGCTTTGAATACTGGCATTAGGATCCCAGGGCAGATAGCTGCCAATACTGTCATGCTGTGAGGGCACCGTCACTCTGGTGTAGTGCCTGTGGTTGAGTGCTTATGTTATCTGGGGAGATGGTTGTGTTCTGACATCAGAACCTAGATCTATATTACAGTTTTAAAAAACAGTTGTATTAGAAATTTGTAGAGGAAAAAACAATCATGCTGTACATGAACATAGTTATGCAGACACTGTGTAGTTTCAGCCATGTCAAATTAATGTGATGAACTCAGAGGGGGGCAGGAAATCCTTTGCTGGCACACGCTGTCTCCATTCAGTAGTGGCATCCTGTGGTCTTTTTTATTTTATTGTTGATATTCCTGGAGCACAGATTTAGTAGTCATCATATTCTTCTAACAAAGTTAATGTATTTTGGTGACTCCAGAGTTCTTTGCACCAGTGTTTTCTACAATACTGTTCAAATTCAGTTAATAAACACTACATAAATAGATGTCCAACTCCTGTAAAACAGCCCATTGTGAAAGAGATAATCTAACCCCACATCTCTACATCCAAGCAGGCCCTGGACACTGTGGATAACCGTGAAGACCACAATGAGTACAGATTTAATATTAACACTTCTTAATTATAACATGTAGACAAAACCAAAATGGAAATTATTGCTTTTCTTGTCATTTATTTTCCAACTTTCTCTAAGTACCTTAAGTTCTTGAGGTTTTTATTATATACTTCCTTAAAATTTCAAAGTAATTCAAGCAAATAGTCCAGAAGCAGAATCCAAAAATTCTTCTGAAGAATTAGATACCGAAAGAAACATCTACTTTCATCTGCAGAATTTATAACTATGCTCTCCTTTCTGGATTCTCTGACATTTGATAAATCACGAGGTGACAGTACAGCCATGTTTTTTTCTCCTTGGTCCTTCTTCTTTGTTATGTTATAAAACTCCCTTAAAGTAGTGCCATATTCCTGCCTTGGCAGTTATTGAAAAGCACAGACAGAGATGAATGGACAGAGCAAGGCTGCAATTGCATAAATTTAACTTACAGAATTAACTGGGAGGAAACACAAGGACACCTGAACATTTGCCCCTGCAGTTGAAATATAATTTTAAAACCTCTGTATGTAATATTGAATTGCTGTGACAATGTAGATATCTTGCCCAGAGAGAAATGATAAAATAGA
Organism: Strix aluco; assembly: GCF_031877795.1. Lineage (NCBI taxonomy): Eukaryota > Metazoa > Chordata > Aves > Strigiformes > Strigidae > Strix > Strix aluco. Next base: position 20,936,940 of record NC_133931.1, read on the forward strand.
AAATACATCTGAAGATAATCCACAACTCTATCACTCACCTGAAGATAAAAATCCTCACCGAAGTTTTTCAAGGAACCAGAGAATAAAACAGATAGTCCTTCCATTTCCACACTATACTCTTCACTGTTTCTGGAGAGAAAGATGATGTCTTTCAAAGCGACAAAGACATCACATTGCATATATAACATATTCCACATATGATCAATGACAGTTTATCAGATTACTGACAAAAGCCTGTTGTATTTTAAAGAAGTATATACTTCAAGACAACATTTTCCACTTACTGAGAATAGTGAATCTGTTCACTAAGCCAGTTTGAATACAGTTAGCAAATGCCATTCTGGTACAGGAATGTGAATCAGACAAACATTTGATGGAGTGAAGACAAATGCTATAGAAGAGGATATGTCACAGGAAGGATAAGGTCACCTTACTTTTACTTTACATTTATTTTGACAGCTACCTCTGACATACGTCAGCACTTACCTGGTTTGGAAGTTTTTTAAAAAGCTTCCTTTTAAAGATGCTTCATTGAAGCTAGGCAAGTCTGAGTTATTTTCTACAGTTAAGCTGACAAAACATTTTAGAACTGTGAGCTGCAGCATACTCTCAACCGTGGGAAGAAAGAATATGGCCATGTAAACTGGTTTCACCCTTCCTGTGCTACACTCAGGCCAGTAGCATCTTTGCAGCACAGAAGCAGAATGACTGGTGACTGGTGGCTGGTAAGTGGAGACTGGGGATGTGGACTAACAGCTGAAGCACAAAGCATTCATGGCCCATTCCATGGTTCCCTCACTCACCAACAGATTGTAAGAGGAAGATTTACCTGTCTTAAACTGTAGATAACATGCTAGCACAATATATGATTTTGTAAACCTCTGAAAATACTGTTCTGAATGTCATTCTCAACTGACTTTCATGCTGGACACTGGTTAATAGAGATTTTAATTGTTTATTACTATTCTTGATAGTAATAGTCACAAACCTAAGGAATTGTTTCAGATGTTTAGTAATACGTGTGGATGAACTTTATTTCCAATAGACTTATTTACACATATAATGCATTGTACAGTATTTGAAGCTATCTCAATAGAGAAAAATGTAGCCAAAGATTTAGAAGGTGTCAGTACAAATTTCTTGAGAAAACTTTTAAAATAAACTTAGGGTTCTCCATAAGGAGTGGTTCTGAACTATCATAAAAGAAGCAAACAACACAGCACTTACTACACTGAAAAGAACCTGCTATCTACAGGAAGTTACTTTAGAAATTTGTGTTTATGATATGCATTATGGAATTTCATTACTGTGAAGTATTTCAGCCTTTCACATTAACCTTGTAGGCATAAACAACATTTCTATACTTTATTTCTAAGTTTAGAGCTTGGAGTACAGCAAAATGAAGGAAGGCTTCTGATAAAAGCATTCACTAAGTAGAAAATCTGGTTCTTAATATTTTTCACTATGCTACTGCCACATCCTGGTAATGTCCAAACTCCCTATTTACCTAAGGTTTTGATAGTAGAGTTCCTTATACCTACAGATCTGTTATGGCAATAACTAGAAGTATTTTTTCAGCCACTGCAATGATGGGCTTATCTTGCACAAATCCTGCCAGGGTTCACAGACATGGCATGTTTCTTTTATTTGGGTGAAGGGACAATTTAAAACCTGAACAGATTGGGTTTACACAAGAATACAGCTAGAAGAGAATGAGATGTTGTCATCTCTCCTGTCTTCAAACAGCTTGAGCACTCACCCAAAAATCTATGTTCTAATTGCCTCCTCTGCCTGACAGCCCTTGAAACCCTGTCTCCCACTTCCCTGTAGAATACCCAGCAATCAGACTCCTCGGTAGTCTAAGGTGAAGTGCTGTGTTTGTGTATTTTGCAGAAGCTGTTTCATTTTGCATGAAATAATCAACAGCACAATGGACTATTCAGTGAAAACATGAACATCACTCAATGCTCTAATAATGGTATTCATCTGGGAAGGGGGATACTTGCAGCTAATGAATCCACAAGTATTTCAGATTGAATAAGCATTGGAGCAAAGTGCACAACACAAGTTTCTCCCATTTCTGCACAGATTTTCTTATCAACAGGCTGGGAAGCAAAGCTCACTTTTACTTGCTCTCTTCAACATATACCAGATGGGTATTTAATTATTGCTTGCAAGTGACATCACAGTCTTTCAGAGGAGTCCTACTACAGAACACCATGCTGCCTCTGCTGCTCAGGACACTCTTCCGAGAGGTGGGGAAGAGGCTCCCATCTACTCAGAAAGAGTTATGAGCATACAGAGGGGTATTCAGTTGAGACATTAGGGTATTTCTCATCTTGGGCTATTTTAAACAAATTACCTCTTAGCATTTTGGGCTCAATAGATTCTACTTAGCTCTGTCTTCTTCCCAGCTTAGGGCTTCAGATTTTATTAAATAGCCAGACAACTGAAAGTTTGCAATTTGAAGGATGTCTTATTATCAGCAAATACGTATAATGCAAAGGAACAGGTCTTCATGATGTCCAAGAAGTTACTGAAAGGACCAAACCACACAGAACGGGAGGAGCCTAAAGCATAGAAATTAAAACCTCAGAAAACATGATTGAGGATGTGTGAAAAACCCTTGAATTGTCTTTACTGCATTTTTATAAAGACTTACAAAAACACCTACAAAACCTGTTTTCCCTCAGCTTGTTTTTTGTTTATGTAACCAGAAGAAACATGGAAGAAAAAGTCTTTTGAAAAGAAAGATCTGAGGACTGAAGAGTCTGAAACAATTTGCCAGTGGCAGATGATATCCTTTCTTTATTGCAGAACAATCTTAAATAAGATTAATGAGAGAAACAAAACAAGTTTAATAGAGAAATCCTGTAGGGATCAAATGTTCATGCTATGCATCTACAGCTACCATATAATCTTGTTTTAGGTGATTAGATTGTTTTATCAGAAACCCAGGTAGAAATGTAGTGAAAGATGGAGCTCAGCACGATACTTCTAAATTAAAGCATATAATAGTAGACACAAGTCATGCTGATTCGTGTGACTGATGCACATGCAGGAAGAGTTAATGACACTGCATTTCAATAAGCTGTCACATTTCTGTGTTGTAATTTGGATGTACCATTTTAGTGGGAGGTTACTCAGATAACATAGAATGACACGGAAAAGTCTTAAGATTTGGTCTCACACTGTTTAATAAAGGAAATAAGATTTAGGTGTGAAACTTATCAGAGAAGGACCACCTGTGGCTTTTTCTAGCTAATATATAGAACATATCCCCTTTCATGCCTATGCTAAGAGTGCTGTTCTCTCCCTTAAAAATAATTTAAATATTCCCTCCTGTTTGAGCCTTATTCTTTTTCTGGAATACAGAAATATATTCTTTACTGATATTTTTGATGGTTCAAATACAGACATTGAGATCTCTGATATATGAAGTGATACAATGGTGGTGTAATTGATTTCTGGACAAATTACAGTTAGTTTTGATATGTTATTGACTATGTGTGTATTTGGCTGGAGTCAAATAATTTATTCTTTTATATAAAAAATATAGTTAGCCACAGTTAATCTCTTTCCTTTGGAAAAAAACCCCACCCTGATGTTAGATGAAGCAGTGGTCATTCATATTTACTAGCAGTGTAAGGGAGACAAGATTTTGGACGAGGGTGGGACAAAGACAGAATCTGTAACTATTACTCAGGTAAAGCCTTTTTTTATTGCATATATTTGTATTCTATAAAGGAGACTGTCAAATGCTTAAAGGAGAGTGAAGCATTCAACTCTGGTTGCCTGTAATTCTTCTAAACCCAGACATAAAAGGGAAACATTCCTCTATCCATTTGTAACTGCTTTTCAATTTGTAGTGTTACACCCTCCTCTTTTCTCTGCAGCCAACCATTTTCTATCCCTTTAAAAATGCCTAGATGCTTGAGGTAAAAGTCAGTCTCACTTTCTGTTAAGATAAGGAACTAGTGGCTTAAAAATATTGCCCCTCAGCCATCGTAACCTGAAGCTGCATATTTTTGCTTATAGAAAACAATAATAGCACAAAATAATCTATTTTTAGGAAGTAATGTTAATCTGGAATATTCTTGCAATGTAATATTAGGCCTATATTTTTGATATTACATCATCTAAGTCATATTCATATATATATATTTATAGCTCTGAAATGATCAAACCCCTGTCTATGATCTAGGAGCTGTAGAAGGTGGCTCAGCACAGCTGTTTGGTAAATCAGTCACAGTGGCTGCTTTCTCATCCTCTGTTGCTACTACCGAGGTTCTCAGCACATTGCCTGCAGCACCTGTGCTTCCTCCAGCCAATGGATTTTATTGGAGTACCACTTCAAAGCACCACGAGATGAAGAGAAATTGGTCATGGGACAAGATTTTAGCAGAGTGTATGGGCAAGCAATCATGCCTTCATTATGTCTGCTGTATGCAAACAGAACAGTGTCCAAATTAATAACATAATTAATATGTTACTACACATATATCCATACACAAAAGCACACACATTCATATCTGTACATGACGTTTTTGTTTCAGAAAGCTAAGAATAATTATGAACATATCTGGTAGAATGTCTGAATAGATGGTGGGGAAAGGGTTTGTAATAACAGAGAACTAGAGTTGATTTTAAGGAGCATACCCAAACATCACTCCACATGTGAGAGGGAAGACTGAGCTGATTAAAGAGTGGAAGTGAGAAGTTCCATTACAGCAGTCTCCTGAAAAATGTGAAAACAGCAGCTAGTAAATCTGGGTTTTTTTGTCTTTTTTTTCTTTTCTTTTTTTTTTTTTTTTTTTTTTTTTACCAAGAGGCCTAAAACACACACATTTAAAACCACAGTAAAGGAACCGTCTAATAAGCTTTCTCAGCTATGCATGTAGATTTTTAATAAAGTTTAAACCACAAGGGAAATTACAGAGAACTGGAAAAAAAGCTTATCTTAAGCCAATATTTTAAAAGGGCAAACTACCCATCAACTCTCAATCCTAGGCAAATAATACAATGTTTGACATCATCATTAATAAGTAATTTTATTATCCTCTTCTTAATATCAATTTTATTTTATGAAAAAGAAATATTTTCAAACTAACTTGATGTTTTTCTTAGATTATAGATCTAGTTGATATATATTATCAGTAATGTATTAATTTTTTAAAATTCTGTCAGGCATTTGCCCTAATAACATCTCACATTTTTATTAGGAAATTAGTATTACGATTATAAACTCAGCCTGAAAACATTAAATAGATTCAAAGAGAACATGCTTTTGTGGTAATGTGTCATAGAGGTTTCCTACAGGGGTTTGATTTGAAATGTATGATATTTAACACTTTGTCAGAGAAGAAACGAATAAAACCAAAATCACAAAAACAATTTACGAATGACACAAAAGTTTTTGTAATGGTAAGTAATGATATTGGGACTATCACCAGTGAAGAGTCACTTGGTTAGTTTACTAACTTCATGAAAGCAAGTAATTTGCATTTCACTATGACCAATTTGGATCACTGAATCGTATTGTGTCAAGCCATCACAGCTGAGGGATGAGACACTATCCTGGGAACCAGTGGGTTGGAGTCTATAAGGAACTGAAGGAATTGATGCCTCAAACATTCATCAACACAGAAAACCTCAAGGACAAGTTGTGGCCTTTGTGATTAGTCTAAAGAATTAATTATCTGCCTAGAGAAGCACAGAGTGTATCAAAGGGTGAATGGCTCTGCTCCCTCGCAGTTGTGTAGCCAAATTCCTTAGATAAGCCTTGAAGGGAGGGGACATAGACTGAGTAAAGCCATATGTTCAGGTTAATGTCTACACCTTAATGTACAACTATAGCCTCGAAAAAGAGCTAAAAGAGTAATAAAAGATAAACAACCAACACCAGATGGAGCTAATGACTGGATAATTGCCCAAGAAACAAAAACTGAAGGAAAGGTAAAGCTGGTAGGGGGACATCACAACCACTGACTCAATTGGGCAAAAAGGTTAATGCGCCCCATTCCCCCTCGACGCATGTACAGAACCCATGCTCCACCTTTTCCCCATCTCTCATGGAAATGAGTTCATGGAATACCTGCCTCTCTTTGTCTAGCATGCTAATCAGCTGATAAGATGAATGTAAAAGGCAACAGAAAACTTTGCATGTGTGTGTGTGCACCCACCACCCAAGATTACTGGATCTGAGACAACATTGGAACCTGGGGTGGTGATCTGGATTTCGTTGACACTCTCTCCTTTCTTTTTCTTTTCTTTCCTTTCTTTTCTTTCTTACAGATTTATAAGAGACCACATTGCTTACTATCCTTTTCCAAGTTTAAGCAGTTTCTACCGCAAGTGAAATACTTAACCAGTTGTTTAGTGTCGTTTCACCTTAATTTAACCCAAGGGTATCACAGAACCTTTACGACTCTCTGGGCTCCCAAAGAAGATCTGAAACAAAATTTAGGCATGTGTGTGCATAACTGTGATCTTGAAAAGTCCAAATAGTTCTTGTACAGTCCTGATGTACCTTATTAATATTTTACTTAAATTACCCAACATAAATGGAATTACTTCTTCACAAAAGGACCTGCTTACACCTTAGCCAGATCAGGTCCTGAAGTGTGGACAGAGGTCCTGGGCCCCACTAGTCTGCAAGTTCTCACCAGGCACTTGGTGTACCACAGAAGGACAGGGCAGCTCCCTGAATGCCTCTGCATCTGTCACATCATCATCTCACCACCCTTGCCACCGGGGTGACATTCTGCCTTCTTTCTTCAGTCCTGTCCCTAGTTTATATACCAGCTAAATGGCTAAAATGCTCAAAATGGGAAGCAGAAAGTTCAGTGACCTCTTCTCTCTGCAAGAATTAAAACCTGCATCTCCTACCTCCTAAGACACTCACCCAGCCAGGCTCATCAATATACAATTCAGAATAATATCTGTAGCAGGAAACTAAGTAGGGGCAGAGTCCACTCTGTGGCACAGCATGGCTCATGCCCCCATGATGGCCTTTTCCCCTGGACCAGGCACAATCATTGTCTGACGACTGCTAGTTGGCACAGACTGACAAGTAAACATTACAAATGATGGAAACAAATGCGTCCCAGCTTTGTTTTAGCCTAAAGGTGTAGGATGCCTTACAGAATACATGGTATTTAAATAAACCATTTTGTTTCTGAGATGTCTTTCAGTGCAGCTTGGAAGAAAGAAAAAACTTCCATTCATTTGTTATCTTACCAGTTCTTAATTTGGGGGAGGGAGTGGGGTGTAAAATCAAAGAATAAATAACATATATGTGAATGTTATTTAAGAATGCAAACTAGATTTAAAGAAAAACAATCTAAATAGTGGAACCTCAGTATAGGAAAACTCCTATTCACACTTTTTCTGCTGTAAGATGCCACTGACTTGTGCTCCAAGTTTGCGCTTTTAGCCTCAGGCACTTGTTGCACAAGAGCAAAGCTAAAAGACCAATGATACCTATGCTGCTGTATTTATGAAATTTAGAGAAGTGAGGGTCTGAAGAGCTTAATTCAGTAGAGGTAGTTTTTCTAAGTTTCTACTTTTCCTGAGCTATTGCTCCCAAGGGCTCACATGCAAGTACATCTGAGATGAAATGGGCAAATTTGCATGTTTCTCTCTCCCCTCTGCTTGATGTGTTCACACCTTGAACACAAAGCCTGCTTCTGAGAAGACCATGAGAAAAAGATGAGGGACAGCAGAAATAATAACATCCTGCCCTGCTCCCCACCCTGGGCTGTCTCAGGAGAGCATCGGCCCCCCGGGCTGGGTGAAAGCCAGCATCGTGAGTCTCTAGGGGCGGCTTTCCAGGGCACTGCACAGGGAAGGTCCATGCCCTGGGGGATGGCACTCATTATGGGATGGGGGGGAAAGCATTCTGGGATTGTGTGAGACTTATTTCGGGGAGGAAACAAAAATGGGGAGTGAACACGATGGTTTGAGGAGGAACAAGCAAGGGGAAAAAAGTAGATCAGAGCAGTCTGACTGTCTTCTTATTAAACTCCATTTCTAACTCTTTTCCTGGGTGAGGGGCTCTCTATTCTGTGTGCATGTGTATTTGCATGTGCAGGGTCTGCATGCAGTAACTGGAGTCAGACTTCAGGTCAGAGGCTCATGTGTCCGTGGTACCACTGATTGGAGTGAGTGGTCAGTGTGTGAGTCCGTGATCGCCAGCGAATATCATGCCAGACTAGCTGGTGAGTAGGGCACGTGGGCTGAGAGCCAGGGATGTGTGTGTGTCTGATACAGGGAAGGTCAGAGCTGTGGTGAGCACATGAATACAAGTGTGCTGCTAAGCTGTGCAAAGACAGATGCTGTCCCCTGGACACACTCTGGATATGGCAAGCCACAGGACAGATGTCCCCTTCCCTCCTTCCCGTCAGAGAGAAGACTGAGGACTCCAGGATATTCATGGGTCACTCACACCACTTGAACAGCATGGGTAGGTGTGAGCAAGTTTGGTGTTCTCACAAGCAACAAGATGCACCTCAAGTGGGGGAACACAGTGGAGTCTGTGCTTTCTCAGACATCCTACATGAGCAGTTTTCTTTCTTTCATCCATCCCAAACTGTTCAGAACAGCTTCTGTTGCAGAGTTGCTAAACAGTTGTGGGTACATTTGAATGCAAAACACATTGTGGGGTCTTTTAGTTTCAGCAGACCTGTTCCTTGATCTGTTCCCACAAGACTATAGAGAAATAGTAGTTGTCAAGACTTCCCTTGGGTGAAGTTTACTGTCCAGATGCTTCACTGCTACATATTTATTAACCCTTTACTAAAACTTCTGTATGGCCTGCGGTTATCTGTGTAGGGATGATAAAGTCCTACAGAGAACAAACACCAACAGTTCAGATATATGCTCTTTAATGCTACTAACTTTGTGTCTGTAAGGAGGCAGATAATGCAGGGCATACCACCTTCTGAGGTGGCAAACAGACAAACTCTGTATACCCATCCAGTGCCCACAAATCCACTGTGATCTAGGAGGACCCTCATTAGCAACACACCATAAAGTCACAGTGGAATGAGTTTCAGGAACGTAGACTTTGCTGATCAACTTGCCACCTCCATTGGCACAAGGAACATCAGCACTACTGACTGCCTTTGAAAGCCTAAGATATGGTAGATAACTAGAATAAAGGTGTGCAAGTCTGGTCTGAGGAGTGAATTTCCCTGTCTCAAGCCACTGTTCTGGTAAAGCTTTAGACAGCCAAAGTCCAACATGTGATGGCTGCACATCTGGGCATGAGGATGAGTACGCTGACATGGCAGGGCAAGGGCCTTGGAGGAAGACACTAAGCACGACCCTCCGCAGTCAAGATTTACTTTCACCCGTCGTCTGTAAGCTCTGTGTAGAGCATGCATCTTGCTTTGATCTCACATCTCCCTCCTTCAAAATATCTACTTTTTAACAAGTAGTCTGGCTCAGCCTGGCTCTAAACCAGTTCTTTGGCAACATTATTAATCTGTCCCAGAAGCCGTGTGGGAACTAAAGGCGCTGCCTCCTTGTTCATCTAGGCTTGCCTAACAGGATGGCAACAGTGTTGCTACAGGAGGAGGAACTGAGAACTGGCGCTGAAGAGCTGTGGAAGGCATCCTGAGAGTGGCCTGGGATGACTGCAGGTGCATTGTGAATGTGAGGCATTACACTGTTCAGTTGTAAATGCACATGGAGTAATTCCCATGTTTAATTTTGTCTTTACATTCGATTTCAGAAAAAGCTCATCTGATACGCTCTCAGGCTACCCCTAAGCCTTAACACTTTAGATAAAAAAAGAAGTCGCTTCTCTAAAAACTCAAACACTGCTACAAAGGAAAATATAGCTATAACTTGATGATAGCAAGATGAAAGTATGATTGTGGCAGAACCAACATAGCTGTGATAGCTGTATTACAGTTAGCACAGACAACAGCACTGAAAAAGCAGGAAGCACGGGCTTCAGTCCTGACTAGTAACAAGAAGTAAAAATGTGTAGGGACCCTCCGTATTCTCTCTGGCTAGACACAGTTTATATGCAAAGATTCTGGCATCAGCAACTTTTTGTTGTTATGCAACACGGCCTGACCTGAAAAACCTTTCACTTTACTCAGCAATTCATTGTGGGCTTGAATCAGTGAACCAAAGATAAAAGATCAGCAGTTTATTCAGTACCATTCAGCTCCATCAAGCACACCTAAAATATGAGAACGGACATTGCAAAACTAATATTTCAGAGTCAAACTTGGAAAAATCATATTTACATTGTTGGCAGGAAGATGTCTGCATTTTTAAAAGCCTGATATGTTATCTGAATTCAAAAAGAAAACAACCTCCCCCTAAATCTTAGTATATTGTGTCAGACCAAAGTTAAAGTTTGGCAAAAGGTACAGACTGAAAACAACTTGTTATACAATGCTGTAAAACCCAGGGTAGTAACATAACACGAACAGATAGTTCTACAGCATGACTTTTAATTATTGAAGGCACTACTTTAAAGAATCACAATCCCATACGTAATCATCTCTCATAGCTTTAGTGACCTATTTAATGAATAACACATTTTACTCTTGTAAGACTAACTTCAAACTATCTTGAACAGTGGAAGCAGTATGTGAAGTTACTTTACATAGGTATGATGTTAGTGAATAATTCACACTATTTGTTTTTCTACTAGACACTGATAATTTCCAATAACTGCCTGCTTTGAAGTCTGAATATAGCTTTATGTCTTTTCAGAAACAGGAATTACTTGACACATGCCAGGAAAAAAACCCTCAAATATACAAATTTCAAATAAGCATGATATTGTTGACATACTCTTAATAGAAATATATAGGGGAAAAGAAGGTTCTGATAATAATGAAGATTCCTTCCTTCTTTAATCTTGTCATAGGTAATCTCTTAGAAGGAAAGGAAAAGCATTTGCACTGCCCCTATACAGCACATGCCAGACCAGATCTCATTCATTCAGACTCTAGGCAACAAGATGTGTCTTTAAGGCACAAATATTACCCCCTGATGTAGAATAATCCCTGGCAGCTCTATGTAGCGTTCAAATACAGGAAGATATAGTCATAATGCTGAGCACCTCTATAACTTTTAAGTTATAGAAATGTTTTATGCAAGAATACTGCTCTTTCAGGTTTTGTTTCATCACTAACAATGACAAAGAACCAACCAACTCTTCCTTCTTCTCCCTCATCCTCAGTCCAGTGTATAGGAAGGTACTTTGGACAAAATTTCCCTTATTTAACCCTTCATCTTATGCCTTACTAAAAGGTTGTTCTACTGGGAGACTGTTTTTGAAGAGTCACAACTCACTGTAACTCTTAAAACACATTTGCAGAATGACACATGTAGCATTCAACTTTTACATGCCTTTCCATAGTTGATATATTTCATGTTGCATTTAAATAACTTTCAGAGGTATGTAACTTCCTGCCAGATTCACAGTTTACATGGGAAGAATACAATAATAAGTGATCCAGTACTATTTGTTTAGTGGTTCGATACAGGAAATAATGAGACAAGTCACTGCAAGTTACTGCTAAGCATCCTGTGACAGAAATGCCAAAAATTGCATAGAGGTTTTCCTGTTATACAACTTAACATTGTATAATTTACCATATACTATAATTTTCTGGTTGTTCTATAACTCAGAGACCAAAAAAGGTAAATGCATGTACTTTCTGTAGTCACAAACACCAACGTAGATAAAGTAATATCCTTCCTCTTCACTCTGGCAGTATTTTACATTCTCTATACAAGCATATAAATGACTACCCTCTTTTTCACCTTGTAAAAACTAGGCCCATAAGCAGTAATTGCTCTGCTCTGTATTCCTTGCATGAGCTGCTAAATATTATATTTCTAGTAAGATACACTTACATTCTAAATATAACTTAAATGCATCCTGCTTTCATAAATAATATATTGGTGACTCACTGATGTATCATAAGACACAGTTAAGCAAGAACCAGCTGGAAAACAAATCAATATTAGGTATAGGGCTGTTTTAACATCTGTTGGTTCCTCTAATAAGAGATCGTGAAGACCTGTGAAACAATTAGTTTCCAACTTCTGCTTACACTTACAATCCCATCTAACGCATATTCTTTGCTTCATGCAATTAACTTGGTTTGAATGTAAGCACAGTACTGTGGTTCTGAGAGCACTACAAATACCAGCCATATGACAGGGTTGTCATTAAGTGCATCTGAATGGAAATGTTTGTGTAACAAAGAGCCCTTAGTGTGAACGACTGGACTTTGAACAGACATTTTCTGCACTGGGCATGGCTAGAATAATGGATATAATAAACAGCAGATAGATGAAAACAATGTAAAAAATCACCCATAAATCAAAGTAGAATAAGCTACAGAAAGAACAAGAGAAGAAACTAACAGTGATTAGGTAAGTAATGCTTTAAAAAGCTTTTGAATAAGTTTTTCTCTGGCATGGATTTTTCATTTGATTATTGAACTCCATATGTGTGGTCATTACCAAGTGTGTAAAATGATGTAAAAACCAAAAGAGACTATGATTTCAAGGAGCAACATGAAAACAGAGGCTTGTAAAGTGACTTTACACTGCTTCCCCCATACTGCAGTTTCTCCACTCTTAGCACATACCCCATTGCCCTTTTTCAGCTTGACAGTGCAGCTGAAACACCATTGCAAGAGTGTGTGTTTCCCACCAAAAAGGCATAGCAATCTCCTTTCCTCTCAGTTCTTTATCCACTGAACATACTTGTGTTCTGGCACTACCCAAAGCAAGAAAGCAGGGGTCGGGCAGGCAAGCACAACCACTCCTTGTTGGTTCTCTGTGCTTCTGGAAGACAAAAGGGAGACATCACACAGCCTGGGCTTTTCTCAGGGACCAGCTGTTTCTGCCTGTGGACAGTCTTCCCTTTGATTACTCACATTAACCTACATCATATTGTAGCAGATAACTTATCTCACTATGAGGATCAGTTTACAAATAGCTTCAGGGCACACACATCTAATAGCTCACTTCACCACACATGCATGTGACATTTATGATGCCATTAAGCTCCCAATCTGAAAACTTGATTTTAGATCAGTCTAGCACAGGTGAACACATTTGATCATATGTGTTATCAGACACAAAGTTTTGTCCTAGTATATAATTTTCTAGTCATAAAAAAACTTAGTGATGCATACTGCCCATGTGTAAGGTTAAAAAACATTTAAAAAAAAAAAAAGCAGACACAGTCCACGAGTTCACACTTCAGAAATTCCCTCCAGCACCACTCTTCTTTCAACTATCATTAACCCTGTCATTAACACTGGCAACAATCCACAGTCACATCAGCAACATAATTATACAAGTTATTCCTTACTCTCTGTTGCTCAGGAGCACATAAGGACCTAAGGAACTTGGCTAACAAGTCAGTACTGCTTTAGCTAGTTCAAAAAGCATTCAGTATCCAAGTCTCAGAAAATATAGGTGCAACGTCCCTCCTGATGTTGCAGTTTTGTTGCTTTGATCCGTAATCTTCAGTTTCTCTTAAACTGTGACTTTCCTCACACTTTTAAAGATTACACAGTTATCTGCTTAAGGATCCTCTTTCCCCAGTTCTTCCTTCTTAGATCTATCCCAAGAAATTCTTCTTAAGTCCCCTCACTATTCAGCAGTGATCCCAAGTAATCCTCATTAAGCCCCAGCTGAGAGGACTCTAACCCTAACCTGAACTCTAACTCTAGCACTGTCCCTAATCTTAACTTTAACCTGAGCAGGGAAGGTCACGTCTGGTGCCCTGCCTTGGCTGCACTCCTAGGGCTACATCAGGAGGTCCCTTGGGGTGAGACAGAATGGGTTTCCATGGAGATCCCCATGCCATTGGGAAAGTTGCGTATGCAAGAGCAGGGCCAGAGCCTGCCCATGTTCGTCCCACAGAGGCTTCTGCCCTGGTCCCCTCCACATACCCTCCCAACACCAAAACTGCATCCACGTTGCAGGTCCTCCTCCTCTGCCTGCAGATCAGCTTTTGGCTGACCTAAATTTGACAAGCCCTTCCTGATGCTGACAGCATTTTCTCAGCTCTGCCAGGTGCTGTTGTCTCCCACAGCAGCTGCTGCCCATGACGGTGACTTCCCACACACCTCCTCACCTCCCCACCGGACAGGGTACATGGTCCAACCAGCCTTACAGCTTATTAAAGGGAATAACGTAGCCCACAGCCACTGGAAACATGCACAGTAGTGCATGGGTGGAAGAACAGGGATGGCTTTTTTCTGCATGCAAAACTGCTTGTGCTGCATGATGTGCGAAGAGCCTGAGACCTCAGCCCCACAGTCTCCTCGTGCTGCCCCTGCCCCACTGGCAGTGGTGGGAGGAGGGCTTGGTTGTGGGGCAGGACAGTGCAGCATCCATAAAATCACAAATGCATCCTGATTTTGAGGCAGATGTCAGCCTGATAGCAAGCTTGTTTCTGAAGTGCAGCTCAGTATGGGTTATGGCATGAAGTGTGGGCAGCATATGCTGTTCATGAGCTCTCCTCACCTTCAGCTCCTGGCATGCAGTGTCCTTGTCAGACCCTCCCACCCCCATGCCTTTGCAACAGACTAGTTTGTCTTCCACACAGTCTGGCTACCATATATGCAATGGCCATTGTTTTGGAAGGATTGGGAATTTTGTTTGGTGCTCATCCTCTGTGGGGAAAGCTTCTGTAGGGAAAGAGACATCTTCTGCACAGCTGGCCAGTACATGGAGACAGGCATAGTGCTTCTTCCACCCCCAGACACTGTATTTGTCACTGGTGATGAGAGAGGTCAGGCCAGCCAGGGTCATTCCAATGGCTTTGTCAGGAACAGTTGAGGATAAAGAGCACTTTTTAAAAAGTGCCTATTCTATGCTAGATGTTGTTCAACTTTTGCACATGAGTATCTAAAAAAACCTCCTAGAACCTGCTACTAGAGGTCTGCCTTCCTGAAAACCTGTGCAGGTATTGCTTTCGTGGGATCAGATGAGACTGCTCCAAAGTAACGCGCTCCATACCACCAAAACACAGGTAGATGGGTTGCTGGTTTCTCATAGCCCCCATCTCCTGGCCTTCCTGAGATGCTCTGAAACTAGACGGCTAACAGAGCCAACCTGGGGCTGCAAGATGCCTGAAATGAAGATTATGAAAGGCAGGAGATGCCATGAAAATCCTCTCTGCCTATGGTGTCAAAGAAAAGCCCTGTAGAATAATTCCACCTGGTATCAAGAACTGTTGTTTCTGAACAACACATAACATCACCAGAGAAGGATTCACTCCACCTCTGCAAATTCTCCCAGTCAGGAATAGGAGAAGATGTGAAAGGCTGTGGGCACTTGTTTGTGCAAGGCCATCGTGCCTCAGCAGCAGTTGTGAGAGAGGGAAGCAAGGGTCCTTGCCAGGTACTGATGATTAGGAAGGGGACAAAGCAGATGTCCTCAGTGTGAAGCCAGTGAGAAGCCTTCCTTGCTCTTCCCCCCTCCCCACATAGTCATCCCTCACAGCTGCCCAGCCTGCCAGCCTTGCCTGGAGGGCCAGCTTTGCACAGCCTGTGACACATGTAGAGAAAAATGAGTGCATCCTCAGAGCTGGTAGGGCTAAGAAGTGGGCAGACCACAGCTAGGGTTGGACCTGTAAATGCAGCTGTATCTGAGAGAAGGTACGGGAAGATGTATATACCTCTAAGAGTGCTTGGTATTCAAATAAGGATAATTTCCATAGTTTTTTCTCTATCTGTGCACTTGTGCATTTGTACAAATTGGCTGTGGAAAGCACAGTTACCTACTCCAAAAGGCCAGTGTGGGCTGACTGATGAAAGAGGCATTAAGGACATCTGAACAAGCTGCAGTACATGCATATGTACCATCAAAACACTCTGCAATTTTGTGTTGTTGACCAGGTTCATATGCAAAAATTTAGGAGGTAAACTTGGGCTGCTTAGCAATGATGTTTGCACGTCTCAGCTAGAAATGGGCCAGAACCCCGTGGTGTCCCTGAGGAAAACAACACATCTGAAAACCAAACACCTAGTGTGGATGCAAGAACTATTGCTCTATTGGTCCATCTGGACCGCTCTCATTTCACCTGCATGGGAAGAGGCAGCTCATTGTAAAATGAAAACAATATAAGTGGTCAGGGAATATAGTTGTCGGGGACAAAAAATATCCTTACTGAGAAAAAGATCATATTGCAGACCACACGTTTTCCTGTCTGACAGCCCAATTTTTGTAGAAGCAAAGACAGTTTTAAGAAATTACCTGTCACTGCCATAACACGTAACCAGTAATATCAGACTGACTCCATCAACTTTACATGCAAATCTGCTCAAGTACTGGAAGACTTTCTGCCAACTTAAGTCTCCATTTAAAGCAACTCCTGGAACAATATTGCTATAAAACTTTCAGCGTAGGAAATCAGTGTTCCTTTCCTATCTCAATTCCATAATTGACTGAACTGTTTTGAATGTAATGTTCCAAGAATGTCATCTTGAAGTAGCACCTGGCAGGCAACTGGTGAGAGTCTAACAAAGTTATAAGCAATTGGAAGCAGAATCTTTTAATGGAAAGTGTCAGGCAAGCTTAATAACAGGCTGTGTTACTAACCCTCTATGAGAAGATAGAATATTTTCGTTCACAATATTCATTTAGCTGAAGTTGTGTAGGTGGCAGCTTTTAGCAGGTGCAGAATAAATGTTTCCTGAGAAATATCACTGAAGAAGAAGAAATTAATTTAAATTATTAATTAAGGTATTAAGCTTGCCAAATTAAATACAGATAATTTTCATATCCATTATTCTGCCATTTCACTGATCCCTTTTACTCCTAGCTTTTTAGTAGCACTATAGACCTATGTAGTGCTTTTCCACATTCTAAAGTATTCTGGGCTGACAGGAGAAGTGACATGCAAAAGAGTACTTTTTTGAAAAAGAGACCTTTCTGCCCTTCAGTAAATGTCCAGCTTTTCCACGTAATGTATGAAATAGTTGTCATTCCAATTTGGTAGGGACTAAGGCAGGATTTTACTTCCTCTGAAGTGATTTATAAAAACAATAGCAATATGTAATTTGAAGTGGATCTTTCTATACTTATCCAGATCCTTTTGACATTAGTTGGAAGCTAGCCATTACTTTCAATAGGTTTGGAGTCAGGCCCTAAAATGTTCTTACAATTTATGAAGAAAGAAAGTCTGAACTCCAAAGGGGTGGAGATGGGTTGTTCTTCAGAAGTAATTGCAAATATTTTTGGACCAACTTCTGAGAAGAAACTACACACACACACACACAAAAAAGCAAACTAAAATTGTAACAATGGGAATGCTCTGCTTTAATTCAGACTCATGGCAAAATCCACAGAGAGGTCATGCTGCGAACCTGCACTCACTTCTGTACTTATCACTGACATAACCTCTCTAGCTCTTTTCTTTTTTCTATGTAAGAGGTGCAGGGGTGCAGTCTTACATATGTTGTGAGAATGGCTGTTTATCTGATAGCCCAGAATTCCTCCTTTTATACTTACACTATCTTTAAATGAAAATAAAAGCTAATAGATGAGCAAATTACCTTCACGGTGGACTATCTAATCCAGCACAGTCCAATACACCAAGTTACATGGAAAAGTTTTGTTGGCAATATATTTCTGTCATAATTTCATCATCCTTTTAAGCACCTTCCTATATTGACTTTTGTGTCACATCTCCAAATGTTTTGTCATTGTGTAGGCAGCAGACCTATATTTGGGAAAAAAGTGCTGTGAATCCCTGATCCAAAACAGAATACAGAAAGGTCCATAAAAATATAACTGTCAGCTCTGAAGCAAATCTGGGTTTTAGGGGAGAGGATGAAGGTGGAATTTTTGGCAGGAAGGCAAAGTTCTGAAATCAGATTGCAGTCCTAGTATCTTCAAAGCAAGCTGGCTATAAAACTGCAATATTAATGCTTTCTTAACCCCACAGATAGCCTTACAGATCAAGAACAATTTTGTGAATAAGTAGATTTTAGGAAGACTGAGAGAACAGAAAGCTCTGGGGTGGTTCCACAGAGAGGCAGTGTGCTCTTGCTGCTGCTGAGCACTCCCCACCTTGATGCTGCAGGTTGTTAACCAAGAGGTGAAGGCTTTCCAAAGGGAAGAGACAGAGAAGCAGTGCCAGGTTCAATGAGCAGTGGGCTAAGGAGCCACAAGGCCAGTTCCCTCTAATCAGTGGCATACTGGGGAAGGACACCATTGGCACTTGGGTAGGGTTTGTGGGAAGTAAGAAGGATCTCACTGCAGCTTTCTTCTGTGGAGCAGAGTTGAAGCTGTGGGAGATCCCATTCACAGCTGGGGGAAGAAACTGGGGAAATAGATGGGGCAGGAGGTGGGTGACAATTCTGGAGGAGGAAACCTTGATAGGACACAGACAGAGGGGCCTAGGGAAAGTAGGTATTGATGCTTGCTCATGATACAACACATTGGGAGCGGGAAGGACAGTTTGTTCCATGCTGTGGATATGTTTAAAAGAGTTAATTGAAGACTGGGAACTGCCACTCTGTGGCTTTTCATAGAAATATGCTCTTGAGCATACAGCTAGAGCTCTGAGAGGGAATATGTAGGTTTCAGAGCCTAAGTTCAGGTCATTTCAGGAATCATTTTTTGGGCTTCTGCTCCTTTGAGGTAATTTGTTCTAGACTGTTTTAAGGTATGCATTGAGGAATGCATTCAAGAGCTAAAATAACAGCAGAAACTGTCCATATATTTACATCCTGTGCTTGAACCCAACACAGAGCAGTGTTCTACCATTGCACTGTCCTCAGGGGAAGTGGCTCTTGTTCAGAAAGAATTTCCTGTTGACTCACCACATGGTGAGGAACTAATTAGTCTATGCACTGTTGATATGCTTCTTATTTTAACTACTATTTTTCATCTAATCATGGTATATGAATGGAAAGTTACATATATTTACATTTCTAATTCTTCTAAATGTGGTTGCTACACCAGTCACTCATGCTGAGGGATTGACAGCAACTACCCTGATGTGAAAACTGTTAGTGCAGTGAGTGTTCAGTCATCTCTGTTCTCTTTTTGAGCTCCTGTTTTGTGCTATTAGACATTATCCTGTGAATGTCTTCATTTCCACTATGGCCTATCCAGGGCTAACACCAACATGCCAGTTACCTGACAACAAAGAAAACTTCAATTCTTGCAAAGGCAGCGCTTTGGTGGCAGTGAAACAGTGTGTGGTGGGAGCTACAGAAACTCACTTGGACACAGTTGTTGAGGAAGAAGGGAAGAGACTGCCATGAAACAATGTCTCTCGTCTTCCAGCTTACAGATTTTATTGATATCATATCATATCATATCATATCATATCATATCATATCATTCATATAGCTTTGCATAACAAAAAATATCTTAAAAAGATATAGTATGTTTCCTCACTCCCCTCTATAGACTTGTTCAGATATGAGGGGAAAAGTAGCCAAGTATTGTTGTCCTCAGTCAGGAACTGAAGGAGCTGATGTACTCACCAAGGCTGGATTTTCCCCAGTGCTTCTTTGTTGTTCAGGCCAGGATTCTTTAGATCATTAGACAGGTGTTGAGTTTTCAGGTTGGCAGAACTCATATAGAGTACCCTCATATCATAACCTTAGGACAGCTTCATTCACACAGTTTGCTGGAGGCTGAAAAGGGAGAAGTATTTATGAAAAGATGGGAATGATGAGGCAGATGAGTCTTTATACACAGTAGTAAGATTTTATTTCAACACAGAACAGGGATCCAACACAGCAGTGCATAAGGAGGAGGCTGTCAGTCCTCCTCTTGGCACTGTCCTAATCCTTCACACAGCCTTTTTATGTAGCCTCTTCTGGTGCCCCTCATAATGCCAAAATTTGCTTATTACTGCACGACCTGCCAAAAATTTCCCCAATGGAAATTCCTTTTCCAAAATGAAAAATATTCTGAGCCTTCAGTAACTTAGTAAGATCTATTTAAAATGAGAATTAATACAAGTTTAAAGGAATGTACTTGAAAAAAAAAAAACCAAAACACCTTAAATTCCTTGTTTTCAAATTAAAATAAACAAAACCAAACCCAAAACAATCCAGCAACAAAATCCTCCTCTTTCTTGCCAAAGATTTTATTTAGCCTACTTTTCTAATATTTTTAGTAGTCTTGAACTATCCCATCATGGATTTAATTAGGATAACCTTTCATCTGTCTATGTTCTACCAGTGACATTTGAAGACTGGCCTTCAGTGAAAGCTCTGGGTGATGTGTACACTGAGGCTTCGTAAACTTCTTCTGGACAAGCTGCCAGCAAACTATTACCCTTCTAAATGTCAATAAGCTAGACATCAATTGTCAGCTTGCATCATTTTTAAAATCCTGGTCTCTCTGTAGATTAGATCAAAAGACAGATGCACACTAAAAAAAAATAGCCCTAGATTTTGATCATGTATTAAGCATTTTTATCCCTTGGGATCTGGGTGAAGAATGTTATACTTGAAAGACTCTAACTTACTCTTGCACAATTCTAAAAAACAGAATAAAGATTTATAGATCGATTTTTAGAATATTGAGCAGAGGGCCTAATGGAATTTTTTAGTATAAAGGTGCATTAAAAAGGGATGTTTACTGTGAGGAAAAATAGAAAGCAGGAATTTTAAAGAAGTATCAGTACTAACACTGGTTTGTGTTGGGGGGGCATGGAGTAGGCAGAAGTTGGGACTGAAGTTGAGTACTTCTAGTGGTGAGGCCATGTGTTTTACAGATTAAAAATACCTGTGTTGAAGGAAATACATTATTTTCTCTGCCATGTGGTCAGTTTCTTCCTGTCTCATGTTGATGGTTTACCTTTTGCATCAGACCCAGGATATCACTAATTATTACCAACAAGGTCTTGAACAATGACTGGGACGTTTGTCTAGAGTGGTAGGAGATGTATGTTCTTTCAGTATGTTCCATGGCTAAGGCAGCTTCTAACATGATGTCCTCCCTCTTCATTACAGTGATATACTTGAAGAAGTCACAAAATATTTATATTGATAAAAATACAAAAAAGAATACAGTACATGATATATATATGAATGAAAGACACCTTAGAACATGGAGGAAATAATCCACACAATGATTTTATCTTCTTTCATATCTTTCCTTGCTATGAGACCAATATTTTTCAATTACTGACCCTCCAAAATAATTGAGAACCTCCAAGATGGCCAGAATCATAGAACGATAGAATGGTTTGGGCTGGAAAGGACCTTAAAGATCATCTAGTTCCAACCTCCCTGCCTTGGGCAGGGACACCTTCCACTGAATCAGGTTGCTCAAAGCCTCATCCAACATGGTCTTGAACCCTTCCAGAGAGGGGGCATCCACAATGGAGATGATCTGGCCCAGTTCTCTGGATCCAGATTGTAAAATCATTGTTAGCTGCTAAACCAGTTACAATAAACATTTACAAAGAGTTCCATTTGTTCTTGATGCTGCTGCCCCTGCAGAAGCTCTATTGTCTATGCTTAGCTTAGTGCTTGGCTTTGCCGTCTTAGGGTCTGATGGAGAAAGCAAAGCAGACTGTGATAATCCTGGCACAGTCCCTACCATCTCACACCTTCATGATGAACCGCTCCCTTTCCAACTCACCCTTGATCTCCTCCATGTACTTTAATTGATGTTCATTTCAGAGCTAAGGAAAGATTTGCTCCAGGGACATATAAAGCATTAATAGTTGTATTTCACAGATTTATACTTGAATTTATACATCTGTGACAAAAGTCCCTCATACATCACCTCTTCATCACAGCACTTTACTTTCGCATATGTCTGGCAGACAAATTGATAAGCCTTTCTATTCCAAGCAAAACTCTGCTATCCCTTTTTAGGCTTTCCTTCTCTTTTACTTTGGCCTTTATCATGACAGTAGAGTTGCAGGGAAATGCATAATGCCAACTCTATCTGGTAATAAAATAAGTGGCAGGAGATGGAGAGATCCATTTGGTGTTGACTCCATTTGCAGAGCTTGGCAGTCATTCAGTTGTTAATTAGAGACATACTATTGATGTAACATTACTAACTTGACCTATTACCAACCTTGTCTTTGTATTATAGAAGCTTTACCAAGCGTAACGGATGTGAGATGTACTGATGTAACTCCCTACACTATATATGGTCACAAATGTTGTTAAGTAAGTGCTACCACTAGTAGCCAAGAAACAGATGAGCTGATGCTCTTCATCCCAGTAAGCAAAAAAAAAAAAAAAAATAATCCATAACATTAGTCTTACTATTGGTTGTTTTTCTAATACTGAGTTTTGATCTCTGCCACATCATATTGCTCCTGTTAATCTCTTGTAACTTGACAAAATCAAAGAGAATATGAAAATTGTCTACCTCTTCCGCTGTCTGAAGAAAAGTACTGTTAGAAGGACGTGTCTGTGATGCTGTTAGGATTGGATTTGTATTCCATAGAAATCATCCAGCTTTAGTCATCTAAATCTTAGGCAGCAAGTCAAGACAGTGATTAAGGCTTCACTATAGTCAAGGGAAGAAGAGTGGGTGATTCCTCCCACCTCTACTAGACACTAAGTTCAGAATGAAAAGAAGCACACTCTGGAGATGCATCCACCCATTCATTACACTGGAAACATAGATGTGTAGCTTAGATATGGTGCTTAACTTTTATATTTCTAAAGTTAGATGAGATGAATCCAATTCAAACAGCTTACTCATTCTTCTTTAACAACCTGAATCAGCTGATGTGAAAGTAAGTGAAAGCTTACTATTGACCTCCATGGGACTGAAACCATATTCAGATAGCAATGCAATTATAACATTGTGTTAATGTCTTGTACTAACAATTGTGCTAATGATAATATTGATATGTCATCACTGAAATTACTCAAGATGTAAAACTGGCTGACAGTTATTTCTGAGGATGGGTCTATTGCTGACCCATAAATCTCTATTTCTTTGGCCTTTTGTCGTTATCAGGCAGCTCACCGTTCAGAAGGAACTGTCTTTTACATTTTAGATTTAGGCTGGATCAGATCACCTCCATTGACAAGTATTACGACTGGCATAGTTACCTACTGAGCACTGAGTGAAAGTTTTTTTCTGTGACTGATTCATCTCTTCATGTGTTCTTAAGCACTTATAAGAAAAAAAAAATATAGGCTTGAGGCAGATCAAATAGAAAAAGATAAAAAGGATTCAGAAGGATCAAACTGAGAAAAGGTTATTCCCAAATGCTTTCTGAAATGGCAGTCTTCAGTGCTGAACTGAAAGTACTCTACAGTTGTCATTACCTATTTGCAATGAGAGCCTGGAGTATACCGACAGGGAAATGGTTTCCACTGCAGGAGTCATTCTACATCCCAGACAAAAACTTGTTTCTTAAATTACACTTATTTTACAAATTAGTAGTGCTCTCCTTCTGCATTGCTCTCGCATTTGTCTAACTTACCTTACATATTGCTATAGTATGCAATGGGCCAGCACAACATTGAATGGAGTTACATTGCAGTAGCAACTGAGTTCACTCAATAATATTCTAGCATAGCAAGGTGTTTCTGAGCATGCATAAAGCTCTATTTAGACTTGACTTATTGTTTATGATATCTCCTTCTAAGTGTTGTGCATTCACTGTCTATCATTATGAATTACAGATTCAGGATGACAAAATCTTTTGAAACAGCTTTCTTCAAAAGCAAAGAGTAACCTTTCATTGACCAAAACCCCCTAAAAATATATTTTTTTTCCTTAGTTTCTGGAGATTCTGACTAAAACGTTCTATATTCATTAGTGACTTTTGCAAGTCACTAATAATCTGTTCACTTTAGACATACATTTAATTATACAATTTATTCAGAACCATTCACATCTGTCCTTTTGGCTTGTTCTGAATCTTCTGCTGTTCTTACCCATTTCTTATGTAACTCATACCTTTTGTACTGGAACATTTGATTTATTTTATTTTCTTTGCTTTTTTGACTTAAGAAAAGAGAAAGAAAGGAGAAAGATTCATGGATTTTTTTTTTATTTTTTTATTTTTTAGCATTTGTGTGTTAGTTTAAGTTCAGGCTGTCAGAATGCTACTGCACTGCTACCTAACAAGAACCTTAGAGCCATGACTCAAACTGAAACTTCAGAAGTCCAAAAGAGTTTTCTCAAAATAGGCATTCTCTTAGTTACTTAACTGGTTTAAATTTAATTAACACCCAACCCCATATATTCTCCTAGTGATAAGTTTAGCTATAACTGTATCACCTTCAGAAACAGCATTTGACTCTCAGTCCCCCATATCCCAAGAGAACTGGCTGTGTTAGGGAGGACCATCTTCTCTTTTACCCATTCAACCTGTTCTACTCTGTATAGATAATTACTTACTACATGAGGGGCAGGGAAGGAGATACAGAGAAAGAGGAGAAAGGAAGAAGTTCTATCTTACTAGTTAAGACACCAGTTAGGGGTTGAAAAGATTGCAATAAATATACATAAGAGGAAAAAACTGCTTAGTTGAGACTGACAGTTCCTTGGTTTAGTATGTTAAATACTTTGTTTAGGAGACTGACCTAGGCTATGATTTCAGGTCCCTGATATGAATCATGCAGATTTGATCACACAGGTTTGCCTGACCTCCAAAAAAGTTTTCTCGGATGGGGCACTTCACTGAATTAAGTCTCAGCAGACATTTAGATGTAGAATCTTGTTACCTTGGTGGTATTACTGTTGCAGGTGATGACAGGTATGTTGGCCATTATCCTTAGGGAATTTCTATAGTAAGGACAGTTAGTAAATTATGAACTTGCACCCAATAACCATATCTGTCCTGGAGTGCATTTCTTTTTCTTTTTTTTTTTTTTTTTTTTTTTTTTCCACTGAATAAGGCATAGCACCTGGAAAGGGTACCTAATTTATGATATTTTAGGATTAAAGGCCTTTCTCAGCCACCTCCAGTGAAATAAAATATTGACTGAAGTCCTCTAGCTAAACAATAGAAATATAGCTTTCAAACCTGCAGAGGGGGTGGTTATCTTTATTCAGAGATTTCTTTGGAATGTTGACTTTCCCTTCTTTTCACATTCATGATCAAGGAGTCATAAAACTTCAGCTTTGATTAGCCTTTCTCTTTCTAGACAGCACAGTATGCACTGACAAACTCTAGACTGCATTTGTAATATTTTTGCGGCTGAACTGAGTTACTAATTTTAGGACTGCTCATCACACACTAATAAAAGATGTAAAAGACTAACAGAGTGCCTTGCTCAAACAGCCATGCCATACTTTCTGCTTGTTCTCGGTGGTGTCACATCAGAACATCCTTCTCTGGATATCACTCAGAGATAGTACAGGGAGCATCCAATACTATCTGATTTATGAAGACCCCTCCTTTAAAAGCTGTCTGTGTTTTGTGGGAAGCTTGGCACCTCGCTCTGGCTTAGAGTTTCACATAGATTGCAGTTAGGCCTAATTACCTCTGAGGATCTTAGCATAGATGCTTCATAGAGGTGTGCTGCAAATATTTGCATTCTCACAAATCTTATTTTAGTTCATATGAAAATTATAGCACTTTGGTTACAATACTGTAGGAATCCAAGAAACAATGTTGAGAGAAATGCTAGCAGCAGGTTACTAGCAACCCTGTTTCACCACAGGTTAGAACTAATTGGCTATGGACATAGGTATGGGAAACGGCTAACTGTGGAGATCCTGGTCTGCTTATTTGCTACTGGATTTATGAAAAGTTTGGAAGGAAATAATATGCTGCCATTCTTCTCAAATATCAGGGTAATATCTACGCTACATTAGGGTGACAATAACGCCAAGCTTTTCTCACAGTAAAATGAGAAAGGAATCATAGAAGGTTCATGGGAGTATGCCCAAGTGCAATCTCCATTTTGCATTTACATAATAATATTCACCAGTTATATAAAAGTGTAGAGGCGACAATTTGTTAAATGCTTACACTTGATAGATTACACCCCACAGAATCCTTGAGGTGTGTTGAGTGTGTTGATGATATGGTTCTGTGGTGGTTTGACCTTGGCTAAATGCCAGGTACCCACCAATTCGCTCTATTACCTCCCCCTCCTTCCCCTTTTTCTTCTCAACAGGGCAAAAAGGGGAAAGAAAATAAGATAGGAAAAAACCCAACCTGTGTGGGTAAAACAAAAGCAGTTTTAATGTAAGCAAAGCGAAGCAAAGGTCTGTGTGCGGAAGCAAAAAGAAAACAGATTTATTCTCTACTTCCCATGAACAGGCGATGTCGGGCCTTCTCAGGAAGCAGGGCTCCAATACGCGTAGTGGTTGCCTCGGAGGACCAAGGGTGACCCCACCCCCTTCCTCCTTTCTCCCAGCTTTATACTTGAGCAGACGTCATACGGTCTGGAATATCCCTTTGGTCAGTTCGGGTCAGCTGTCCTGGTTGTGTCCCCTCCCAAGATCTTGCCCACCCCGTCCCACTGTCGGGGGGAATGTCGGAAGGAGCCTTGGTGCTGTGTAAGCACTACTCAGCAGTAGCCACAACACCAGTGTGCTATCAACACCCTGCCAGCTCCCAACATAAAACGCAGCACCATGAGGGCTGCTATAGGGGAAAAACAATTCTGGCTCAACTAGACCCAGTACAGGTTCAGATGAGAGAAAACAGGGCTGCAGCAGACTTGAAGGCAATAAAAAATAGCATGACTAATTAGCACATGTGATTTTAAATCTACTAGCATTTTAACTCTTACATACTGAGAGTAATAATAAAAAGTCATTCTTCCATAACATTCACGTGCATCCAAACTGGTTTGAAAAGGTGTTCAGTACTGTTATTTCTATTTTACAGAAAAGGACATGATAAGATGATAAGACAATATCTCTTAGGGTCTCAAACCCAGGATTCCATCACAGATTTCCCATACCCCAGGCTGTGGCAATGAAGACAAGCTCAGTAGTGGAGGATCAGTTCAGGGAGCATTTAAACAAATTGATCATGCACAAGTCCACAGGACTGCATGCGATGCACTCACCAGTGCTGATGGAACTGGGTCCTCTGGATTCCATCAATTCCATTGACTGTGTCACATAATTTTTCCTTCTTTGGATGATATGGGTGTTACTTCAATAAAGCTTGTAAAACCTGTTACATTTCCACATGTCATATGTAGTTTTGAAAAGAAAAAAGCTAAAAAGCACAGATCTATTAGGCAGCTCACATGAAAAAAAAGGTGGAAGGTATCAAACTGTTAGTTGTATTTTCAGCTGGGGTTTTTTTGAGACAAAAGTCCTTGGGACTAAACCTATGCTTAACTATACCATCTGTGTCACTTCATGTGGTGAAGTAACTTTTAATTTACAGCAGAACGCAAAGAGAATTGGCCCCTTCAGACTTCCTTAGCAAATTTTTACAGAATGAAATTGGCATAGCTCTTTGTGAAAGATATCCTGTATGCTAATAAAGGCTTTTTTCAAAAGTTCCCAGTTGTTTGTCTCTCCCTCTTTTTCATTATTTTCTTTGTTTATCTAGGTACCTTAACAATGATCCTAAAACTAGAAATGACTAACAGAGGTGTGGCACCCTCCTAAAAGATAAAACCATAAGGAGAAAGAGAGGCCAGTGACCATCCTAAGGTAGTGATTCTGCCTCTTTCTTCCTTTACTTGAAGATTCACAAAAGAAGAGTCTGCTGAAACATATTAAATGGTGCACAAACTGCAGATGATATACTAAGCTATTTTTGAAAGCAAATCTTCATACTGGTGTTTCAAGCAGCAGAGTGTGCCTGTAGAGCATAGTGTTCAGTGAAGGCTGGAAACACCCACAGTTTTGTGCCATTCAACTCAAACTGAGCCTGACATACATTTCACCATGTTTTGAAAGAAAAAGTGTATGGAAATATATAGGTGTACAGAAGGAAAATATGACTCCTTTTCTCTCCTTTTCTCTCATATCTGGGACAAAACTGATATAAGCCCCAGGGAAGATTACCAGAGTTTGTGGGATGGTGTGCCAGACCCTCACCTTGCCATCTCAGTGGAGGCAAGAGATGGAGACATGCAGCACAACAAAGATGCAAGGGATATTGATGGATCCGTAACCATGGTAACACCTGTGAAAGGTCAGGCTGGACTTAGGACCTCTAAATGTGAAAAGGTGCTGGGGACATCAGCCCATTTGAAGTGCATCTATACCAATGCACACAGCATGGGTAACAAACAGGAGGAGCTTGAAGCCATGATGAAACAGGAAAATTATGATGCAGTGGCTATCACAGAAACATGGTGGGATGTCTCCCATGACTGGAGTGCGCCAATTGATGGCTACAAGCTCTTTAGAAGGGATAGACAAGGAAGGAGAGGTGGTGGGGTGGCGCTGAATGTTAGGGACTGTTATGATTGCTTTGAGCACAAGTGTAGTGAAGACAGGGTGGCGTGTCTTTGTGTTAGAATCAGGGGGAAGGCCAATAGGGCAGATGTTGTAGTAGGAGTCTACTATAGGCCACCCAACCAGGACAGAGAGGGGGATGAAATATTCCATAGGCACTTAGAAGAAAGCTCATGATTGCTTGCCCTTGTTCTTGTGGGAGACTTTAACTTCCTAGACATCAGCTGGAAATACAACACAGCAGAGTGGGACCAGTCCCAGAGATTCCTGAAATGTGTGGAAGATGACTTCCTGACACAGCTGGTGAGTGAACTGATGAGAGAAGGTGCCCTGCTGGATCTCTTCTTTGTGAACAGAGAAGGACTGGTGGATGATGTGGTGGTTGAAGGCTGACTAGAGCACAGCGATCACGAAATAATAGAGTTCTCTATTCTTAGAGAGGCCAGGAGAGGTGGCAACAAAACTGCCATTCTGGATTTCCAAAGGGCTGACTTTGACTTGTTTAGGCAGCTGCTTGACAGAATCCCTTGGGAGATGGTCCTGAAGGGTATAGGGGTCCAGGAAGGCTGGACAGTCTTTAAGAAGGAAGTCTTAATGGCTCAGGAGCAGGCGGTCCCCAGGTGCTGTAAGAGGGAGCTTTGGCTGCAACTCAGGGATAAAAGGAGAGTTTAAGGCCATTAGAGGAAGGGGCTAGTGACTCACAATGATTACAAAGATGCTGTGAAGTTATGCAAGGTGGAAATCAGGAGGTCTAAAGCCCAGCTAGAAATTAATCTGGCTTCAGCAGTCAAGGATAACAAGAAATGTTTCTCTAAGTAGTTCAACAGCAAAAGAAAGAGCAGGGAGAGCCTCCATCCCCTGCTAGATGCAGGAGGAAACATGGCAATGAGTGATGAGGAAAAGGCTGAGGTGTTTAATGCCTTCTTTCCCTCTGTCTCTAATAACCAGACAAGTATTACTGAGGGAATCCAGCCTCCTCAGCTAAAAGACAGAGACTGGGAGAACGACCCCCCCCCACAACCCAGGAGGAGATAGTCAGTGACCTACTGCATCACACAGACATACACAAGTCTATGGGAACTGGACAGGATACACCCGAGGGTGCTGAAGGAGCTGGCTGGGGTGCTGGCCAAGCCGCTTCCCATCATTTACCAGCAGTCCTGGCTGACTGGGGAAGTCCCGACAGATTGGAAATTGGCTGTCCTGGTTTAACCAGGATAGGGTTAAGTTTCCCCAGCAGTGGCGGGGGAGGGGAGCTCTAGCCGGGTTATTCAGATACCATGTGGAAGTCACATCCTGGCGCGGGAGCGCGGGGCGCATGGTTTTATACATCTGCTCCTCTCACTCCTGTATTGGTAGATATACTTTGCTCTGTTCATTGTTATCACTGTTATTCTTATTGTTGCTGTTTGCTGTGTTGCTGTTGCTCTGTTGTACTAAACCTCTCCTTATCTCAGTCTCTGGGCTTTGTATTTCACTCCCTTTGTGGGGGAGGGGCAGCGGCCGCGTGGTCTCAGACCCCGGCAGGGGCTAAACCACCACATTGGCCAACGTGACACCCATATATAAGAAGGGTCAGAAGGATGATCCGGGAAATTACAGGCCTGTCAGCTTGACTTCAGTGCCCAGGAAGCTGATGGAGCAGCTCATCCTGAGTACCATCACACAACACATGTGGGACAACCAGATGATCAGGCCCAGTCAGCATGGGTTTATGAAAGGCAGGTCCTGCTTGACAAACCTGATCTCCTTCTATGACAGGGTGACCTGCTTATTGGATGAGGGAAAGTCTGTGGATGTTGTTTACCTTGACTTTAGTAAGACCTTTGACACCATTTCCCACAGCATTCTCCTGGTGAAACTGGCTGCTTGCGGCTTGGATGGGCACACGCTTTGGGTAAAAAACTGGCTGGATGGCCGGGCCCAAAGAGTTGTGGTGAATGGAGTTAAATCCAGTTGGCGGCCGGTCATGAGTGGTGTCCCCCAGGGCTCGGTTTTGGGGCCACTCCTGTTTAACATCTTTATTGATGATCTAGACGAGGGGATCGAGTGCACCCTCAGTAAGTTTGCAGATGACACCAAGTTGGGTGGGAGTGTTGATCTGCTCGAGGGTAGGGAGGCTCTGCAGAGAGATCTGGACAGGCTGGAGCAATGGGCTAAGGCAACTGTAGGAGGTTCAATAAGGCCAAATGCCGGGTGCTGCACTTGGGCCACAACAACCCCCAGCAGCGCTACAGGCTTGGGGAGGAGTGGCTGGAGAGCTGCCAGTCAGAGAGGGACCTGGGGGTGTTGATTGACAGCCGGCTGAACATGAGCCAGCAGTGTGCCCAGGTGGCCAAGAAGCCAATGGCATCCTGGATTGTATCAGAAATAGCGCGGCCAGCAGGGACAGGGAAGTGATCTTACCCCTGTACTCAGCACTGGTGAGGCCGCACCTTGATTCCTGTGTTCAGTTTTGGGCCCCTCACTACAAAAAGGACATTGAATGACTCGAGCGTGTCCAGAGAAGGGCAACGAAGCTGGTGAAGGGTCTGGAGCACATGTCGTACGAGGAGCGGCTGAGGGAACTGGAGGTGTTTAGTCTGGAGAAGAGGAGTCTGAGGGGAGACCTCATCGCCCTCTACAACTACCTGAAAGGAGGTTGCAGAGAGCTGGGGATGAGTCTCTTTAACCAAGTAATAAGTGATAGGACAAGAGGGAATGGCCTCAAGTTGTGCCAGGGAAGGTTTAAACTAGATATTAGGAAGTATTTCTTTCCAGAAAGGGTTGTTAAGCGTTGGAATGGGCTGCCCAGGGAGGTGGTGGAGTCCCCATCCCTGGAGGTGTTTAAGAGTCGGGTTGACATAGCACTTAGGGATATGGTGTAGTTGGGAACTGTCAATGTTAGGTTAATGGTTGGACTGGATGATCTTCAAGGCCTTTTCCAACCTAGATGATTCTATGATTAATTTAATCATGTTCTCAGAAACTAACTTGTTTGTGTAAACCACATTTTTTTTCAGTGAAAATAATCCTTTTTATAAAAGAGAGAATTAATTAGACATTGCTCTTCTAAAAGCAGACCTCTCCAGTAGTGTGAACTTGTGAATCAACAGCTTATAGCCATTGTTTCTAAGTACACTCTGTTTACAGAGGAGCACTTACATGACATTGCAGAGGCAATAAACCAAAGAAAAAGGTAATTTATCAGAGCAGAAATCTGTACTCAAGATAAGATGACATTAAGCATCCCACATTTACATGGGTTTATTTAGTGTATTTGGACACAAGCATATCAATGTTGGTAAACTGTGTGAGACAATAATTTCAGTCAGAGGTTGCATAAATCTGAAGCATTATGGGAAGAAAGAGGGACTGAAAATAATGAGCAACAGAGGATCTACCAGGAACAGTTAGGGGGCTGTAGCCCCCTTCATTTCTGTCACCTGCAGTCAGCATGAATGACATGTCACATGGCTGGCAGCAGTCCAAACAACCTCACCTTATGACCATAACTGCATTTATACCCTAAGGTACCTAGGTAGCTGGCACAGTATTTTCAGAGTATTCACTTGGAGGATATATACATAGAGATTTAAGAGCAGGAACAAGCACAAGGAAAAGAGAATCTTGCCCTATGTGTGCAATTACACTGCAAATTCAACCTTTGCCTACTTACTGTCACTTTGATTTTATATGTTCTTCACCTCTCTTGTATGTCATCACCTCTTCACCTGCAGTGACCTCATCAGTCTACAACCTCCTGAAGGGGGGCAGCAGAGGTGGTGGTGCTGATCTCCTGTCTCTGGTGACCAGCAATAGGACACGGGGAAATGGAATGATGCTGCATCAAGAGAAGTTCAAATTGGACATTAGGAAAAGGTTCACTGAGAGGGGGTTGGTCACTGGAACAGGCTCCCCAGGGAAGTGGTCACAGCACCAACCCTGCTGGAGTGTATGGATGACATTCTTAGTCATATGGTTCAGTTTTAGGTAGTTCTGCCAGGATCAGGGTGTTGGACTCGATCCTTATGGGTCCCTTCCAACTCGAGATATTCTATGATTCTCATCTTTTAATTGTGTTTTAAACAGTAGCTCAATACTTCTGAGTTTATCAGCCAGACTGGTGAGCAAGGCAAACTGTAATCCAAATGAAAATAGGTTCAATAAAGGGTAGAGTTAACTATTATTTTCTTCAATCCATACCAGCCATAACTTGAGACCTAATATCTTTTCTTGCTCTCTCAATACATTTGAACACATAGAATTTTTCTCAAGATGCTGCAAGGACTTCTGAGCTTTAACCAGTCAAGTGGGATTCTAAAAGACTTTCCTAACTTTCTTATCACTGAGCTGATCGTATTATGGAAAAGATTTCAACAACCCCTATATTAAGAGTTTTGAATAGAATCTTCCTTTAGTGGGAAATGAAAGAGCATTTAAAGAAAGGTGAAAAGGCAGAAAAACAGCAGACAAAAACTTAAAAACACGCATACAGAAATAAAACTATATATTTTTACTCTTAAGATGAATAAAGGCAAGAAGGTAATTCCTACAATTGGAGAGAAACATTTTCCATGCAATAGTGGTCTGAACCGATGTATACTTCTCTACAGCTTAATTTAGAGTAGTCTGAAGATAATTCATGATTTAATGAGGAATACTTCTTTTCTTGATATACATGTATTGGTATGATCCTTAATCAGTTATTCACTGACAATTATGAAAAGATATATAGTTAAGTAAAAAAATTACAAGGATCATCTAAAGTGTATTTCTCTTCAAAGCCTCTCAGGGTACAGACAATATGTATTTTAAGAGCTGGAAAAAAGTTCCTAGAAAGCCATACTGTACAGGGAGGGTCAGATGCTGAAATCTGCTGTAATAAAGGGTGAAAATATCAGACGGTGCTGACAGCCTGTTGTGGAATCACAGTTACTTCACACACTGTAATGAAACAAAATTATCACACTACTGTTGGGAGTCCATCTAACTGAGCAACTATAAGTGGAAGAGAACATATGACAAGGGCACTGCCAAACTTAACTTCAGGGAAGTTTCCTGAACTACTGTACAGTATAGAAGAACACAGAGGTCAGATTCCCCCACTACTGAAAACATCATCAAATCTTGACAAGACGCAAAGCAAATGTGAGATGTCTCTCTGTCTCCTGCTGTGCAAAAGGGCTGAAGTAACGTGCTCTCTCAACACTCCTAATGGCACTCTCGAGCCACTTTTCACTGTTCTAGTGTGAGCTGTGGTTTATAGCTACAACTGAACACAGTAGGTGGGATTCAGTCTACAGTCATTTGGGATACTGTAGGCTTTTCAAGACATCTGCATGGGGCTGGCAGAAATGACACTGGACCTGGTACAGCAGACCACTGCCATTCAGAAGATGTAGATGGAAGACAGGTGAGATACCTAGGGCTTCTCAAATGGCAGTGCATGCTTATGCCTGGACAACTGAATCATGCTCAGTAAATCTAGGCAGGAACACTGTAGGAGTTCACAAATCCTCAAAGAGCACTCACTTCTTTTCAGTCCTTCCTTTCAGTGTTTTAATGGTATATTCTGATTTAATAGCCTCACTGCAGTATGTTTTAAATGATGCATGAAGTAAAAAATCCAAATCACTAGAGGCAGTTTTTTTTGCAATCATTATGTTGTTCTATGCAATTAGTTTCCCTACTTGGTACAACCAACCACCAGGCCCCACACCCTCCCCATAATGCCCAGACTAAAAAGCAGTATTTTAAAGCATTTATGAAATATTTATCTTTAATTTTGCCCCTCTTCATTCTCGCAGGGTCTTGACTGCCTTGATCTGGAAACCTTCTATTTTCTGTATCTGCAATAAAGCATATAAGCATATTTGCCCACACAATTTCCCTTACGACAGATTCTAGTTAAAGATACAGTTAAGTGCCACTTATCATGTAAAGAGATAGGAGTAGAAATAATCACAGTTCCGAAATGAAGAGACTAGCAGATTTTTTTTTTTCTTTCAGTTTTGTTAGTTCATGTAATCAGTATAAACTGGTAAAATCAGGACTTAGTCAGGTAGACTGGGCAACTACCACAGGCAAGATACTAGTATAAATGGACCAGTTGAGTACAAATATGTATTGGATGACCTTTCACAGTTCCTCCCAGCACTATTTTATTTAGTTGAAATAAAGTGGATAATCCAGTGTGGCAAGATTCACATTAGTCAAATAGTATCTTTGCTTTGCAGTGATTGCAAGTATTTGCAATTTTTAGAGGAAAGGTGAACGGTGCTGTAAATAACTACTGATCATTATTTAGAATCTGGAAACACATTTGGGTTAAAAAGCTGACTTAAAGAGATCAAGAGCTCACCTCCAGTTCTTTCATGCTCACTTGTCGTGCACTTAGACATTGGGAGGAGTCAAATAGTTGTTCAAAGTTACTTTAAAAATTCAGTCTGGTAGTATTTGAACATTTCTGGCCTGCTTCACATCCAAATATAATTTTGCTATTCTGTCTTTAGATAGTTATGGTGTCATCTTTCTTTGTCTCTTCTGGTTGGGAATGTGCATTAGTCATTTGTACCTCTTTAACAAGAACAGGTCATCTGCCTTGATGATTAATGCCTCTCATCTTCAATAACAGCACTAAGAATGCTAAAAGCCTCATCAAACTAATTAGTAAGAATGCCCTTGAGCCAGCTGCAAGGTCTCCGTACAGATATGTCATGAGTTCACAGAACTGCTATGTCTGATCTTTTTATTTATCTCTTGTAAGAAATATCTGGTCATTCAATGGAGAACACAGGCACAGCAATCAATGGCTTGAGACTATCAGTTTTGTCAGGATTTTTCCTCAGATAGCTAATTTCAATGCAGTGAGTTCATCACAATTTTCATTAATGAAAATTGCTCATCTACAGCTGATTATATGTCAATGTAGCAAATCTGACCAAAGAAGAAAATTAGATAATTCTGAGCCAAAATTAAATGGTTTACTTAACAAATTGAACAGGGAAAACAATGAAGATAATAATCTCCTGCCAAAGACCCTATAGGGGTTCTATAGGGAAAAATAGGTGAAGACAGTGGCTGATCTATTTCTCTTATTTGTTTAAGAAGGGCCTTAAAGTTCAGATGCCATTTTTAACGTTGTATTATGCTTTATTAACTTTTCTAAAGTTTCAGGCAAGATTTGCTTTTATTTACTTTAGTTCTGCTGTTTTTATTCCTGAAGTACTGCTATTTCTAATTTAGATTGGTACAATTTATTGATGAATCAGGGTCATAGATCCATACAGCCTTTCATTATGAACGTTCAATAAAAGCACTGAAAGGTTTGCTTGAAGACAGAACAAACAATCCATATTTATTAGTGTCAGCTTACTTCCCCAGGTCACTACAAGGCTTGGTTCACCACTACCTGTCAGTATAAAGGCTTCAGGGAATGTAAATGAGCAGAACTCTTTGCAATAAGGAGCTCTAGATTTTGCTATCATGAGCTGTGTGTGTGAAATAGAAGTTATTTCCCTAATTATAAAGTTTTGTCCAGAACTGAGATAGTGGTATTTCTGAGAAGTAGTGCAGGCTTTCTTCTTGAAAACTGCAATCTTATTCTATTGTTGATTAACAACATTCCACTAAGCAAAATTCTTTGAGATTCGTGTTACTCTTCAATATTTGATGGTGTTATACTAGTCTCAGGATCAGCACTGATGCATGTCTTCTATTCTGGAATCTGCATCCCTCAAGTCCCCAGATCCATATTTTTCACACATCACCTTTTTTGTATCTGTGGAAATTATCCTATGTGCCCAGATTGCTTTATGATTCCCCAGTTGCACACTGTGGGATAGGACAATCGTTTTACCTGTAAGTGAACCACTCAACTATTTTTGCCTGCCTAGACTCAGTAGGCTGAAACTTACTTTCCTCTTCTTCCCTTCCCTATTCCACAAACTTATCACACAATCCCTCTGTCAGGGCCCAGTCCAGCCCTTCCTGAAATCTACTGGTATATTTATAGTTTAGTAGGAGGTTTGCCCCCGAACAAAACACTGTATTCTCCCACATCAGGTACATAGTTTCCTCTTGCCACCTGGTTGTTTCTTGCATCAGCAGAAATTCTGACATTGACACATGAGCTCCAAGAAACATAAAACTCCCCTCAGAGGAGGGCTTCCCTGCACACCTCCTGGCCTCTCCCCTCATAAACAGAAGACTGAATTACACCTGTGAACAGTGTCAGGCATTCCTGACTCATTCATAAAAATGTCTTTCCTGGTTTTGCATTCAGTAGAGTTGCTGCAGGCAGACAAAATACTATGGAAAGTGATTTTTTCAGTCTCAACATCAAGAAGTTTTGGACACATCTGTGGAGACCTTTGTATAATGCATTAAGAAGAAATACTGCAATGGGGTGACTTCACGGTAAAATTATTTCATCATTAGTTGACAATTCCAAACACAGATGCATCTGAAAGGGAAAGCAAGAGTGACAGTTACAGGGCTGCTCCTTCCTTTGACTTGTTGGGAAGCAGATCCTTTAAGATGCTGCTCTACTCTGAAAAGTAGCACTACAAACAACAGCATTGTGGATTCTACTGTCTTGCTTCAGCCTCAATTCAGAAGTGAAAGTCAAATTGTACAGGACATACATACATCACTTACGAGTACTAATAAAACTCCTGTGTTTGTAATGGATAACCAATTATTTGGTGATTCACAAAAAACCAAAGATTCCGGTTCACTTTCTTAAGCAGCTGTCAACTCTGAAGCATTTTTAAGAGGCAGAATGTAATGTGGCCATTACTACAATCTGATAAGGTACAGAACACATAAAAACCATTAGTTTAATGGGCTGCATTTTAAGATAAAACGAAGTCTTCAAACAAAATATACTTGAACATACAATTTCTTTTAGAAACATGGTTTTAAAAGTCGAAAATAAGAGGTAATAGAGTTTCAGAACAGCTGCATTATTTTTTTTTTGTTTGTTTAACAATCTAAAACTCTGTGAGCAGCTCCCTACAGATGTATGTTTTGTGGCTGATTAAGTTTGGTTATACATCTGTGATTATATTTTGGGTGTACTGCAGAAAGGATCACAATCTCTTCTACCTGGTCAACTGGTTCAAAGAAAATATATGAAAAGAACATTTTAGGTCAGGACCTAAATTGTAGTCTTTCATTTCAGAATTGTTACCTCACATTTCCAGCATGTTACTCTGCCAGTAGTGTTTCAATACAATAAATATTGTGTCCAGTTATGTTAAAAGGATGATTGTTCTCCTTCCATCAAGCTTCTAAAATTGTTGCTTTGGTTTTTCATTTTTTGTCTCTAATCGCCAGGTCGTGATCCTCCATAGAGGATGAACATCTCAAATTGTTAACAGTTAGTTTGTCTCAGTGTTTTGGCTTTATTATTTGTCACGCCAGAAGTCTTGGTCTACCAGACAAGTCAGGCAAACCATCCTTTCTAATTAGTCATTTAATCCCAATC
Source organism: Strix aluco (assembly GCF_031877795.1). Lineage (NCBI taxonomy): Eukaryota > Metazoa > Chordata > Aves > Strigiformes > Strigidae > Strix > Strix aluco. Next base: position 20,974,759 of record NC_133931.1, read on the forward strand.
AGGAGCCCTAATTTGACATCATAATTACATGTTAGTGGCATGTATTTTTAAGTATTTATTTTCTTGGTTGATGTTAGTTTGCTAATCATAAATATTAGCAGAATATTAACAGATCATTAATTTCTTAAGAACAAATTACACAGACTCCTGGCAGGATGTTTTATCTATGTTTTCCAAATTTGTGTGTAGCTAAGTGCAGAATGAATATTCTCTTTTTCAATAAGTTTGGACTGCAGAAGTTACAACTTCATACATTTGCATTAGTTTTATATAACCTAAAGTATTTGTTATATTCCCACAATGCAGTGTAAATAAAATATTGTTCTTGGTAAAAAAAATAATTCTCCTCAAGCACAAAGACAAATCAATGAAAGAAAAATAATCTACAATCACTGCATTAGCTGAGAACATCAGAACTTGTTCCTTGAACAGAAGTGAAACCAGTGCTCAGGATACATTAAGGGGTTTGCTGAAAACATTCAGGAATTGTGCATAGGAAGTAATGAACCCAGTTCTCCCGTCCACTGTCTAATAGATCACTAATTCCAAATTAGTATTTAGGTCACTATTTAAATTGAGCAAACCCTATTGCAGCAATACACACCAGCTACTTTCTTCACTTTATGGAGAAGATACTGACATTCTGATTCTAATGCCAGTCACAACTTCATTCTCTCTACATACATAAATTGTACCTTCTGCATTTGAATTCTGAAGGTGTTTTGCTTTAGTCAGTATTTTAATACACTACCTTATTGCTCCAAGAGATATCAGAAAGTAGGATTTTACTTTAGACCTTTTGACCAGGTATTATTTTTTAATATTGTTTGGTTTTAGAGACCAGTATTTCAAAAATCAATATCCATTTTCTGGATATGTGGTTGAAAGAAGACAAATAGGAAAGCAGGAAAAGAAAACAAAAGGTAGTCATCAGAGTGGGTCCCACATAATTTGAGGTGATGTGTTAATGTCCTAAGGAACTAACGTGTTAATCACTGTTTTTCTTACTTCATACATGTTATTCCAGTCAATTTCAATTCCAGGCAAACATACACAGATCCATTAGAGTTACTGGGTTTCCCAAATAGAGCAGACCTTGATCTTATCAGACTTCCTGGTTGCAGACACTCTTCAGAGCAGTGCAATCTATCAGTATCACATGAGTTTAGTAGGACCTGGGAGCAACTAGTGCTTGATCTGATGATATGGCTTTTCAACCTCTTGCTTCCAACCCCATTTTTTTGGAAAGGGAAAAAAACAAAACAAAAAAACAAAACAAAAAAAAACAAAACAAAACAAAAAAAAAAAAAGAGAAGGTAAAGAATTAAAGTATGACTAATAAGTGTTGAGGTACATTTTCACAGGTACTCCATTCTTACAGAGCAGAAACTACATGTAAGAAAACTTTATCTTCTTCATTCTTGACAAGAAAGAAGAACTTTATTAGAGGATATGAACTGTTATTCCTCTCTTCACTAATTGAAGACACACAGTTTTCATTTGTTCTGTCCCTTTTATGGGATGGTTCTGTGTACTTTCACTCCTTTGGATGAAGGATCAGACATTTTTGTGCACAGTTTCTCTGATAAGGTGGTGTAAAACAAAGTTTTGTTTTCTGTTTCCTCCAGACCACTGTAGAGAAAGGAATGGTCAAAAAATGAATGAGTAGGTTTTTCTTTGGTCTTATATAGAAAATATTTGGCCTTAAGTTCTGTACATTTGTCTACTAAAATACCTAAACATATACTCATTAAAAGCTTTTCTGCATAAAACAATTATAAAACTCTGCATGGAAAAGAACTTTGTCCTTTTGTCCAGCTTGCTTCATTAGGGTATTAGTCCTTGGCACTAGCAGAATTTTTCAGTTACTTATGATACTGGCTTCCCCTGGTGGCTATTTGAAAATCCAGTCATATTACTTTTATTGGGAGCTATAATAATAATGATGCATACTTTAGGTTTTGGAACCATTACAGCCAAATCTTGATGAACATTTTCTGTCAACAAAAATTCAATTTTTTTAAAAAATCAGAAAAGTATATCTTCATTGTCTATATAAAATTACATAGACAAACAGTAACTTACGCCTACAAAGGAAATTAGTACTATTATTTGAAATTGCCAAAAAATTCTGATTGTCCATGTATTTATTTGCAAATAAATCACCACTAGTTCTACTACTGTCACCAAAATCATCTGACACGGTCAAGTTGCACTGGCATATAGGTAAAAAAGAAATTGGGACAGATTGGGCAGTCCATCATTCTCTGAATGCCAACTGTTCTGATACTTTCATCCAGTAGAGCAATGCACATTTCTGAATATATAGATCTACACCTTTGTCTGGTAATGCCACTCTTAGATTATTTTTATCTAATTTTTGCCAAATTATTTACACTTGACAAACTGTAATTACACATTTATACACAGTAAAAATAAACTACAACTGTTACTTGCACAATTAACATCTGTAATAATACATTATGTCATGATGTCTGTTGTATTCACCAAATACATATGAAATGTGTTTGTGACAGAATACTGTAGATGGGATTGATAAGGATTAGGGAAGGAAGTTGCCATTTTTGTCTGTTCCAGGCTTTGCGTACCCCTCCTATGTGTTTAATGTATTGATTAAAATATTCTGACATTTAACTTTGTACTATAGCATCTGTCTCCTGTTTCCCTAAATGACAGCAAATAAACGTGACCGGTGCTCTCCAGATATTTACAGGCTTCAGTTTTTCTAATGGCTCATTATGCATTCCCCATATACTGTGTCTACTATGGGATCTCTAAAAATTAAATATGGCATAATATCAGCCACTTAGAAAATCCTATTCTGACTCCATGAAGATCCACAGTAAGAATATTAGTATTTGCTCCCCATTGAAATGCACTCACCTCCCCACGTGCTGCAAGCCTTCATCCTACATGAGTAAGAGAAATGTAGCCCACTAGGTAAATCTGTCTACATCAATAGACTGCTGGGAGGCCCTATGAGTTTAAATCTGCACATTGTGTTGACATTATTCAATGTAAGGTGTTCTAAAACCACAAATGGTAATCCTATTATTTCACCATTATATAGAATCTCCTTAGCTGAACTCTAACAACCTTTAACCAAATAGGTTTCTGTATTCTTCACTGAAAAGTTCTATTTAGAAAGCTAGGAAATATTTTCCTTATTTACATAATGCAGATCTCCTTTTTTTTTTAACTTCTGCTGGCCACTTCTCACTTTAAAGTGGTAGAATCACAGAAGTAACATAAGAAATGGAGTTGCTGAATAATTCTGGATATTCAAAATGTAATTTACACACCCTTTTCTCCCACTGACTAAAAGAAGGTTTTCTAAAGGAATACATAAAGATATCTATCTCTGGCATTCAAAGCAACAAGTAGATGTGTGATGCATAGACCAATGGACACTGTACTTGGAGCTGAGAATGGCTTGCAGTACGATTGCCTCTTATCTTTAAACCATTTAGCACTTGCTCTCCTGGAGTGATTGCTGCAGAACTGAAGACAATTCAGTGTTCCTTTTGATAAATGGTTCTTGAAAGCCCTAGACATGCTCGGTCTGGAAGAATTCACAGCCATCTGCTGAGAAGCTAATGTATTCATCTCACACATACAAATGGGTTTGTGGATGATGTCTCACTGCTTTGCACTAATATGACTTTATTGGCATTGAAATCAGCTTGCACCAATGCAAAAAAAAAAGGAGTTGGAATTTAACCCACGGATTCCATTTAATAACACAAAAACCTCAATTACAGCAGTAGAAGAGCATGTGGGAGGAAGGGATTCCTGTAATCTCTCCTTTTCCTTCTAATTGTTCCTTTACTAAAATTTGCATTTGTCTCACATTGGATAAAAAACCTAGAAGAGTATGTTTCTTTTACCTCCTTTTTTTTGTCAGTATAACCCAAATCCCTTTGTTATTTCTAATTTCATAAATAATTTTTTAACTGAACTTGAGTAGTTTTTAAATAGTTTAGGTAATTCCTCATATATTTTCATCACTGGCATCAAGATAAATGTTGACTGAGGGCTATGCATTATTTTTTGTGTCATGTTCGTGATTAATATATTTTTCTTCAAGCTATAGAGATTGTACTATTTCACCAGGGTCATCTGCCTCCAAGTCTTGCTCTCTATGCTCAAGAAAATGTATGGAAAAAGCTGAGACTAACACCTATGGTGTGGCCCTGCAAGATATACTGCTGAATATCTTTTACCCCTGAGAAAAATCTCATGTGACACGTTTCTTCCCTTACATAAACCATCTTGAAGTCACCAAAAAGAGCTGATTGACCTCAAGGGAGCTACTTTGTATCTAAAACCAGTGCAGAATCCAAATTTGTTGTTTCCAGCCTTCTTGACTTAGAAATAGTCATATCAAGTATGAAGTCATCATTTTCAAACCCAGTAATGCAAAAGATCATGCACCCCTTTTCTGACCTCTTATCACATTAGATCCTTTGTTTACAGTCACAGAATTTCCACTTAAGTCAGTGAACCCACTTTGGCTGTGGATGACATGGGTGTAATCAGAAGTAACTCTATTAATTGAGTCAATGCATTTAACCACTGTAAAGCTATTAACTTATAACACAATAAGGGCCATATGTTTGGGCTTGTGAGTCTGTTACCATCGATGAGCATAACTTTTTTTTTGCTTCACTGAAATGAATTTATACTCAGAATCAATGTGGAATTTGTCCCCTCTTCTAAGCTCGCCACACTGGTGCTCTTTAGAAATCCAATAGTTAGTGAATAATCTTTTTTTCAGTTTAGGTAAATACAGTTTACTATCTAATTGTTGCTGTTCACACATCTTCTTGTGGTTCTCATTAATTATAGTACCGTTTTAATCTTCAGAACTTCTGGATAGTTTTCCAATTAATTCCCAGTAAATAGGACTGCAGAATGCACTAAATAACCTTTAAACACTGCCTAATTTCCTATTGTATTCAGGTGTTCCATCAAGAGCTAGGTCCTCTTTTCCATAGCTGTCGTTCTAACAGCTTTACTCATATATCAATAAAATGTGTTTCCAAGCATAATATTCTCTTGGCATAATCATCTGTTCATTCAGAAATACCATCTGTGCCTTGCCGGAGACTTCATTCTTTTATGAAACTGGCAGTGGTGACAAAGTTCATTTGAATTCCCAGGATATGCAATCATTAAACAGTTTGAAATTCTCTTTTCGGAGCCAGTTTTCCACACTGATAGAACATATAAGTACAGATAATTCTTGATTTCTTGTTTTTGCTATTGTTGTTCAATGTTTCATAGAACACTGTCCACCATCCTTCCCCTCCTCCCACCACCATTTTCTCTACCACCTTCTTAGCTAAGGCAAGATGGATGAGACTCCCTGTGAAGCCCATCAGGACTGGCTTTTTAATCAGCAGTACAGATTGCTGTTGACTTAAATGAAGCATATTTCTCACCCAGGGACTGAGAACATTGCCTTCAAGCAGATCATATTTAAAAATAAACCTAGGAAAATATATTATGTCATATAAGGCTTGAGAAAGAAAAAAAACCAAACCGGTATCTTTTGAATGTGAAGGTAAATTACTTTTCCTGTTCATATTTACGAGAGGGACAGATTCCCTTCTGCTTCCTTCTAATACTTTACAAGCACTGAATTTGCTGTTAGATTTCTGCAACTTTTGAACTTGGCAGCTAGAAGATCAAACAAACTCAGCTTTTCTTGCTGTTGATTCTTTCCACTAGACATTTTTAAAATTTCCAAGTTTCAGATACAAAATTCTGTAGCAGGTGACACAATGATTTACTTTTCTGTGCCTGTTTTAAAGGCATTTTACAAGGAACTGAAACCTCTGGGCTTGGTACTCCTCCATTAATAAACCCCTTTGCAGTACTTAAATGTCAACTTTCAATCAGAAATGAAAGAATTAAAATTCCTGGTTCCTCACTAGGAAATCCAATGGGTAGAAGATGCCTAGTTCCTTGGGATACATCTGAATCACACACCCTTTTTTAGGACTTGCTAATTTACAGAAGGTTATCATTTAGTGTTCCCCACATATTGTGTTGGCAACCTAGAAGTCTGACTTGGAATGTGAGTAGTTAGGCTTTGAAGTGCCCAAGTGGCTCTTCTTAATGTGAAGCTCTTTAGGCTGGAAGAAGTAGTTATACAGAAACCTAGCTTGGTCTATCTCAATCTCCCTCTGAAGTAGGAAGTCTCTCTACAGTGATTAACATTTCTCATGCTTTGCTCAGAAGGACCTGAATTCCAGGTCACCAAAATGAGGCAGTGTGCTGTCACTAATCAGGTAAGGCAATATGTGTAGGGTTCTCTGGCCTGAGAAAATATGCAAAAAGATGGGACAAGTTCATGCTGTGAAGCTGAACCAGAAGTCCAGTTTCATTTCCCTGCACTGGGGGCATGCCAGGTTGCTTCACTATTTTCATTCACTATGACTGTTTCCATTTGGTTGTGTGAGACATCCCTAGAAAGCTGTATTTCTTGGTGGTGTGGTTTGAATTCCAGAAAGCACCTGTATGAGCAAAGACACGATCTGGATATTTTGATTTACCTCATATATAAAACCGTTTTCTAGAAATACCTGGAAACTGAATTACAGTGTGTAATGTATAATGTCAGAATGAGATGAGCCATCCACTGCTTCCCTAGATCCACCAGTGCAGAGTCCTGTGCAGTGGGCTTGTGTGTGCTGAAAGGATTGTTAACCACTATCCTGTGGAATAGTCTTTTCATTACCTGAAGTTAAACAACATGTGTGAATTGTTCCAAAAACAAGTAAGACACTTTAAACTGTTAATATTTAAATTGTGGGCTTTTCAGAATGCCTTCCAGAAATGCAAGTTGAAATATTGCAAATAGGAAAAAAGGTCTGTGCTAAAAAAGACCTTCAAAATAATACCTACTGAAAATCTTTATTGTGCCAACATCTGATAGAAAAAGAATAATCAGTGGTTTCAGATAAAAAAAGATCTATTGCATTTCAATTTAAAACTGTTTAATTCCTTTAAGTCAATTCCATACAACTCAAGGGAAACTGAATCATCTTTAAAAGATTAACATATAGTAATTAATCATTGTGTCAGGGCCCTAAAGACATCAATGGGCCTTCTTGTCCCTGCCAAGCCTCCCTGGGTGTCTCCCACCCTGCCCAGGGCCCAGGACTCCATGTCAGGCCCTCCGAGATGTCAGCCTGTCTTGGTTTCGGCTGGAATGGAGCTAGTTTTTCTTCTTAGTAGCCAAAATAGTGCTGTGTTTTGGATTCAGTATGGGATTTGGTGTGAGAAGAATGTTGATAATACACTGCTGTTTTTAGTTTACAAAATCAAGGACTTTTCAATTTCCTGTTTTGTGCTAGTGTGCAGGTGCACAAAAAACTGGGAGGGAGCATAGCCAGAGCAACAGACCCAAACTGGCGAGGGAATATTCCATATCATACACCGTCATGCTCAATATATAGATGAGGGTTGGCCAGGAAGCTCTTTCTTGCTTCCAGGATTGCAGTTTTGGGATCTTCTCTGGGATTGTTAGTTGGGAATGGGTTGGGCATTGGTCAGTGGGTGGTGAGCAATCGCGTTGTCAATTAATCGTTTGTATATTCTATTATTATTAATTTTTATTATTATTAATTATTATTTGATTTTATTACAATAATTATTTTTTTTTATCTCAACCTACAAGTCTCCTTACCTTTACCCCTCCAATTCTTTTTCCCATCCCCAGGATGGGGGAGGGTGAGCAAGTGGCTGCCTGGTGTTTGGCTGCAACAAACCAAGACACAACCCCTGCCCCAGTGAACCCATATCAGGCCTGATCTCCAGCTCCCCACAGCCTGCCCTGCACAGCCATGGGCCCCACTGATCCAGGCCCACCCATGGGACCACATCCTAGCCTGTCCTCAGCCCACCCCAGTCCTCAGGAAGGTGCCCAGTGCCTGGAGCTGGGACTGCCCTGGTGACCCCAGCGGTCTGCTCCTGCCTGGGGTTGGGATGGGTCTTGTCAGCCAGGCTCTGTCACTGCTGCCCCCAGCCCCCAGGGAGCTGCTGGCCCATACAGCTCCCTGCCACATGCCGACTGTCCAGGGAAAAGTGGGATTTGCCCATTTCCTCAGGCCAGAGAACCCTACGCAAATCGTTTTACCTGACTACTTGACAGCGCACTGCTCCATTGTGGTGACCTGGAATTTGGGTCCTTCTAAGCAAAGCACCAGGAATGTTAATCACTGTAGAGAGATGGACTATTTCAGAGTGAGATTGCGACAGATTCCAAGACTAGGCTAAATTTTGTAACATCGCCAATAAACTCAAGGGTCTGTGGAGTCTTAGGTAGATTTTTGTGTTTCGCTGCTTCACCTGTATCACGGGAACTGTAATACTTCAACAGATCATCATAGAGGTATTGCAAGGTTTGTGCTTCTTATCCATTTGAATACTACCAACTGAAAGGAAGAAAGAAACAAAAACAAAAATAAAAAAGGCCCCATATTAATGATGACAGTTCACTGCCTTTTCTTGTAGCTTCCCAGGAAAAAGGAACAAAGCTGAGGTAGTTAGAGATACATCACTGGCTGAACTTGTCCTGACCTCAAGAATTGACACATGTGCATTAGTAATTAACCTTATAATTTCTATAACACTGGTACATGCTGTGTAATTGTTGCACTTCACAATGTTTTGTGAACCAAAAGTGTTTATTCAGATTAAACCCAAACTAGCCTGTTAGAAATTAATCCCCTATCCTTTACAGCTCTTTCAGACACTTCATTTGTTTAAGAAGTCTTGACATTTTTATAATGTACTTCCTGATTTCCATAAGCTTACACAGAGGTTTTCTATAGCACTTTCACCCTCTTAAGATCAGAGAAGGCCAGCATCATCAGGGGGCTGCAAGGGCTGGCTGCTCCTCCAGGTAAGCTGGGAGGGAGCCTGGGGAGGTACTATGGCTGCAGGAGCCCTGACCTCAGCAGGAAGGAGCTGCTGGGATGCTGAGCGACATGTCAGGGTCAGATCAAGCCTGGAGACAGTGATCAGGTTCAGGCACAGCCCAGTGATTGCCCAGCGAGTCTGCAGTGCTGGCACAGCTCCGAGGCTGAGCCAGAAAGCTCAGGCAGTGTGTCTGGATCAGAGTCAGCACCGAGGAGCTATGACAAGTTCCCCCACGGCCTTCGGCTCCTCCGGCCCTGTGCCTTTGCCCTCCAGATACACCCCTTGGAGGGGAATGCGCTCAGGTCCCTGGCAAAGTCTGGGGTAAAAAAAGCTGCAAGTTTTAAGTGTGACCTTTCATTATAACCAGCAAAAAGGAGCTGAAGTGCATTTAGAAAGAAATTTGTTAAAGTAGGCAGTACTACAGGTTTTTATTGATTCTCTCTCAGTCTCTAAATGCAGGTGATTAATTTATACCCTGAAACATGACTTTTTACCACAGTCATTACTGGGACCCTAGAAGGTGTTGAATGCTCAGTAAAGCTAGTGATATAATGTGTTAGTTGGTATGACTGTGAGGAAAAAAAGTACAAGTATTTGTAAAATGGCTAGGCTAATGGCTTCTGTGATAGTGGTAAAGGATCACAACAATTTTCTAGCACTAACAAGGAGCTTTTATTTTTTATCCCTAAAACCTTTTCACCCTGCTATACTGTACAACATCAGCTTAGTGATATCCTAGTTATTAATTATCTTCCAGCTATGAATTTAAGGAATAGTGAATATGCATTTTATGTTAATTTTCTTGAGTGTATGTTAATTTTCTTGAATCAACAAAAAGTAACACAAGATCTTCCAGGCTTGATTAGGCCACTAGTTTATTTAACGCAGTATCTTGTTCACAACCAGACAGAACTCAAACTACAGCATCTTTCTGAACTTTAAATTTATGTATCATAGTGCTCTGTAAATTTGCTTTATATGGCATAAATAGTCCAAAGTGATCTCAATGGCTTGGAAAATCTGGCCCATATGATGGTCTTGCTTAGCTTTGCCTATTTACTGGAGCAGTTGCTAATTGCAGCCATAACAGAAGGCTGAAAAACACTTCAGAGTTTTACTACACTTTTCACCCACAGCTTTGTGCTAAAGTCAGTAAAGTTTGGAACATGTCTGGATACAGGCCTAAGCCCACAGCTCACATTGGCTAGGTCAAAGATTTTACAAGGCCTTCTGACTTTACCTTACAAAACACTCTCCAGAAGCAGATCAAGACTTCTCAATAATGAAGGCAAAAATGAATTGTCATCCCAAGAAAACTGCCAGAGCCAGGCCCATAGTACTAGGAGAGGAAGGTGAGGAGATAGAGCCAGTGTTCCGCTGGGCTGAAGGGCCTGAACTCCACAGGTTTGTATTTCAGGTGAAGAACCTTGGTTCAGTGAATATCCTAAAGTTGGAAGTAAATATTTCATCATCTAGCCTGAATGGAGGTAGGAAATGGGAACAAAATCAAGCTATAAGCTCCAAAACTAGCAGAGAAATTTTAAAGATTAAGTTTAAAAAAGACTAAAAGTGGTTCTGGAAGAAAAGCCCCATGAGAAGCATTGGTTAAGACTTGTCAAAATAAGAGAAGTACTTGGAGCTGGCAGTCCAAAGACAGCTTCCCAAAAATATCTAAGGAAAGGATCAGGTAGTACAATTGATATATTTTCTTACAGCTTCCTTACAGATAGATCAAAGCTTTGAAGATTTAATGCATCCAGTATAATAGAATCTTCCTTGGTTCCTTGACTTTTGATCCCCTTTTTTTCTTTTGGTGAGGAAGCATTGTGGGTACTAAGCCCATGGTGCCTTGACTAGTATAATTGGTCTCTTCAGGCTCATACTCACTGCTGCTGTTACGTTTATCTCCAGATCTGTGGCAGTATGGAGACTGAGATGAATTAGATCTTCCATCATAGCCTGCTCCCCTTCAAAGTAAGTTGCATCAGCCTCTGCAAAAGCTAGGATTACTTGTTTTACTCAGGGAAATTTGTACAAAAATCTGTCAGCTAAATACACCTTACCACAATAAATTCACAGTATATGGAACTGGTAGTATAGCTATACCTTTTGTTAATGTAGGAATGATCTCAGACAAGACTGTTCCATAGAAGATACTCTTTTGATGCATAACCCTTGCTGATGTTCTAAAAAAAAAGCAGGAAGGAGAGAAAGAAGCAATAACATCAAGTCTTTCTAACAGATTTCTGTAGTAATACAAGAGCACACAGAGGTTACAAGATCTGCAGTCATGACAGTGACTGTTACCTTTCTCATTGCTGACAGTGGTTTGAATTCTAGGTTTATGGTTAATGATGACAGATCCAAGATACTAGCAACTTGATTGGTATTTTACACACATAATTATGGTGAGGGCAAAACCATCAATGTCCCCATCACCTTGGCATGTCACTTGTGTCAAGAAAACAGGAAAAATGCAGGCACTTGCTTTTCATGTAGTGAGCTAGTAGACTGCAGTTGTAGCTTTGGAGCCCTTTTTTAGAAATGTAGTGCAAACCAGTATGTTAAATACATGACTAAATTAACATTAAATGAAGACTTTTACTCATGCTTAGAGAGGACACATATTTCTGATCAGTCATTGCTGTGATCTGAGCATTACACAGCCAAATGTAAACAGGCAGACAAAACAGTCACATTAGAGAAAGAATGTCAGCATAACCAACTGTTTGTTTGTTTGTGTTTTCACCAATCTGCCAGCTACACTTGATCCAATGCATTGTACCGGACTCCCCATGCTTACTACAATTCCTTTATTCCACAGACCCTTGTTTCATAAAATGTTCTTTTAATTCGGAAAGGGAGGAATCCCTTGCACTTTCCTATCTATGCAGCAAGCTATATTTATATACATACTATATATACACACACACATATATATATAAACACAGAAACAAATGAAGAGCTTTGGTTTTTTCTTTCTTCCTCACTTTTAGCATCTGGGAATGTGATGTTGCCTAAATAGCCTTTTTTCACAGCAAGTGATACAATGATGTGATGCCACAGATGTCAGCTAACAGGTGGATTGTGTATTGTTGACACCTGTTTATTCTTATGCATATTATTTTGGACAGTTTGAAGGGAAAATGATATTTGAAATTTTGGAAGAAACATGATTCAGACAAAATCATGGCAAAGGGAAAATGTACTCAAAGAGAGTGGTTTTATTTCCTTGTAGAAATGGCTGTTTTCTTTTTCTTCTGCAGCAGGTGCAGTTGCCCACTGAATATAGGGCTTCCTGGCTGCTGAAGTGTAGCAGCTATTGATTGCCTCACAGCAGTTGGGGCCTTTGGCCAATGGGAGCCACTATTGACCACAGATCAGATTCAGCCTGGGTATAAATGGAGTTCCCTGGGGGAGCTATTTTGACCTTGTCTCTCCAGAAGCAGTATGTTGTGGTTGAAAGCTCTCCCCCTGGGTTGAGATACTGCCCAAGGAAACTCCTTGAGGTTACTTGGGTTGAGATGCTGCCCTGAGAAGTTCCTTGAGGTTGGGAGCCCCTGCTTATTAGGTGAGTGATAGAGCATTTTGACTTGTTGTTAAACCCTTGGGAGTGACAGGGTGTTTTGGGTTGTCAGTAAATCCTAGAAGTGCTAGAGCATTTTGGGTTGTCATTCATCCCTACAAAGTGGTGCTTTGTTATGTGTTTTGGGTTGGCCTTAAACCCTAGGAAGTGGTGTTTTGGTCTGCATTTTGGGTTGTCTTTAAACTGTAGGAAGCTGTTCTGTTCTTCTCTCATGGACATTTGAACCTATAATTGAATAGTTGCAGAGGGCTAGTTAATTGTGTTGATAATAAATTTTTAAATTTTGGTTGTTAGTTGTTTATTGAGAGCCTCTGTAACATCTCCATAAAAATATTCTATTATAACTATTATAAATAGAAAATAGATATAGTCTGACTTTTGAGTTTATTGTTCCAGGAGATAATATGCTTAAATAATTTGGAGGAGCAAATCATTATGAGTAGGCAGGCAAAGGCTGTGGCTTTGCTTTTCATATGTATTGTCAGTGGTATCATATCAAAGACATGGTAAACATGAGTAAACTAATGCTGCAGTTTACATAAAAGTCATTTATTTTGAGACATTTGCCATCCATCCTAACATTATCAGTCATCATCAGCAAGAATGATTAACTTATGAGTTTTAAAGTCAAAACCTAGTGATGTCAGGGAAGTTCTCCTTATAAGTTAGCAGCAGACTTTGAGTGCATATTGGGTGCACCATGTCTGATAATAACAGCTCATTTCCCTGTGTGAGGAGAGGGTAAGAAGTCTCAATATGTTGTTATACCTGAAGCATGAAACTACTTTTTTTCCAGCCCCAAATTATAAACTTCTAAAAAAAAAAGCCAAAGTTACCTGGAAGGTTAATTGTTATGACAGGAAATTTGTACCAGCAAACTGACATCCTACACTCAAACAATTAAACAAATATGAATGTTTATTTTTTTCTTTCTAACCTGTTGAACAAGATATTCTTTCAGCAAAGGCTCTTTAATTTACTGAAGTCTAGTGAGTACATCTGACTGGGAAGCACTCTGTGCACATGTTGATTAGTATGCTCATCTGTGTTGTCTGTATGGTTACATATATTACAAATCTGAATTCACATGTTCATGTGAATGCTACATAATCCACATGTATATGCTACAGCATGTTACAAAATAATGTCATGGTTTACAATGTGATTTTACTGTCTTGCTTATTATTTAATCATCTTTAAGATTATACCTACTTCAAATTATTTAACTGCAAGCACAAACTAACTGGAGCGTTTCTTTACCAGGCTGCTGAACATCACCTTGTATGGCCATTGTTTCTCATCCAGTCACATCGATACAATTTCTCTGTCCTTAGCTACCTGGAATTTTTCTTCTCAAAACAATTCTTCCATTATTGAGATAGGCAGAGTAATTTTTTAAGGTGGTGATGAATCCTTGTTCTTAGATACAAATAAAATCCCCCATGTTTCGTTTTGACCTGAATGTCTTTGCTTTACTCCCCAACTGCCTAGGGAAAGCAGACCAAGTTAATCACTGAAGATGAGTGACTGAGCTCAGGGAGGGCAGGGGCATGGACGTGCTCCCTCTCTCCTGCCAGTGCCAGCACAGCTTCTGCTCCTCACTCCTTTCACCACCTGGATTTCTGAACTGAGTCTCAAGGACACAGAATGCCCATTTTGACTACACGGAAATCAATACTGTACAAGATGGCCCTTGGTTAGTTTCTAAATTAAGATGAAGAGGGGTTTCTGACAGTTTTGAATGGACATCCCTGGCTGCCAAGGCATGGCCTGTGGTGAGTCTCACCAGAGGAGCCTGCAGGTAGCATGGGGAGAGCCTACAGCTCCCATGGATAAAAATTTAATTTTCCCCCTCCACCATTGTACCTCATGAACAGAAGATGAGCAAAAAAAAATAGCAAATTAACAGCTGATAACTAACATAGAGAATTCATAGGCTCAGTCACAGGCAGTTTAAGAGAATCACAGAATCATTCAGGTTGGAAAAGACCCTTGGGATCATGGAGTCCAACCATCAGCCCTACGCTACAAAGTTCTCCCCTACACCATATCCCCCAACATCTCATCTAAACAACCCTTAAAGACATCCAGGGATGGTGAATCCACCACCTCCCTGGGCAGCCTATTCCACTGTCTGACCACTCTTTCTGTGAAACACTTTTTCCTAATGTCCAGTCTGAACCTCCCTTGTTTTAGTTTAAAGCCATTCCCTCTTGTTCTGTCACTAATTATCTGTGTGAAGAGACCAGCACCAACCACTCGACAATGTCCTTTCAGGTAGGTGTAGAGAGTGATGAGGTCTCCCCTTCGCCTTCTCTTCCTCAAACTAAACAGTCCCAGCTCCTTCAATCGTTCCTCATAGAATCTGTTCTCCAGGCCCTTCACCAGCTTTGTTGCCCTCCTCTGCACTCGCTCCAGCACCTAGATAACCCTCTCGTATTGAGGTGCCCAAAACTGGACACAATACTCAAGGTGTGGCCTCACCAGTGCAGAGTACAGGGGGACAATCACCTCCTTACTTCTGGTGGTCACACTATTTCTAATACAGGCCAGGATGCCATTGGCTTTCTTGGCCACCTGGGCACACTGCTGGCTCATGTTCAGCTGCTTGTGAATTAGAACCCCCAGATACTTCTCTTCCAGACAGCTCTCCAGCCACACCTCCCCAAGCCTGTAGCGATGCAGGGGGTTGTTGTGGCCCAAGTGCAGGACCTGGCACTTGGCCTTGTTGAAGCTCATCCCATTAATGCTGGCCCACCGATCCAATCTATCCAAGACTCCCTGTAGTGCCTCCCTATCCTCATGCAGATCGACACTCCTGCTTAACTTGCTGTCATCTGCAAACTTACTGATGATACACTCTATGTCCTTATCAAGATCATCGATAAAGATGTTGAACAGAAATGGTCCCAACACCGAGCCCTGAGGAACACCACTTGTGACCGGCTGCCAGCTGGATTTAGCTCCATTGACCACCACTCTCTGGGAAAATCCATCCAGCCAGTGCTTGGTCCAGCAGACCGTTCGCTCTTCCAGGCCATGGGCAGCCAGTTTTTCTATGAGAATTCTATAGGGAACTGTGTCAAATGCTTTTTGAAAATCTGGGTAGACAATATCCACAGCCTTTCCCTTGTCCAATAGTCGGGTCATCCTGTCATAGAAGGAGATCAGATTTGTCAGGCAGGACCTGTCTTTCATAAACCCATGCTGACTAGGCCTGATCCCCTGGTTGTCCATTATATGACTTTTAATGGCACTCAAGATGATCTGCTCCATGACATTCCCTGGTACTGAGGTTAGACTGACAGGTCTATAGAAACTAACCCTTGATTCCTTGCAGGTGGGGATTTCTACCTCTGACTCCATGTGTGAGTTAAATCTCACCCAGCAGGGACTTCTTTGACTTTGAATCATTTGTAGGGTTTTAAGATTTAGAGACACTCTCTTCCAGGGTTGCAAGTGTACTTGTTTGGGAAGTTAATTCAGGACTGGGTCTGTGGAAACCTAGCATTTGTTGAACAAGCAATTAGCACTCTTCACACATGACACCTTGGTACTACTATTGCTTTAACTTTGTCAGAAGTAGTTAATATTTACTAAAATATTTATATTTATTATGTTTTTTCATGGACTAAGGAGAATGTGCCCAGACAGAATACACTTATTAACACTACAATATTTAGTTTAATTTTACTTTGCTGTTGTCCACAACTAAAACTTCATTCTTATGAATACAGTTTTCTAAGACTTCTGCATGATGCAGCATCTTTCTGAAACTGCAGTTGAGAAAAAAATCTTGTTTGAAATTTTGCTGGAGCATGAAAACATTCTATCTATGGAGAAATTTGAAATGTAAGAAGTGGCTGATACACAATAGCAGTGGCAGATTTGCAATGATCTGAACAAATAAATGTTAAGTACAAGTCAGGGAAAGGAGACATCAACTTTTTAGACAAACTGCACCAGGAAAAAGAAGAAAGAACAAGAAACTGTTTCTAGGAGTGAGAGTCTTATGTATGTTATCAGCTAATTCCTAAAACCAGGAGCACTTTTTAGAGTCGTTTTCAAAAATATCAATATTTTTGCATTTATGAGTCCTACAGTGTGTTAAGGAAGTGCATTGTATTTACTGGCACTCTGCAACAGATTGGCAGTGTAAGAAACCAAGACAAACACAGATTGAGAGTATGCAGATTTCCCCAAATTTGGGGTTGCGACCCAGCTGTTTGCAGGTCAGTATAGATAGCAGCAAGGGAGCTGCAGTGTATGATCAAACATTCTCCCATGACTGTAGAGACAGTTCACTGAATCTGCAGCTGTGCATCACAGGTGAACACATTGTAAGAACCATGCATGAGATTGTGTATGTTTGTGATGATATTTCAAAATTTGTCTTTATGGTTATGCCAGCCTAATTATTTCTTATTTGATATACGATGAAGAATCAGGTCCTGTAACAGCCCATAAAACTGCTGTGAGAACAAAAAGGGAGAAAAAATCAGTCACATAGGCAGTTCATGCTACCACTGAATATTTTGCAGTAGTGTACATGGATATAATACACTCTGAAGTATGGTATCAGCTAAATACGTAAAATGTCACTCAAGTGCAACTTTTTGGAGATGGTAGGTAGCATTTAGGCCTTACTCACTGTATTGGTTTGCGTGGACAGGTTTTGGTAGCGGTGGGGATACAGGGGTGCCTTCTGTGAGAAGCTGCCAGAAGCTTCCCCCATGTCTGACAGAGCCAATGCCAACCGGCTCTGAGACAGACCCACCACTGGCCAAGGCCGAGCCCATCAGTGACAGTGGTAGCATCTCTGGGATAGCATATTTAAGAAAGAGAAAAACAGTGCAACTGCAGCCAAGGAGTGAGAATATGTGAGAGAAACAACTCTGCAGACCCCAAGGTCAGTGAAGGAGGGGGAGGAGGTGCTCCAGGTGCTGGAGCAGAGATTCCCCTGCAGCCCGTGGTGCAGCCCATGGTGAGGCAGCTGTGTCCTGCAGCCCGTGGAGGTTGATGGTGAAGCAGATCTCCACCTGCAGAGGAGCCCATGCTAGAGCAGGTGGATGTGCCTGAACAAGGCTGTGGCCCTGTGGGAAGCCCACACTGGAGCAAGATCCTGGCAGGACCTGTGGATCCTGTGATCATGGAGATAGGAGCCAACGCTGGAGCAGATTTGCTGGCAGGACTTGTGACTCTGTGGGGTACCCACGCTGGAGCAGTCTGTTCCTGAAGGACTGCACCCCATGGAAGGGACCTATGCTGGAGCAGTTTGTGAAGAACTGCAACCCATGGGAAGAACTCACATTAGAGAAGGTCATGGAGGACTGTCTCCTGTGGGAGGGACCCCACGCTGGAGCAGGGAAGAGTGTGAGGAGTCCTCCCCCTGAGGAGGGGTAGGGGGAAAGTGTTTTTAAGACTTGATTTTATTTCTCATTATCCTACTCTGATCTGATTAATAACAAATTAAGCTAATTTCCCCAAGTTGAGTCTGTTTTGCCCATGACAGTAATTGCTGAATGATCTCTCCCTGTCCTTATCTTGACCCATGAGAGCTTTTCATTATATTTTCTTTCCCCTGTCTACCTGAGGAGGGGGGGTGATAGAGAGGCTTTGGTGGGCATCCAGCCAGGGTCAACTCACCACAATTAGCAAATTCTACTAAGGTAACTACACTGATAGAAATATTGCTTATATGCCAGCTGGTTTTATCAATTTTGTATTTGAATTTACATACATGGCATCCTCCTCACAGTCATGCAAATATGTATATGCTTAGTAGTGCAGAAACCCTTAATTACTTTTCAGGTCAGATGAACCTGTCTTTAAGACTGGAGATGAAATGTTGATGAAATACACAGTCTGTCACTCATCATTGCTATCCACCATTATCGTCACCTCCACAGATAGATAAACACCTTCTGAAAGCTGTTTATTTTCAAGGATTTACATAATTGAAATAGCCAGGGGTTTCCAACATGCTTTATCTCTCTTGAAAGTGTTTGTCGATCTTCTAGCACTGTAAGCATGTGATCTCCCTTCTGTTTATTTTTTTCTTCTGGCTATGTAGTGCAGTATGTGTGTTTCTTGATCTTCCTTTTAGATTTCTGATATCTTAATTTATTGTCATGTCCATTAGATTTGGTTCTCTACTTAAATCACTCTCCCTCCTGTAGTTGGTGAGAACTGAATGTTTCATTTTGCTTTTGACAGACCACCTCTCCAGTGACAGAATATCAATGCTGGAGGAATTGTTAGCTTTAGGCTTTCAAATTTGTGCTAAAGAGACTGATGTGCAGAACATCTGTGAATGAGCTCTAAATAGATCATCCTACTTCTGTTTTACTTCTACCTTTATGAGGTAAAAATAACATCAACTTTGTTATTGTGTCAAAGTTCAGTATCAGAGGCAGTTTTGCAAGACTACATTTTCTTTGTTTGTGTGTTAACACATCTTTTTTCTCCTTCAATTACCAGGCTGTATTTTCTGCCTCAGATCCTGGGTTCTATCATTTATATGATCTTTTAACTTGTTCAGGACCTTATTTTGACAGCCTTATTTAAAATGAGCAGTCATTTACTCCATTACTGCTCACTCCCATTGAGATCAGTTGGCATCTTAAAGGTTATCTTTAGCGCAAAGATAGTAAAAATCGGTTTTCACATATCTGCAGAACAGTAATAATCTCTACTGCTTTTTATGATATGATGCATTTTAGGTTACTTATCTACCTAAATATCCATTATCATATCCATTCAATAGCTTTCTATTCCTGGGTCCACTGACTCTCAAGACCAATCACCACTATCATTTTCCCTGAGACAAGTTTTTTGACGAGGTGGTACTGTTTGTTTTTTTTTTAAAAAGTTTTTCTTTCCCCTTTCTGTCTGATTTCCCTTCATACCCATTTGCTTCCTGATTTCCCCCTTGTTTTCATTTGATTTATTCTTTACTGTATTCAGTTAGTTCTGCAAGTTAACTTGGGAGAGTGAAACCCTGATTAATCTCACTGAATTTTAAGCATCTAAGGTTCCCAGATCAGGAATTTATGATAAATCAAGCCTTCAGTGATTCAAGCTTTCTAACATCCCTTGAAGATGATTATTCCTCTGTACTTACTATAAAATTCCTAAATTAGGTACTTCAGTTATTGAGGTAGTAGGTGGGGTGAATCTAAATGCTATTTCAAGATTTCATATGTCAGATGAATGATCATGTTGCTGGAGAAGTTATGCCAATTGATAATCACTTCTGTTTCTAAGCTAGATTTGCTTGACTTCAACTTCTAGCAACTGCATGTTGTTGCTCCTGTGCATATAGGTAAAAGGGAATGGAATTGTTAGGGAAATTATCCAGTCTTCAAAAAATCCTTGTATCTGTCTTGAAAACCTCTTTTATTTTTCTTATATCCTTTCTGCAGCACTGACAGCTTAACAGAAAACAGTCTTCCAGCAATGGCTTCAACAGTGCCATATGCTGCAGAAATGCAGTATAGGTACCCTTAGCTTCTTGGGTGTTTCGTCTTCATGTGTCCAACAGTTGCATTAGGTCTCTCAGGCACTGGGGAAATAGATCCTGCAGAACTCCTATATCTTTTTCTTTTTCTCTCAAATGCTGCATCTGCTCATGCAAGAGTATGTCCAGTCTTTGCTTGTGGATGTTTGATTTTATATTTGGCTTTCTAACATACATGCTGTTTGCACAGGTCCCCTTGTGCAATAGGGCCATAGAGCTCTGCGGAGCATCTCCCTCCTGTAGAAGTCTCTCATGTAATGATAGTTTACCATTTCTGTTGGTAGTGTATGTTCTTTTTAAGAAGATTAAATATTTGAATCCCAAACCATACCTTGATTCTGCTTGGGTATATTATGTCTGTAGAAGTGAGCCCTAAGAAACAAGCTCCTCAATGGCAGTCAGAGCCTCACCTTCAGAAAGCCATTCTCTAGTTGAGTTTAGTAGCAATGGAAAAACTGACACAAACTGCAGTGCACATCATGTCAAACAAATATCTGTAACTATAATAATCCTCATTTCAGAATCCCTTTCTACCCACAATATAATATTCCAGGACAAATTGATGCACATGTATTTCAGTATTGCTCTATATCCTTGTTTATATCACCAGAAAGTCCATCAAATGTTCATGCCATTTTTTCTTTATAAATTATGCCAATCCAAATGTTACTTTCTAGCTACAGGGCTCTGATGCAGCTGGTGCTGTCTCGCTTATACCATTAAGTCTTTTTCCTGGACATTTCTGTCATCTGAAAACCATATGTACTTTTCTAAGAATATATTTTTATCCCTGAAGTGATTCATTGAACCAGCATACTTTCCTTTCTGTCTTCCTGGTAACTACAAGTTAACCTTTTCTGCAGTGCAGGAATGAAAAACAAGTGCATCATGTAACCCATTGTTTATACATTAAATCAATACATCTAATACAGATGTAAACTTTGTACTACATGTTAACCTTCTGTCTAACTTGTTCACTATTACAGTAGATTAGATTTTTAGACACCTGTTTCTAACAGACTAACAGTTTTCACAGAAGTCATATCACATTTTCATTTCTGCAGATAGACATTGATCATATTATAGCTTATCACAGTTGGTAGTTTTCCAGTCTTCTCTAAAGCTGAAACATGGTAGATATACAAAAGTATCCACCCAGCATCCTCCAAAAATCTTCTCTCTATGACAGAAGTGTGTAGGTGAATATGCAGTATTTGTGGTAATAATTTTCAACTGTGTGAATTCCTTGAAGCTGTTATCTCATGTCAGCACCAGAACAAACATGGGTACTAACCAAAGCATAGCTGCTCCCTTTTGCAGCTACCAACCCAGGGTTTCAGCTGCCCATGAACAAGGCCCAGCTTGGTGAAGCCCAGCTAGGTGACTTTGACTCAGTGTTCCTGCAGAAGAAAATGCTGTTGAGCTGCAAGTGAATTCATAAGCTAAAGCCATGTGAGAGAAAGAAAAAAAAACAAAGACAGAAGTGATTATTGAGGTAGTATTAGTAAGCCAGAAATGCAGGAACAATCAGAGTGAGGAAAATGTATAAAATCATGAGTGAAAAAAAGCATAGTTGGAGGGTTAGCTCAGGTTTGGAGATCAGCCCATTCCAATGAGTTAGGGAAACTAACACTTCCCTGCTGACTTGTCAGCCATCATCCACCAGCAAGCCTTCCTCAAGTCCCTTTTCCAGGGTGTTGAAGAAATTGATGCTTAGCCTTATATCATTTTAGTCTTGCCTTTCTACTGTGTAAATAACTGCTATATACTCATAAATAGTGTATGAACTTGCTTTCAGAAACTCTGCATGTAGTAAAAGACACCCAAATCAAATTTGAGTATTATGCTTATGCTTTGGAGATAGGCAACAACATATGTTTTAGCCCTATCTGTATTGTGTTTCTTAGAGGTATATATAGACACTGGTCTTTACAGATTATTTTTCAGTAGTAATTCAGCTATGTGAATTTTTTCACAGTGGTAGAGATGAGGTGATGAAAAGCAGTCATCCAGATGTCATTTAGATGCATCTATTCCACCAAACTGATTTCCTACCTGTGTTCTCAAGTGCCCTTGAATGGGTTTCAATACTATCAGACCCTGGGAAAATTTGAAAAAAAAAAAAAAGCTCTTGTTAGAGAGGAAAGAATTCATTGAACATAGCCTGCCCAGTCACATCATAAGATACTTTGTTAGCTTTATTGATAAATTCAAAAGGATTGTTATTGTCATCTCTACTGCTAATAAATGTAGAACTTTCATGTGTGTATACCTGTGTTTGTATGTGTGTGTGCATGTGTAAATGTACAGGTAGCTGTGATAGAAATCCTTACACTGAGTCATTTGTCACCCACAGAATATGTTCCTACACACACTGAAGTGTTTTACAATTTCTAGTGGGAAAAGGGAATCTGTCAAACTAACACTAAAAGCCAAATGCTAGGATTATCACTTGTCCTCTTTTTGTAATTGTAATGTAATCAACATTCTACATTATATTTACATTTCCAAGAAACAAGGAGCCCAATTCAGCATCTGTGCAATCACTCTCCAATCACCACTCACATTTAGTTTCACATAGATACTTCTGGTGGCCCATGTTTTATATTTCACTTCTGTATTAGAATAAACCAGCTTCATTTAGAGGCCAGTAATTATGCAAGTGAATGGCATTTTTAGGGCCAGATTGGAGAAAAAGTGTTTACACTTGTTCCTGAAACTGTGATAGCCAGTTCAGTGCAGACTGTCCTATCAACAAAGGAATCTAACAATAGAGCTACTGTCATGATTGGTTTTGGCTTAGATTTAAGCCACTGCTAATAGCAGTTTAATATATGCAGTTTTCTTAATGTGGTTGTGGTCGTCATAGATGTCAAAATAAACTATTAAACAGTATTATCTTTTGATCTGAAGGAGTAGGCCAAACTCTTCCACTTCTATTGTGTCTACTTCCCCAAATAACAAGCAGCTTTGCCTCTGGTAATGAATAAATTGATTGTGCACTATCCAGGCAAGTTTCCTCCTAAAAAATGTGTGTTCTAGAGGGGAAGCAAATGGTATGATCATAGGAGTTGGAGATCAAGCTCTTGAGTAAGTTATGATTGTAAAAATGTTAGTTCTGTATTTAGAAAGAATACAATCTGAAGAGGGTGATTTTTCACTGCATACTGATTTGGAGGACAAATAATACAGTCTTGATGACTTACAGAATTTACAGAAATGATGAACCCTGCAGGCTGGGAGACTGTGAGAACACCCCACCCAATGCATGCAACCCAGCTCCCAAGCAATCATGTTTCCATTAATACTAGGGCAGAGACTTCGTGGTCTAGAAGAATAAAGACCAATGAAGAATACAAAATACAAAGTTATCGAGAGGCAGAAATTAAACTAAGTAGTTATGTTATACTTAATAAAGAGGTCTTTATTAAGTATATCATAACCTCTTAGTTTAATTTCTGCAGACCTGATTTTTTTCTGAAGCAATCCAAAGTATTTATTACTACCTCAGGGTTCAGACACTGAGGGACAAAAGCCATATCTTCTTTAACATTGTGATTGAAGAGAAAAAAAAGTGTTTCCATGGCCCACTCATGTTTCCATTCAAGAAGTATTGTAGAAACCTTCTAATAAAAAGCTCATTCTCTGTGCTTTATGTTGAACTCTTACAATGGAGTTTCTCTAGGCAATCTTCTATGTAATATAACAGTGAATTTATTAATTATTTTTTACAGGATGGGTTTCATATTTATTTATTTATCATGCAATAAGATTTATTTTGTCTCCTTCATTTGTGAAGATACTTTAAGAGACGTGCCACACTTTCATTTTTCCTGGGGTTCTGACAGAAAACCCTCTCTGGGAACTGCTAGTTAATCTAATGCAATTTCAAAACTTGACATAACTGAAGGTGAAAGTATGTGGATCAAAAAGACAAAGGAAATGCTGCTTGAAATTAAATATCTCAGTACCATAGAGGCAAGGTTTTAGATTTGTTGAGAAATATTAGCATTCCAAGTGGCATATAAACTGTATATTCCATATACAATTTAAGGAGTATAGAGATTTCTCAGAGAAATATCATGTCTGGGTATCATCATTTGTGCTGCTTTCAGATTTATTTTGCTTGGACAGTGAAGAAGTATCTATCCAGTTATTCTGAAGCTATTTTGAAGCTTAAATCTTAGTTTTTGAACCTCTGTATAAGTAGTCTGTGATTTAGACCTATTTTCTATCATGTTCACCAGTTGTACCCTCAACACTGCTGTCTTTCTGGAGGGTCACAGATTCCAATTCTAAAGTTTGCTGTCACAGGGACTGCACTGTGGAGTTCAGGAAAGGAGCTTTATGAGATGGGAAACTCACTTTAGGTTCTTATGTGTCTTAAACCTACTAATAAAATAATGTGGTTCTCTGTTCACCAGACCTTTTCCTCTATAGACCCAGGATTCTAAAATTTATGCAATTACAATTTTCTTATACTTCAAAGTGAAGAAATCTGATTAGTATAAACTCTGACCTATAAGATAGACATCTTTTAATATGTCAATTCCATGTTAGCTTTTTGTATTTGTTGATATGGAGCTTCCCAGATTCACTGTTTTTTCTTTTACTGTAGATAAAATAGTTTAAATCATGTAAATCATGTAAAAAAATTCATTTCCCATAGAATGTACTGGATATATGATGGGAATTAACTTATAAAACAACCTATATCTTGGTCTGTATAAAGTATTAAAAAATCTCTGCCCAGACTGTTTCATCTGTATTTATTCTGAGTATGTTTCTGGACAGACCTGTATGGCTGCAAAATTGTGATGGAAAGTCTGCTGTCAAATGCAGTGATGCCAAGGAAAACTGGAAAAACACTTACTTAATTGAATCCTGTAATGGACTTAATTTTATTAATATTAGGCTGGATATAATTGCTCCTGGAGAACCACAAAACTACTTCCTTGTACCAGAAAATCCTTTTCCTAGATAAGACAACTATGGGTTTGAAGCTTTGCAGAGGAGCATTTGCTGTAGAGTTAACTCAGATTATGCTTAATATTGTAGCTGAAATTTTTGGATTAAAATGTTTTTTTCACAGAAAAAAAAAGTGAAAAAGAAAAATGAAAGACAACCCGAGGCTAGCAGAAGGTTAGGGAATGTTGAAATGCATGTAAACTAGCCATTAGCACTGCTGAATTGAAATTAGTCATTGAATTTTTTTAGAAGGAAACATATTTATAACAATTTTTTGTATGTTTAATCTCCAAGTTTGGCTCCTGTCACTGACCAGGAGGAGGTGATCACTAAGATACTGCCATTCACAGTCAGAAACAGCAATTATTTCTTACTGTGATAAAATCCTCCTTGTAGCAAACAAGGAAGAGATTAGAGTAGCTAATCCACACACCTTGTTGGCAGGATTCTAGGAGGAATTGAATTAGCATCCCAATTTCCCAATCTCAGTACCAAGGTCACAAAACCAAATTGTCTGAATTACACAATGGTTCCTCATGTTCATGTTGTCATTATCTATTGATACCCTGCTCTTACAGATCAGGTCAAAACAAAGTAAGACTCTTTTTTAAACTGTGTTATTTATAGCAAGAAGCTAACTTAAAAGTAAGAACCAAGATGCAGGTTGATAAAGGGAATAAAAATATTCACCATTTTGTCTAAATTGTTTTGTCATAGTGAGTGATGTTCTTTGTCTTGTCTAACACCAGATAAATATTGATTAGTGGGTCATGTTTTAACTTAAGAGGAGTGAAGTATTTCCATTGATTAGTATTAAAAAATATATATATAAGGTATACAATGTTTTTTTGTCTTCTATGTAATTAGTTCCTTGCAATGTTTGTTCTCCCTTGTAAAAATAGGCTGTACGTATTACCACTTTCATGTAGAGAATTGCAGTTTAAGAGTCAAGAAATAATATTGTCCTCTGTATCATTCTTGTACCTGTTAATAGATTTTTCTTACAGCATCACTTTTTTTGGCTTGAAATATCTGATAAATTTTAATTAAAACTTTTATTTTGATCTCATTCAACTCTGAGTAACAAATTGTCTCAATGTTTAATTTAATTAACATGATCTTGGAAATTTGTCTGTGCAATATACTTTTCCTTCAGGCAATCAGTTTTGCATCCTCTACCTGAAAAGGATCTGCAATGACATGTGATCTGTAACTCTTTACCCCTGATGATGTCTAAAGCTAAGTTTGCAAAATAATCAGGGACATTTTAGGCTTTTTGGAAAATGTCTTCTAGAATCAAAAGAATTAATACTAAAATGTATCAAGTTAAAATATGATACATCTGAAATAATGAGTATTAAATGTTTAAGAGAATGGAGCCAACTGTTCATTTTAAAGTAATATTATTGTCACCATGTCATTTTTGTAGAGTGAATCATTCAACCTCTTGTGTCACACATACTTTGGCTGATAAAATAACATTTCATTCTCACAATGGTCTACATCTGTAGTTGTTTTACATGATGGTGTTTCTAAGAACAACAAACTGAGCATTGAGAAAAGATGTGACTCCTTTTAGCAGGTCATTAGGAATAAATTCTTGATCATCTGGATCCCACCTCTTGCTGCTTCAAAGAATATGTGAAGAAGTTATATTGTATAATTCAATGAAATGAAACAGGGACTTTTGTTAAGAAATCTAAGAGGTGGATTGAACTATATTTGGGGAAAAAAAAAAGATAATATTAGACACAAGAAAAATCTCTTTTCCTGCTGTGTTTTATCCATCTAAATTGTCAGCTGGTTGGGTTGATGGAAGCAACTCTGATATCAGGTTCAATGGGTGAGTGGGTGAGAAATTGTCTTATAATAAAGTTTGCTTTAGCTTAGATGCTCAGATGTGGCAGCAAAAATCTGATTTTACAGTAAGTTACTAGAAGACACTCACATTCCCATGAGTCATTGCAGGGGTGGATGACAAACCTTTAAAACTGGAAAGGAGGCACAACCAAAACTTTCAAAGAGCTGTGCTGGTTCCGTTGGAAAGCTCTGCCATCTTGTGTCCAGTTAGAAGATAAATCTGTCTTCCCCAGAGGATGGGAAGTGTAGGGCTTTGTGAGTTGTTCTTTATGAGCATTGGTAGTACATTTAATGTCACACATGAGTTTCTGAAAGTTTATCAAACTCCAGATTGCCTGAACTGGGCAAGATTTAATCTGTTTGTGACAGTTAATGTTGCTAGGCATTCGAGCTTGTCTTCAGATTTATGGGATTAGGGCACCATTTAAAGACTAGTTCTGTAGATTCCCTCTAACAAGTCAGGAGAAAAAGGGCTTCTTTACTTGGTAAAATGTTGGTCTGTGCTAAAAAAATTTAATCATGTCAGTCACTAGTGGATTAACTGAAAATGCTATTAAGGTACAGAAAGATATTGTGAATGACCTCTTTAGGAGTCTGCAGCAAGCAAACTTTAAAGTCCTGCTTCTGAAGCATCCCTCTAGAGAGGGAAATTATGCCAAAGCATAGGAGGTTATGTCGCAAAAAGAGCGAGACAATTATTACTTATTAGATATGTGAAGCTATTAGGGAGACAAGGTAAAGGTAATATATTTTAATGGAAAAAGAGCAAACAAAACTTTTCAGCCACACAAGCAGATCTGACATGGACAAAGCAAACATCAAGCTCATTAAAGTTTGAGAACTAGTTGCAAATACACTTTAAAATTAGAAAAAGGGGAGATGACAGGTTAAAAGAGCCTCTGGAGCAAAGATAGGAACAACATGTTTGGAACAGTACAAGATTAGTCATACAAAGGTTTGGGGAAAACTAATGGCGAAGAATGTTTTTTTCACAGTCTAATGAAATTCAGCTGGAAAGACTGTGTTTAGAAGACAGACTTCTGTATTCTCCGGGTTTCTGAGGATCAGCACCGAGAGACTGGAGGTGGCTTGGTTACTTTTTTGAGGGTGGGGGAGTTTGCTTGCTGTGACTGTGCTTGTGAGAGCTCATTTTGTTGTTTGAGGATTGTTTGATTTTATTTGGAGAGTTTCCATAAGGGTATTTGATACAAGAAGAAAAAAATCCAATTGTGGGATGCATGTGTAAGATCTATAATGTCAATGATTTTGTGTGGGTTGCTTTTACTGTGGTGTATGAGGAGATGTGTTTGCAAATCATGAGTTTGCTGCTTTGACAGTTTGCTTCCATTTAACTTATTGGTTTTAGGAAATCTTGCTTTGTATGAGAAGTTTGAGAGTATGGAAAGTTGTCTGAAGACTTGAAGAGGACACACTGGGACCATTTAGTTTAGGGGATGTTCATTTTGAGTATAAATTTTAATTTCTGGATCACTGTTTTATGTATCCCTGTGTTTATTGGTATGTCACAACTTGGGCTGACAAGGAAGACTTTTCTGCTTTTTGAGATTGTACATAAATTCTGTGTTGAAAGGTTTATCTGTTTCCCCGGGAGAATGTCATTGTTTGGAGAATACTCACAGCTTGTAAAACTAAGGAGTTTTGTCCTCAGAGCAGCCTCATATCTGAGCCAAAGGTCTAGCAAAACTAATCATGGCTAGATTAGGATTGGCTTTTTCGTGTGTTTGAGATAATTCTTGGTTTTGTGGCAGTACCTCAACGGTTTATACATTTCTAGGTTGCTGTTCCTTGTTGACTGTAGAGTCCAGGAACCAGATGTTGTGCAAGTAAGCACTAAAGATACAACTTGAAAACAGCTACTGATTTTTGTGGAGGGGATCAACCAAGTTTTCAGACCTTCATTATCCAGTCTATGTGCCTTAGCTGTACTCTTAGCCAGTCAAACTTACTAACTTGAAAATAATTGCCAGTCTGCAGTGAATACTGTATATAGGTGCAGATACTCATCAATTCCTCACAAGAGGAATTCTGGGCATTACACTTATGCAAATGAATGACCTTCTGTAGAAATCGGTGAACTACTTCTTGTGAAGAGACGATGCCCTTCTCCTCTGCTCATGTGGATGCTTCTGCTGGTGAGAATTTCCAGGAAGGATGGCCTTCACTATGCGCAGAATCCTGGGCATGGCACATGTGTGGGATGCTGCACCATGCGCCCAGGGAGTCCTGCCCTCTTTAAATTATAGTCCTGTAACTTGAAATAACAGTGGTTCTAGATTAATGCTGATCAATAAATAAGATAATTCCGGGGTTGTTTCTACTTTCAGAAGCACATGGTAGCAATGAGCACCTCCATCTTCTAAGGCTCTAGACGTAAACTACATGACAAAAGCAAGCTGGATAGTTATTCTCTGAGATTAAGCACATATTTATGTTGAATGGAAGCCTGAAACTCAGTCTGTTGTTTAGATTTATTAAATATGCAAACACTATTTTTTCTGCTGATGCAAACTAAAGCAAAAATGCTACAGGAAAACAATAATGCATGGAAAAAATTCAATGCATAAAAATTTAACTATAATGGAATTTAACTTTGGCAGCAAATGTAAAACATCAGTAAAATTACTTTTGATGCATGAACATCTGTCTATGTCTGCAAGCTCTTAATAGCAAACCAGCCTTTTGCATTTTTTTTACAAACTGGTACATTAATCGATACAACATAGCCTTCCAGGGTGTCAAGTCAGAGCCATGAAGGAGTTCATATGTGGATTGTTTTTTGTGCATTTTGATTTTATTCTGGGCTCATTTTGAAGCCTGAGTTGAAGAAGTGTGACTCATCAGTTTAATAAGCAAAAGATGACTAAATGTGATATTTGTCATATCACTCTCATGCATTTTTGCCTGTAGAAACTAGAGTGCTTTAACCTCTCTAGTCCTGTGAGCCATTTTGGCCTAAGATGTACATTAGATTGTTTGTAGTCTCAAGCATTTCTGCCCTGATTATCTGCTCACACTGATGCTCACTAACAGGTTTGCATACAAGTACGAGTTTACTTTTATATTTAAGTTTTCCTGGATATAGTGATTCTGTATCACCCCTGTCACTGTTCTGCTTGAGAGGCTGAGTCTGGATTCATTGGGAATTACTGGCATTTTGCAGTAGGATATGAGCCCCTTTTCTTGATAAATGGCATTCTGCTTTATGCTTTCAAAATGTTGACTGATGTTAAAATTAGTTAACATGTTTTCAGTGTTTAAATCCTATCTAACACCTTACACAAAAATCTTGTCTTCCAGCTCCAGTAGACTGTCAGTATGAAACCAAACTTTCCTTTCTTTTGAAAATGTTTTCTATCTGCATCACTATCCTACCTGAACTAAATGATTCAGCTTATTTCTGAAACTGTTTTGTGTTCTCATGCCAGAAAGTGAGGTCAAGTCATAATATCCAATTAAATACAAGTAATTCTCGTACTCATACACATTCTATACATACATGTAGGTTAGTACTTTGTACAAGTGAAACAACAAAATAAAATATATATAATGGTGTTATCTGCATAATGAATGGAAGAGTTTAAAGTGTCATTTGTAAATCAATGAAAAACTGTAAATGGAAATGTAAATGGAAATAAAGAATGGTCCAATACTGGACCACTGAAATTGGAAAAATGCTATTGTATTATGAATCAGATACTAAAATATTATACCAGAATACAAAGAACTCTCCTGTTGTCTTTACAATGACTGCAGGGAGCAGCAATATTTGCTGATTTTCAACAAGTATGAGAACAAATGTATTGCTTTGGAGAAGCACAGAGATGGTACAAGTTAGTCATTACAATAAATGGGCAGGGAAATATACAGACATATGATCAGAACTTAAAGACCAGTTTTCAAATCTGTTTTGTGCCCAGAAGCTCCCATTGTGACACTTCTGGTCAAGCTAATTAAACAGATCAGCAGATAAGGTGCTAAACTCTTTTGAAAGTGTGGTTACCATTTTAATTTTTAATGAGAGGTGAGCTTCTGAAAATCCGGACCACATAATGAGATTCTTCTGCTCCTTGAATATGGGTGTAATCCAAAACCAATAAAAGTCACTGAACTCAGTAATCTCTGGGTCAAGAACACTCTCTTTTAGTTTCCAGCTGGGTTGACATTATTCTGAAACATATGACTATGTGAACTTCTTAAAAAAAGAAATAAAGGTAGAAAAAAAGGTCAGTACCCTGTCTGTTGGAAAAGTTTGAGTGATATGGTTTCCAGAGAAGAACAGTATGGAAGACCAGCAGTGATTTTGGGGTTTTGTTATAAAGAAGCTGTTTTTGTTTTTACAACATGAATTCAGCACGACAACTGCATTTCATGGAAACACATAGGACAATAAATGTATGGAATTATGAGAAACATGCTCTACTCATGCCCTTGTGGTTATTTCTTCTATTGTGTTTCATTCATAATATACAGTTCTCATACAAAGCCAGTGACAAGCTGTCACTTGTTTTTCTTGACTAATATTAATTCCACAATGATGCAGAGAAGGAGTTACAGGTACTAAATACATTTTAATGACATCACAAGTTGAGTTGACCTGGTATAACCAAACATACAGTGTCATGCTCTAAAAAACAATGCAGAGTTATTTCAGCCACAGACATCTTCCTAAGCATCGGGTGCCTAGCACTTTGGGGTGTGTCATGGTATTTATAGATTTTTAAGGGTGGAAGAGAGGCTTTCAGTCTGACCCTGCACAGGCTCCGAAATTACTGTAGCAAAGGGAGTCACTTCTACAGAAGTTACCTTAAAGAAACGTGGTTGGAATGATTAAGTTTCTCAGACCTTTTATGAGGTCTTAGATTTGCTATTATAAGGCACTAGGAATTATAGGCTTGTCTACTAATTTATATATGCATTGTTACTATCATAACATGCAACTCATTAGGCTTTAAGGGAAATCTCTATGGCTCCTCTCAATTAAATTTATTCAGCTTAACAACATTCATTGGAAGGCTGTCTCTGTTGCTCCCTTTTGAAAGTTTACTATATGCAGTAATAGGACTGTAGCTTTAGTAACCAGGTTCTTAAAAGACTTAATACAATGTTTGGTGGTTATATGTTTGTCGGATTGTGGTGGGTCACTGTTATTTTTGGAAATGTTATCTGTGTGATTTAAAGGAAGGATAAAACAAGTAAATTTAATGTATATAAACCAAAGTTCTTATCACTGGAGAAAAGAAGAAAAGTTTCTTGGTAGCTTGCATGGCTGCATCATGTGAGAATCTATGTTTTGCAAATACTGTGTTTTGATAAGCCTGCTTTCCAAAGCTAAATAAAGTATTTATGCATGAGAAAAGTAAATTCTTGGCATTTCTCATCAATTACTAGCTGTTTTAAAATAATCATTTTTCAACTTCACTTATTTTTTTGCCTGACTAGTCTCCTTTGAGAAGTTAAAATTTAGACTCTTTGACTGAAATTCTTTTCCAGACCATGCCAAAATTCTACTGATATCACACAAATATCTGTTTAGATGACTTGCAAAATTGCCTGCAGTGCTCCGTAACTCTTCTATTATAGATAAATCCTCTCCATTTTAGAACAAGGTAAAACAGTTTCCAGAAAATTATTTTTTGGGACATGGACAATAAGAGCCTCCAAGATCAAAAGCCTTTCAGTCCCTGGGAATATTTACCATTACAGGGAACTTTGTTGGCAGAAATGGAGAAGACTCCTCTATAAAGCAAGGAGTCGTGGGCCAAGAAATACCACATTCTAGTGCCTGCTCTGAATCTACCAAAGAGGAATTTGAAACAGACTCTCTCATATCACAGGTGAAAGGGGTGACATAAAGGGGAACAGGTGGAAATGTAACTCTTGATTTATACCTTTCTTCTGCTTTTATTTAAACTTCCATGAGTAAATTATTTGAGTTTTGCCAGGAGAAAAATAAAGGTTCTCCTCTTGTCTATAAATTACACATGTAAACATTTCTTTATAACAAGTTTTTCAACTTGGCAGTCAAAGAAAAATCCTCAGCCTATTTATGTATCTCAACTAAACATACATTTCGGATTTAAATGATTATACTTTTGGCTACTTCCCATAGGAGTAACCAAATTTACCTAATTTTCAAATGTACATGTATTTTGGAGAACTTTTATTCTTATCATTTGTTAAAATTAAACTAAATTATATAAAATATGTAACTGACTTCAGTGTACTGTTGACTGTAATATACAGGATGTTCTACACAGACTAAATTTAATCAGAAGTGTGTTACCAATCTACTCCTGTATCTATTACTCCAAGTGTTTCTAGAGGAGGAAATGTGATTTCTCACAGACACTGGAGACTGCTGCTTAATTATTCATCCTGAAATTTAATTTCAAAGCTTGTAATCATTTAACTGTTTAAAATGGAATTTGTCACTGAAACAAGCCAAGAGGAACTAGAGCATTATTTAACACTCACTCACTTTCAGCATAGCTTGATAATAGGCTTATTTCATGTACAGTCCCAGCAGGCCTCTGGAACAAGGCACCTATGATATTGATTATTTTGGTTCATCTAGGGTAGGTAAATTTCCATTTATGAATGAAAATGTTTTTTCCTGAGATGTGCCATCTCTGGTTTGCCTGTTTTTATTTTTTATTTATCAAGGTGTCTCCTGTAAGTGAGAAGATACATCTTACTTCTCTGCCACTAGCTCCAGCCTACCAGGGTGGCTGAAATACATGCTTTTCAATACCCCTCGTTTTTATGGTCCTAACACAAAACAAAAGATCTGTGACTTGAAATACATGTGTGCACAGTAAATGAAGAAAACCCTTTTTTATGCTGTCAAATACACTTCAGAAATTAGTACTTAGTATGTTACAGCAAGTGGTGTCTGTATGCCTAACTTCTGCTTTAGCATAGTCAGAGAAGTAGGAGCTAAAGCAGTATGCATTGTCCTTGCACTTCAAATATGCCAGTACTTGGTGTCAGCATAAACTAGTGGCAAATAGTTGTCCTTTAAAGCATCTGTGTTGTCTCTTAAAATGGCGTACTGTAGGTACACCTCTTTGGTGTAATCTGGTTTCCTTTTTACAGATATCTGTTAGGAAGCATGAGAGGAGATGATCAGACAGGTATTGTGAAGCTGCTAGAGAAGTGCATCCAAACTCTGCTTGCCCTAGGACTTGCATTAGCAGATGTCTTCTCCCTCCTCCATCTGAGACTGACTGCAGCAAGTGAAGGCCTATATTACTACAGCTAGTCTTCTCATTACCATTACTGTTGTTGTTGGTTGGGTTGGTGCAGTGCATCCCATGGTAAGGGAGAGTGAGCCCAAAGCAGGCATTACTTTCTCCATGGCATGTGGAGCATTAGTCCTTCAGGGAGGATTGGCCCACTGGAGCACCCAGGATGGGACTTTCCACTCATGCTTAGCCTGTGAGCAACCGAGGAAGCTGAACTGCCTTGGTCCCATGTGCACTCTCAGGTATCCTACCCATCTTTCCAGCTCCCCAGCAAGTGATTGTAAGGCAGTCACTCCCCCACATGCCTGTCCTGTTCATATGCCTGCATGACCCTGCAAGCACCTCAAAGCTTTGACACTAGAGAGTCTTTCTTTCACAGGGGTTGTAAGAGGTAAATCTGGGAACCAGGGAGCTCCCCAAAAGCCATGAATCAAAGACGTGAGTTGGGTGTTCTTCCTCTGGCTTTGCTTCAGTGCCCTCTGTGAGCCTTTCTTAGACATACACCTGCAAGAATGCAATGAATAATCACCAGTTGTTTACAGACCCCTTCTCAGAGCATCTGAGAATTTCCCAGAATGCTGGAGCAGCACAACATGGGTGCAGCCTCTGTATCCACCCTAATTAAGCCATTTTTACAAATTAAAGCTAACCCAAACTTATCTGAAACTCTGTTCAAAATTATAGCTGTAGAAAGCAGGAAATACACCATAAACTAAAAAGTATCCTCATGAAAGAAGTCTATGTGAAGCCCTCCTCCAAAATTAAAATATCAAGAAGGTTAAGTATGCCTTGACTTTTGAATAATCACACTTCTTTTAAATCTAGGCTGATCTTAAACAAGAGGAAATTGATCAAAAAGTTAAGATTCAGATCTTTACATCTGCTTTTTTTCTAATTTCTGGCATGAATACAAAAGCAAGTCCTGCTGCTATGTTAAGATCCCTTTTGTGAACTCACCTGTGATATGTGAAAACATTCTATAATGAGTAAAACAGACCCTTCTGGTTTTTTTTCTCTCATGTCTAATTTCTTGATCTTCCTTTTCTAAATAAAAATTGCAACAACATCTTCAATTAAATGTTTAAAGAACATTCTCCAGATCTCTAAATCAGAGAGTTAAGTGTATTCTTTAATGTAGATACCCTAACAGAGGAACTGAATTCTTCAATGTTTTTGAGATAACTAGAAGGCCAGAGCTTGAATTAGTTATGTACAACTGTGCAGTATTTCCTACACTGAGTGTGGAAAGTAAAACAAAAAGATGAAAAGTAAAATATTAAGTATTTTTTAGGCCAATTGTTATGCATCTGTTTTCTGAAAGAAGGGATAAATCTGTCCACTTAGATAAAACAAATCTTTTGATAACAAATTAGTTGAAGTAATCATATCCTGTAACATAAATACTGCTTTCAGTTTTAGGAGAAATAAACAGGAATAATTATTTTCATACTATCTGCTGAAGCTAAATTTTGCATAGACATTAAGTCATTTTGCTTTAATACAACTATTTAAGAAAAAAATTAAATGTGACTTAAACTTCTAGCCATTTTTTGTTCACCTTATCCTTAACAAGCCATTAAAGTTTAACAGGAAAATCAGCAGCAATAAATGCCAAGAAAAGAAAACCAACACTACATTATTACTCATCCAATTTAGTTGTGAACAGAGTTCTGTATCCTTTCTTGCTATTCATATACACTGTCATGAATTTTCTGTATTTCCAATGTCGATGTAAAGTTCACTGACTCATAGCTCAATTATACCAAATGGATTCCTGCTAGGAGAAAACAGTGTATCCCAATTTAGAAGCTTATTTGAGAGAATTTTAGGATAACAACCTACCATCTTTTATTTTGAAATACATTAGTAGAGACAGCAAAACAAAGTGAAGATAGGCTACTAAATTCTGACTGCACTTTGGTTTAGGAGATTTGCCCAATTGCATTTGTGCAATTACTTCCCCCTGGACACACACACACACACACACACACATACTTCTTACGGAATTACTCTTTTTGATTCAGTCACATTTTATATTACACAGGTTGATCAATTATTTTCAGACTTATTTCATGCTAGAAACGGGCAGATAGTTTTTAATGGAGACATGGTTTTGCACTGTTTTGGAAACACTCTGCTTTTTGTATTTCTGGTAGTACCTATAATAGCTAAAAAAATATCAGAGATAGTTTAGTAACTAAAATAACATGCAAATCTATAGTTTTGTCAAATCTCTTGCTATGAGTAGTTAAGTAATATGGAATTCTTTTTAACTCTAACTTAAATGGACAGAAATAAGCATAAACATACTGTCTGCTTAAGTACAGTAGCATTCACACAAAATATTTTTATGGTATTTCATCACACATAGCTCATGATCTGTTGTTTTCCTGAAGCCCAGGTAATAGATTCTCATCTGTATATTCCAAACTGAAGTAGGAGGAGCACCCCTGAAATTAATACAGCATCACCTCTGCAAAACTATTAGCAAAAAATAGAATCTGACATATAAGTTTTAATTGTCACTTGGGGGGTTGATTTATTTTGTGTCTTTTGTAGCCATGATGTGAAGATGTATTGTTTCTGAAAAGGAAACAGATGTCAGTAGTATTTCCACTATGAAACTCCAAGACAGACATATAATGCAGGGCTATGTCACCACTGCTGATTTACTTTATAGAACACTTAAATCAGTGAACTATAGTCTCTCTGTTGTTACAGGTCTACTGAAAGAGCAGCACTATAATGGATGAGCCAGTTCTGCCAGTTCATGTTAACTGAGCAGGTTAGCTCTTCCACTGCTCTAAACCAACAGCAAAGTGGAGAAATAAAACTTTACACCGACCAACATTTCTTCTAGAAGCATTTTAGCTCCACATTGGCTCAGAAGCTGGGCAGAAGCTGACCGAATTCTTAGGTTTACACGTGGGATTAGCAAAATAACACCGCTTTCAGAAAAACCTCATCTCTCTAAGGCCATAAATGATTACACGTTTTTTCTACATCCATGTTTACATATAGAAGAACAACTAAGAACAGAGACTTAATGCTTGAAGAACAACTTCTGTTCTTTTGGTTCATCAAGTGAATGACTTGATTCTTTCTAATTTTTGCATGAAAACTCCGCTAAAATATTTGGGGTCCCATTTTTCAGTAAATTCTCTCCTTTTGATCAGTGTACAATGCAAACAATGCAAAAGGGATAATTTTGAAGTTGATCAGTAATATTCTGAAAAGTGGAAGTAAAAATAATTGGTGATTAAGATTTTACAAAATTTTCACCTAATGGATGGTAGTTAGGAACACTTCCCCAAGTGTGGACACTATGCTAGGAGTATGAAATTACATGAAAACAGTGTCATATCAACTTTTAAACAGCTCTGGTTTGAGCTTAATTGGTTCTTAGGATATTCTACACAGAATTAATATTTGCCATTAAATATTCTGTTAAATTCCCATTTTGGTAGTTGTTTGGATAACAAAAGGACCAATATTGAAGAGAAACTGGCATAAAGCAAAATACAGTGTGAAAAGACCACATTCACTTAATCCTACAAACAATGTTAATTCAACAGTGATATTTATCTTTTAGAATAAAGGAACAAAGGAATACAAAGGCAGCATTTTTATTAGAGTGTATATAAATACTGCACACATCCACATATTCATATGTACACAATTAGCCTGTGAAACT
Source organism: Strix aluco (assembly GCF_031877795.1). Classification (NCBI taxonomy): domain Eukaryota; kingdom Metazoa; phylum Chordata; class Aves; order Strigiformes; family Strigidae; genus Strix; species Strix aluco. The sequence goes on from NC_133931.1 coordinate 21,012,603, forward strand.
CACTGACACAAAACAAAGGGGAAAGACTTTGATAAACTTTTTAAAGGAAAAAAACAACATCTAAACTAAATAATTACATTAGTCCTTAATTACATTCAGACATCACAGTGACTGTAATGTTACATCCACTCCTCAAAGTCACCTATGCAGAGAGTATCATTAAGCCTCTGAAAAAATTACTTTTCTAGTACAAGAAGGTATTTCTCCCTGTGCACAACATTCTAGAGGTTTATCTCTGCAATAGCTGACAATGACTGCTGTCACTGAGACTGACAAATTAAATAAATGTTTAGATCACTTGATATGGCAAATTCTTCACTGCCAAAATAGTTATCTGTCAGAATAGTTACACTTCTTCATTTGATCCTTTATATTAAAAATGAGAGCAAATTACTGTGACAAATATAAACTTTTTAATTATGCAGCCTAGCATACAAGTCATATAGACTGCAGTACACTCAGCCATTTAAACAGATGTTGTCTACACAGTGCTTTAAGCACAGGTCCACAGTGGAACTTGAATTCCTGCTTGTTTAGTGTTGTACTGCCTTGGCACCAATCTGTGCTCAGGCTCAAGAGCCTGGAGGAACAGGAGCCCCCACCACTGCTCAGCCTGAGTCAAGCCTCAGATGCCCTTTATGCTGGGTGGTAATATCACACGACTAACCTCAGGGAAACAAGCAGGTCAGGAGCTTCTTCTCAGAAAACCTTGTACCTTCTACAAAAAGGAAAGGCTGCTGCCACAAAATGTAGCAAAGCAAATAGTACACAGGGGATGCACAGACCATACCTTCAATAAACAACTCTTGGGAATGCCCAAGAATACACAGAAATAAACAGAACCTATGCAACCTGTAAGTTGTTTTAGTAAAATTTTCATTACAGTAAATGGCAGTAGTAAAGAAATCCTAGAAAAATTATATAGAATGGATGGTCATAAGAGAATAACATAAGAAAAAAAACCTTTTTAATTTATGTTTGTTGCTTTTTCTCCCCAAATTCCACTGCAGAATATTTGCATACTGTATGTTATGTTTTCACTACATCCCTCACTAACTTTGAAGGACACCCCCAGAAAGTCAACATAGAATAAATTATCCTGTATCAAGCTCCAGTTCCAGCTATTGCTAGACATGTATGACACATTAGCACACCTTTACCACTTTCTTTTTACAGAATAAATTCTAAGAAAAGAGAATTGAAGAAAAAAAGATGAAGTTGGAGTTATGCTTCTCTTTGAATTAAGCTTCCTCTAAAAGTCTGTCAGATCCTGTAAACCTTCAGGCTTTCATTCTCTATAATACCTTGGGGTATTTCTGCCCATGTAACTACAGCTGCTGAATTGAAGATGGCTGCATCTCCCACCATGCAAGTGCAATGCTTAGACTGCTGAAAAATTCAGCCCACTTGATACTTTTGTTTAATCTTCAGATCTGAAGTGCTGAATCTTTAAGATTCAGATTTCATTTTGTAAAGACTAATTTTCTGATCTGTCTTGTGAAGAGCTGAACATTTCAAGCTGAATTGCAGGAAACTGAGGCAACGTTTCCTTCCTGAGCTTGGAAAGAAAGAAAATCAGACTGCACTTTTACTCTTTTTAAAAAATAGGCAGTACTGCTGCTAAAGGCAGTGACAATTGCTAGAGGCAATTCTGATAATTTCCTCCAGAGAGGTTTCTTCCAAGTACGGTTTCCAGTATGACCTATGAAATGTGGCTTGGTATTGGAAAGGATGCCAAGGACATAGATTTTTCAAGGGTACTTACAGCACAGTCTATGTTAAACTTGCTGCTTCTCATTTGCTTTCATGTTTATAATCAAATCTGAAGTGTTCTCATTGCTTCCAGTAGTTTAGTCTTTAATATAATTAGATGTAGTAGTTAAGCTCTTTGATATTATATAATGTAGCAGTTTTTCTTTAAGCTATATCTTTATGCAGGCAAAACAAATTCAGATTTTATCCAAACAAGCAGAATTCCCACAAGACAATTCAATTTATACTCAAATTGGAGATATGCTAGAGGCAAATTGATACTGTCCTTCATTAAAGTCTTTTTGTGGTTTTGGATGCTTGGCATAAACATTGCTTGTAATATAAAGCACATATCCTGAGGTCTTAGATGCAGGATTGTCTCCGTAGAAGGTGAATTAGAGCCCACACAGCTGAACAAAAATCCTCCTGATACATGTTTTCCTACCCAATGGTCTGAAGATTTCTACTTGCCATTTTGGATGGGCATTGCTATGATGGCAATATGAAGAAACTATGGCATGAAAACAGTACAATAGGAACATCATAATAAGAAGTAATATTACTGAAAACTAACCAGATAGCAAAATGCATTTATTAGTATGTTCTTAGCAACTGCTGACAATGTAGCTGAGTCAACATCAGCATTCCTTATTCTAAGAAAGTGTTCAATTTATGTAGGAATTACTCAGTGGATTCTGGATTAAACAATAGCTCTGGTTTTAAGCTTTGGTTCTGCTGGATGAGAACCTTTCCTTTAGATATCCTCTGTAGAAATATCCAAAGAAGAAAGTGGAAGGGACCCTCAGATTTCAGCTTACTGCTCCTGCATGTGGGGATAAGATATATCTCTTTTAAAATTCTTTTGCTGTTGGTATCACGCTCAGCTCTGCCTCTAACCTTTATGTGCAATGATTATACTGTTGTACTGCCAGTGGCCAGGTGCAGGCAGAGGTGTTAATGAGCATGGGTTTCCATCACTTGGAGATCATTGTGGATGCTATTGTTCTGATTGCTTTGATTAATACTCTCCTTCAAGTGTCCTTCAGAAGGCAAATTTCATAGGCTCTGACATAACTGTTTGAACCATCCATCTCAGCTTTTTCATGCCAAATTGCATGGTTGGTTTTGTGTTTTGTTAGATTGTTTTATTTTAAGATTATTTTAATTTCAAGGCAGCAATACTTGCAAATAGCTATTACAACACAGCGCTACTAAGTCTTCAAGTATAAGGTTAATTTGTCTAACTGGACATTGTCTATTGACTAGCACCCAATAGTGCATGTTTTTAAAATTTAGTAAATTAGGGCTTGTGAAGGTTAAATAGCTATTTCAGCTACAATCCTCCCTCAACAAGACAACAGGAGCAAAGGTTTTACTCTCACTGCTCTTTCAATAGGTTTCAAAACTGGGAGAAAGGATTATCATGGCTTCATCTGCATTTACTCCTCTGCTTTTCTGGATCTCTGCTCGTACTAAAACAGGAAGTGCGAAATAAAGACTACAGAAATTATCAAAGAGAATGAAACTTCTGCAACAAAATTTATGTCTGTTCTTTTAAGAGAGTCTCCATCCATTCTCCAATAGTTAGTAGTAAGATAGTATAGAAACAGAGCATGTATGCAAGTTCATTTACTGGAATTAATTACAAAACAAGTAAGTATTCAGGTCAGTGTAATGACAGCAAGAATTCACACTCTTCCTGCCATCACAGTGAAATGTCATAACGTAGTGATACATCGACAGGGTATGAAGTCTTGTTCATGTGTTCCTACCACATGGATTTTTTTGCTGCCACTTCCAAGAGTTTAAATATACTCCATAGGAAGTCTTTCATGTGATAATGAGGAACAAATAACATTTTTTTAGTTGCTAATACCTAGAGGTATACAAGATATGGAAGAGGATGGGCATGATTTGTTTTCCACAACATGAAGTCGTGATCCATGAAAGTCACAAAAATGCCTGTGGGCTTGCTTATGAAATGTGGAAGAAGATAAATTTAATTGTTAAAATAAAAACCTTCCCTCACTTTAAAATATCACTTACTTTCTTCATAAGCAGTCATTTTTTTGAGAGAAAACAATTTCTGAAAAACAGGTATTTTTACCAATAGCTTTAGTTAGGTTTTTACTAGTAGCTTTAGTCAGTTTTTTCCCCAGGCTCCTGCATGGAAAAGTTCTTGCTACTTAAATTGTGAATGCTGCAAAAGCAGAGTCCTTGTTAATGTGGTTTTCATATTTCCTTTGAATTTTTATTTTTTTACAAATATTGAATTTTTACTTTTCTTTCAGTCCAGTCTTGTGCAGCTACTATAAATAATTCCCTAAATACATTGTCTATGCTTTGAACCAAAGTTAGTGTTTTTCTCTTGTATTTTTTTTTCCTGTGAAAAAAACTTCTCAAATAACTTTAATGATTCCAATTGGTTGTTCCCCTCTGGACTTCTACTTCATACATACAGTTTAGCTAACTAGGGAATCAGGCATGGTTAGAGAAATAAAGGAAATAAATGTGCACTACTATCCTTAAGAAAAACTTCTTACTGAGGTAGAAAGAGAGACAGAAACTTCTTTTCTATTACCTGAAGATCCATTTGAATGCTCCTGCTTACAGGGTTCAACTTCAACCTTGGTCTATTGAGAAAGGAACCTGTTTTGATCACACTAGTGCTGCACCTGAGAGTGTACCTTGTGGTTCCTCAATGTAAAACAGATTTGTCCACCAAAGGAACCTCTGCAGTACACCAAACAAGTAATATAGACACACTATATGTGACCCACACCATACCAGGTGCAGCCACGATCTGGTTAGATGGGCAGAGAAGGGTTCCTTTGGGTAGATATAGACCTCTTTTTACCTGCTTTTCTCCTTGCAAACATGCTCTTAACCCACGTACAGCATGTGTCTCCCTCTAGTGACCTAGATAATTTAATAGATTGCATTTGCCTGTGGCAAAGATGCAGCAATTCTGCATTATCAGCTCATGTAATAGAAGCTTACATTTTAGATCAAGAGGTTCCAGTCTTAAACTCTGCAAATAAGGTGCTTGGAAGTGTTATTATTCTGGGTGGAGTAATATGAAGTTATAGAATAAAGGGCTTTGAGTTCTACGACAGGTAGGAACCATAGATTTAATGTCAATCTGCATCTACTATTTCACTTAGGTTTGCCTATGATTTCAGTTCTACTGATTTAATAATACATCCTTTTATAAAGGGAAAATGCCATTGACTTTAAAGGACCTTTGGCTCAGATCCTATGTGAGAAACATTCTGAAAATGTAAGTGCTATTATCTCAGCTGAAACATGCTGCATTCCACAGACTAATGTGGTATCAATACACGGGAGAGTATATGCCTTCAGTCAGACCACGTTTCTTGAAAAGTTCTTGTTCCTTAAAATTGCATATAAGACTTTCACTGCACAAAGGTCAAACCATCTTATTTCTAATATTTTAACATCCCTAGAGCTATTTTCAAATAATAAAAGTTTGCTTCGATTGTCCTTGTGGAATCACTTCTGAACCGTAAATCCTTATGAGTGTTCTCTGATTTCTATCCCCCATCTCAGCTCAGTACATCTTGCAATAACACCTCAATTTTCAGGGACTCAGTTCAGAAGAAAATCTGACTACTCAGGCTCTGCATCAAATACAGAGAAGCTACTTCAAGTAGCAGAAGCAAGACAGACACACAAAATAGTGAAAATTAACCTGAGCAAAATTGTTACATGGTCATACTGCTCTGGTACCCAAAGTAGTTTAGGCAATGCTGGCTCTATGTCCTCTCATTGTAGCCTAAATACCGGGTCATTAGTCTGTGAGACCTGGCAAATAGAGAAAGTTCCTGCCAAGACCTATAGAAAGACCTTCAAGAAAGCACCAGGGTGTTGCAGGTAATACTGCAGGAGACACAGTCACTGTTAACACTGTAAATACTAAACTCAAACAATAGCAAGACTATTATGTTTCTTGTGACATTTTAGCGTCAATGGTACCAGTCAAGATCAGAGCTTTATTACAAACCATATAATTTTCACACACACAGCAAGAAACTGCTTCCGTTCTTGAGATCTTACAGTTAAAATGGGTATAAGGAGGAAAGGGTTAGAGAAAAGCAGTAGTCAGCCATGCTATTTCAGGTGAAGAATCCAATACAGAGACAGTAAATAATATTAAAGTTCAGCTCCAGTCTCCCAAGTTGCAGTTTGATGGGTCAACCACAATACTGGCTTTCTGTGCTTTTAAAAACTAAGCAATAATATTTTATAATATTTTTTAGGAGTATTAAACTACAGTATCTTGAGCAAATCTCATCATAAATTATTACACTACTTCTAATGCAATGTCAGCTCACTGCAGAACATATTACAAAAAAATAGCTGTCTACGTGTCTCATTTAATGAAAACAGCAATATTCTCAACATGACTTGTATTTCCCAAGCTTGTGTAGTATTTAATATTACAGGTATTTCTTAGAATTTGATATTGCTTATCATAATATGTGGGAATAAGAGTAAGGTCTAGTAGTTACTGACCACTTCTATTTGAAAGGTTTCTGCTGTCTTCTTTCACGATTTTATCATGATCAGTTTATTGCAGTTAAGTAACAATCTTCCTTTTGCAAAGCTATAAGTGGTAAGATTAACCAACAACCTTTCCTTAAAACAGAGTACTTACTTAACCGATATGGTACTGTTCAGGTGAGAAGGATTTTAGAACAATGAATGGCTTGTTCACATAGGGCATAATCTAGCAGTTCATTGTGGTCCCAGGTAGTAGGACCACAAGAACAGTTTTTCTCTGTGGACTGTAGAAGAAAGCAGTTTACACTTTTTATTTTTGTGAGACCTTCATAGATGATATGGCAAAAAATGCTAGTCTGTAATAAATGTTCCATGGTTTCCTTGGCACAAACATCAAGTATGTTTGTGTAAATGCCCTTGTGTGTGTACTTATGCCGATTTAAAGGTAGTAGCAATTTACTGCAGCAATCCTTGAAATTAATACAATTTGTAAACTATATAATTTTACATGTTTCAAATAGATACATTTGGAGTAACCACAAGATTATTAAGCAATCTTTTACATTTACTCACTTGTCATTAGTTAGATGGAAAATTTAAATTTCATCAATTAGGGATAGAAAATTGGACACAAAAAATAAAGCCAAGAAAAAAACCCCAACAATGTATCTCCTTTAAACTATGGGCTGTATTATATACAAAGGAAGTGCAGAAATGTCAGAATTAACAGATAAAACTAGCTACAGCCCCTTCATTTGTGCATTGTGATATAGGCATGCCCATCTCCACAGAAAAGAACAAAGAGAATCCAGGTTTCCAGGGTCCTAATCCAAGGAGTTTTATCAAAACAAAATGCTTTTTAAGGCAGTACTAGCTGACAGCCTGCATTACTGCATTACTGTTTGCAACTGAGATAGTCTTAGTCCTGGATTTTAATATACAGTCTTAAAGATACTACAAAGAAATTAAATTAAAATCCTTCTTAATTTCTGTTCATATTCATGTATTTTAGTCTATTTTAACATTCTATCTTTTCTCATTACTATATATAACTTTCATATATACATAGTGTGGGAGGTGTAGGGAGTGGGGGAGTGTTGTTTGTGTACATAAAACATGAAAGAAAGTCAGAGATGCAAATTTACAAACACATGTAGCATATATAATGTTCACGTCACCTACACTTCTCTGAGTTTCATTAAAGTTTAGAAGTAACATCTCCTGAAGCACTCTTGAAGCATACTATTTCCATTTAAAGGCTATTACTGAAAGTCAAAATGTTACAGGCTAATGTCTGACTCAGTTGTCATGCTTCCAGTTACAGCAAGAGGAAGAGAATATTAATTTACTCTTGACAATGTATAAATTCTTGGGGATCTTTTTAATCTTGTACAAATATCCTGCAATCAAAAGTTCCTGCTAACTTTATTACCAAAGGACAAAGCAATTAAAGAGAAGGTCAGTGGAAAAGTTCTACAAATCTTTGATGTTAAAATACATATCACTATTCCTCTGGATTGTGTTTTGTGTAGTTTAATTATATAATTTTAAAACATTATTTCCCCCAAATTTAGACCTATTTCTCTAGAGTAAATAAACATCTTCAGAACATATGTTATTTAGATAAAAGAAGAGCAGTATATCCTAGGCTTTTAATTTAAGGAACACAGTTTAAGGAATTGTCTATAAAACAGTGCAAATTATATACTTTACCTTTGCCAAAAATAAAAAAAAAGTTCCTCTGAACTTCCAGAGCTTTCAGTTGTCACCTTCAGAACTACTGTAATTCCCTGTCAGAGACTAAGGATAGGAAGAGAACAAGTTGTTTTATACTTATGACTTCCCTTTGGTTAGCTACAAATCTCATCACTGCCCTGTGCCCCTGTCTCAGCTGTTTTTTTCATTAATTTAGGGCACCCAATGAGGCCCACATTTTTAATGTGAGTGAAGAGGAAAGTGGGAAGACAGTGATTTTTCCAAGCCCAAACTGCATTCATGGCAGCAGCTGGAACTAGAGCTCAAAAAAACCAACAGTGGACCAAACTGCATTGCCCTGTAGTAGTAGAAAAAACCAACAAAATATCTTTATCATTGAAAAAGGATTATTGTGCATATCAGTTTGTCTTTATCAGTTTAAACTTGCATTTTATTGCTAGACTTCCAGGCATCATGCCATGCAGGAAAATGACTGCAAATACCCCAGGCAAGTTTGTTGGTAAGCTGACTCTTGAAAAATTGTTCTTTCCTCCTGAAAAACAAAAAAGAGAATGACAAGATGAAATTGTGAATAGCATGGGATTGGCTGATATGAGGTGAAGGAATTGCATTTTTCTTTAGATGTGTCTACCTCAAATTGCATTTACTCTGGCTTTGACACTTTAGGAACAATCCTGAATTATGTTATACCTAAAGCTTGTGACTCTACATATGTTTTTGAGTTAACCATGAGGTAGGCTATTCTAATATCTTATTAATATAATTGCAGTTAAAATTAAGGAATAACCATAGAATCATAGATTCATAGAATGGTTTGCGTTGGAAGAGACTTTAAAGATCATCTAGTTCCACCCCCCCCGCCATGGGCAGGGACACCTTCCACTAGACCAGGTTGCTCAAAGGCCTGTCCAATCTGGCCTTGAACACTGCCAGGGAAGGGACATCCATGACTTCTCTGGGCAACCTGTTCCTGTGTCTTACCACCCTCACAGTAAAGAATTTCTTCCTTATATCTAATCTAAATCTACCATCTTTCAGTTTAAAACCATTACCCATCATCCTATCACTACACTCCCTGACAAAGTATCCCTCTCCATCTTTCCTGTAGGCCCTCTTTAAGTACTGAAAGGTCGCTATAAGGTCTCCTCAGAGCCTTCTCTTCTCCAGGCTGGACAAGCCCAACTTTCTCAGGGTGTTCTATCCCTCTGATCATTTTTGTAGCCCTCCTCTGGACTCGCTCCAACAGGTCCATGTTTTTCTTATGTTGGGGGCCCCAGAGCTGGACACAGCACTCCAGGTGGGGTCTCACAAGAGCAGAGTAGAGGGGGACAATCACCTCCCTTGACCTGCTGGTCACACTTCTCTTGATGTAGCCCAGGATACAGTTAGCTTTCTGGGTTGCAAGCACACATTGCTATCTCATGTCAAGTTTTCCATCCACTAATACACCCAAGTCCTTCTCCATAGGGCTGCTCTCAATCCACTCATTGTCCAGCCTCTATTTGTGCTTGGGATTGCCTTGACCCCTGTGCAGGACCTTGCACTTGGCCTTGTTGAACTTCCTGATGTTCACAGGGACCCACCTCTCAAGCCTGTTCAGGTCCCTCTGGATCGCACTGTTTCCCTCCAGCGTGTCAACCCCACCACACAGCTTGGTGTCACCTGCAAACTTGCTGAGGGTGCACTCAATCTCACTGTCCATGTCGCCAACAGAGATGTTAAACAGCACCGGTCCCAATACCAACCCCTGAGGAACGCCACTCATCACTGGTCTCCACTTGGACATCAAGCTGTTGACTGCAACTCTGAGTGCAAACATCCAGCCAATTCCTTATCCACCGAGTGGTCCATCTGTCAAACCCATGTCTCTCCAATTTAGAGACAAGAATGTTGTGCAGAACAGTGTCAAAAGCTTTGCCCAAGTCCAGGTAGATGACATCAGTTGCTCTTCCCTTATCCACCAGTGCTGTAACCCTGTTGCAGAAGGTCACCAAATTTGTGAGGCATGATTTGCCCTTAGTGAAGCCATGCTGGCTGTCACCAATGACATCTTTATTTTCCATGTGCTCTAGTGTAGTTTGCAGGACAATCTGCTCCATGATCTTGCCAGGCACAGAGGTGAGACTGACTGGCCTGTAGTTCCCTGGGTCTTCATTTTTCCACTTTTTAAAATGGGGGTTTGTGAGAGACGAGAAACCAGGCCTGTGAGAAACTAAGAAAAACAGCCTGAGAAAGTAAAAGTTGAGGCTGATCAAAGAAATGCCTCAAACACTCGCAAGACAAAACTATGAGTCACAGGGTCGATAGTTTGGAGGTCGAAGCTGATAAGGCTGCTCAAATAACACAAGATGCAGCTGGAGGAGGGAGCCCTGTGGAGACAGGACGGCTCTGCTCTGGTGCACCTGGCCAAATTTCACAGGCCATCTGTCCAGTGAATGACCTTTGCTTCATTATCCACAAAATGCATATTAAAGTTAACACCCCTCAATATGCTAACGAGGGCTAACATGATCATGCTAATTACATCATCCCATGAAACACCTTACCCCTCCCCATGCATGGGATATGTAAGTATGTGGTTCGACCTAGGGGACAGACCCAAGGAAAGTGTGTATAAATCAAGGGGGAGGAAGAAAGGGGGGGGGCCCTGGAGAGTGCCGTGAAGCGAAGAAGACGGATGTAAGCAAAAAAGACGGATGCCTCCTGTGCCTCCTGGAACCCTCACTGGCGGGATCAGCGCAGAAACCCAGACCAGTGATCTGTATTTCCCCATTCCCTCTATCTCCCTCTTTTCCCTTTTCCATTAAGAAATGCAAGGCATATTGTATTGCTTGCCACAACTTGCTATATACTTAGCCAATTATCATGTGTTCAATTAGTACATTGTGGGTAGTTAATAAATGTTTGGACTTGGAGACTTGTTGTCCGCTCCATTGGGGATTTGCAAATCTGAGTCACTTTTCTCCCTCATCTGAGCGGGATGTGACAGGGTTATGTTTCCCCTTTTTCAGTCAGTGGGAACTTCACTGGACTGTCACAACTTGTCAAATATGATGGATAGTGGCTTAACCACTTCCTCCACCAGTTCCCTCAGGACCCGCGGGTGCATCTCATCAAGTCTCATGGACCTGTGCACTTTCAGGTTTCTTAGATGGTCTCAAACCTGATCTTCTCTTACAATGGGTGGTTCTTCATTCTTCCAGTCCCTGCCTTTGCCTTCATATAAAACTAGTATCCCATTGAACAGAGGAAAACAAGACATAAGAACAAGAAATATGGTCATGCTGGGAAGTAGGGATGTGCTCATGTTCATGAAAGATAAGAGAATCCCTAAAGCTTCTGTTGGTTTTGTGTGAGAAAGGAGGAGAAAACATTGATAACTCTCAGAAATAAAAAATAAAAAAGTAAATTCTAGTTTTTGGATTAAAACACTTGGCAAAGATAAAAACAAAAAAATTAACAGATAAAAATAAGAGTGGTGAAAGCAGCCTGACTTCTAGATACAGTTATGGAAACAAAGTGTTAGAATGTAATATCTTTTTTTTTAACAGTGTGTTGTCTCAGTTTGGATCTCAAGACTGTGGAATTCTATGCCTCAAAATAAAAGACTTCATTGCATAGAACAAGGTAGTTGTTCTTTAATGATCTTTTTGAAACACAGAATACCTAATAATACACGGAAGTAAGGAAAAGCCTGATATTTTCAAAAGATAAGTAAGAGGAACATAGGTTAGCAGGGTCATCAGGTCAAGTCCCTTGCTACTTCAAACAGCTGCCTCATAGATTCCTTTCCATAAACTTATCTAGCTCCAATTTAAAATAGGTGACATTGCTACCTTCCAACAGCTAATTCTATGGAAAGTCTTGTTCAAAAATGTAGGTGGTTAATGAGCCTTCCTTAAATTTTCAGACTAAATGAATTTATTATTTTATGCCAACATTGCCTCTTAGTTAAGGTAGCCTAGGCAGCCTTGAACTTGTTAAACTAATCACGGTTCTTTAGCATACCATCCTCATACAGGTTCTTATCTTCCTCAGTCATAACAGTCCTCTGCTTCAGTGGGATTCGTCTTTCTGGACCAGAGCTCTATCGAGTATTTTATATGCACTGTACTCCTTAGCTTGTCTAATAGTACTGATACTTCTCTGTTTGTACTGAAAATGCATCCTGTGGTGCCCCTCTCCTTAGTTTGAATGCTGTGATCACACCTGTGTTTATGTCTCATTAGTGGTGATGTGATTAAAACCCTGAACTTTCTAGTTGATTCTAGTTGATAAAATCTTAGCGTATAGCATATATTCACTTTGTGTGGCTAAATTGTGTGGTAAAATTTCTTTACTCACATTCCCCAAATCAGCCGTATTTTCCTGTTTGATTTTCCTATCTGTATTGATTGACAGGTCTTTCAGCTTTGGATAATCTATGTTTGGGAATCAGCCATGTTTGAAATCAGATAGTTACTTAGAAGCTGAAAAACATAGGTGAGATAATTACCTTGGTTTGTGTGGTACCAACTTGTAATGATTATTGAAGTTTAAAAATGCTATAGTTGAGGTCACTGGTGTAGGTGCACCAAACTTGAAGGAACTTTCAATCATTGTGTCAACAGGGATAATCACAGCAGAAGTCCAAATCAACCATGCTGATAAATATGATTTATTTCTCTTAACCCAATAATTTTTGGATAGCATTCTCTAAAGTAAATGTAAAATGAATTCTTGATGAGACTGTCTAGAAATAATGCCAGCTGACTTTCCTTTTGGGGCTAAGACATGAACATTTTGGCCCTTTTTCTTGTGAAATACAGATATGTTTAAAGTAGATAATTTTCTATGAGCAGTTGCCATATGCTCTTTTTACAGCTGATGGAAAAAAATATATATGCTTATAGGATGCAATTGATCTTATCCTACGATATGTACATAAAGTTTGTAGATGTACCTAAAGTACCTAAAGGAACTGTTCTTTGTAGATTTCTATTTCTCATATAGGCTATAAAAACATTAAGTGACTAAGATGCGCATGTCTGAAATTACTTGAGGTAATGCCAGGCTATGTTTCATTTGGATCCATGGCATCACTTTACATGTACGGGGAATGGGCTTTATATCTCTATATTTTGGTCAAAATGGCAGTTTTCATTCTTTGAAAAATAGTCTGATTTTCCATTTTTTTGACTGAAATTATGACTGGGAAAATGATCAAAATATTGACTGCTGTGACAGAACTGAATCTGATGATGAAATAATAGTTTTTCAGAGCATGTCAGGATTCTTGGTATCCAAAATCTGTGGTAATTTCTCTGTTTACATCATGTAGAAGTTTTTTGTCCATGACTTGGGAAAACTACAGATTTGTTTATAGTCCTGGGAAAGGCTGTTTAAACAAACACCATCCCCCAGGTACAACAATCCTCTTATTTTTACATTCTATTTTATATCAGACATATATGTAATATAATTCTTATGGAACAGAATGGTCTTTATTTTTCTCCTGTAGAAAAGAAATGCATGGGAAGCCATTTTTCATTCTTAATATTAACATTTCTAAGGATTTGTGAGGGACAAACTTTCTCCTTCTTTAGAAGGTTTCATTCAGTGAGGTAAGATTTTTTTAGCTCTGACTTTTTTCTGTGCTTTAGATGACCTTTTAAATATCTTGAGCCTAGTCTTGATGCCTAGTCTTGACCTTTTGAATATCTTGGGCCTAGTTTTGATGCTAAAGACTTAGACTAAATGTGTATTTTGTTTAATATTTTATGTTAGCCATTGTAAAAACTTAAGGAAGATTTGGTATATTTGGAATAGTTGCAATATTCCATCTTAGCTGGCATTTCCTAAATTCTGAAAGTTTCATGCTCATCTCATTGCTGAGATTCTGCTGAGAAGTGACGAAGACCTCAGTAACTGATATCAACTCACTGTCAGACAAAATAAGACAGAACTTCACATCCAGAAATGGCAGAAGGTGATACATAGGAACTCTGCTTTATAAGAATTATTTTTTCAATGAGACATCTTGGAAGACACATAAATGCAGACTGGTTGTGCGTGGGTGGACACCTTTACTTATCAATGATTTCATCATGGTTAGGAAAACTGATTCATGATTTCCTCTGCTCACCCACAACACTTGAGTCATGCTTGGGTTCATCATCCTTTGCCAACTGTTCTTCAGCCAGAACCTGATCTGTTCTTTACTCCAAAGTAATTTTCACCATAATGAGATAACCACAGGTGTTGAGAGATTTTGGAAAGCCACCTGACACCTGTTGGTTTATGAGTCCTTTCCTTTACCTTATAGCTACATAGGAATGCTGAAGTGGACTTCATGGCACTCTGCAGGAACTAGAAGTTTGGGGACAATTATTCCATGGATGTGGATTAAAATCACAAACATACATTATACTTGGATGCACTCTTAGATAAAACAGCAATGTCTCATACTTACTAGCTGTTCAGTGAGATTCAGGAAAATAGTATTTTTTCCTCTCTGTCTGTTGATAGGAAATAGTCCATTGGTGAAAATAAGGTGGTTTCATAAAGGTGGTTTCATACCCAAAATTTGTCATACATCTAAAATGAAACAGATTCAGAATATTAGTTCAGTTAGATGCAGTTATAGTCGCTCATTGGTTAGTTTCTCTGTCAGCTTTTTCAGGACCAGGAACTCTGAAAAACTTTGTATTATGCATCTGTACCGCTTTTCTATTCACTTTGCCCTTACTTATAAAAAACCCAACATATTGTTGCATCGCTTTGGTCTGTGGATCGAACAGAATGGTTTCATTACTTCCTAGAGAATCAGATTTTACTAACTAGCTAGTTATTTTAAGGACACAGTTAAGTTTGTTAAAGCACAGTTTCAAAATAGAAAATGATTAGTTTTGCATTAATTCTAATAGTGATATTTGCTGCAGCATTGGCAAAACACTGAAACAAATACTATAGGTGACCAGGCTCATAGTTAACATGTTATTGTTATTGTCTTAACAATAGTTGAGCCAGCCACAAGCAGTCTTAACTATTGTTCTCCAGCTGATCATACACGCTTGGTTTCATTTTATATAAGCTCAGGAAGAAAATCAGAGAGAGATGACTAAAAGCACATACAGATTTGATCAACCTATCTGCAAAGAAATATATTGAGAAGAAAGGAGCAATATTTTCAGTCACTCCAGTGGTACTGGATATCATATATCCTGGTCATTGCATATCCTCAGAGCCCCAATGAGCCGTGCTTCCTGTCAGTCTAAAGTAATGATACATTAGACATTTACTATTTTTACCAACAGATATCTCATTGAAACATGTGAAGAGAATAATATTTCTTTTTTTTACAGAACAGAAATAAATATCTGATGTTTAATGCAGTGCTACTCTAAACTGGGCAATGTCTGTCCACTGAATGCGAAGAACAACTTTTTTTCCAGCACGCTTTTTAAGCCTATGGTTTTGCCATCTCTCTAAGGCTGTTTATATTAAAGCAATGAGACTAAATATCTAATGAGGAACATCTTGCGAAGTGTAACTGGACTGAGGCAAGCACCCTTTTTAAGTGTATCATTGACTGCATATTCCATAATTTCTAAGCTAGGATTCATAGCAACTAATTTTAGCTATCCAAAAATGAAGTTTCTAGTCTATATTAGATAATCAACAGAGAAAGACAAATCCAGGGGCATTTAATTTAATTTTAAAATAGGTGGAATGAGTTACTGGCTCATCAAAGAGTTTCTGTAGGACATCTTGCCTTTGATTATGGAGAGATCCTGAATGCCTAGCTTGGACTGGAAGCTTAACTGCTAGATGGTTAAAGTCAGCTGGCCAAGCATCACATTTTAGCCTTTAATAACCCCTTCTGCATTAACATTTCTGACTAGTGAGTGAAAGCCTTTATGTCCCATAACCATAATGTCCAGTTCTTCAACGCCTTTATTAACAACGTATCTGCTTTTATTGAATGTGTTGAAAGGTAAAAATGAAAACTTATCACGGTAAGAGTCAAGTTCTTTTTAACAAAAGCTTGAAATTGTCATGGCCAGAGACATCTAAAATTTACATATATGATTCTCTCAGCTTCAAACAGTAGGAGAAGGAAGAGAAAAATCACATATTCATATTTTCATGTTTGCAGTATCTATGTGCAGCAATATGTGGCACCCGACACATCTTGTTATGTAATAGAACTAAACTAGGAACAAGGTTCCTGCTGATTTTTTTTCTATGAAAGAATACTTCAAATAACATGCAGCTTTGAAGCAGTTGGTTGCTCAAGTCACGACTCAGTGGTGCCTGAGCATCTGCAAGGAGTCATATATATCTGTAGCGGCTGACTCATTTCCAGTTTTATACAGTGATACGTGCGTCACATCTTTGATTAATGGTACTGGTGGTGAGAAAGATAGTATCCAGGAGAGACTCTGAGGAGGTCACTGCAGACATACTCATTTGTCAGGCAGAGTCTGGTGACGTACATAATTGTTATAATTGCTTTAAATTTTCCTGACTTGAATTATCTTAGGAGGCAAATTGTACAGAGTTCTCAGATGCAAAGGGAAGAATCTGAGATTTCAGTCTAAGTTGAGGATTTTTCAGTATTTGATAAAATTTGTACTTTCCCAGTTCTGTAGAAGTGCCAAGCACAATATTTCCTAACTGAAGAGCATGGTGTCAAGGATCAGTTCAGCGAGTGAGCTGCTTCCTGTCCAAAGTAAGCTCCTTGTGGATGCTCTTATACAAGCAGCAAGACTGTGCTTAACAAAGAAGACATTCTGCATGGCATTTTCTGTTTTGGAAAAGTATCTGTATAACGTCAAGTAGATTTTCCAGTATTTTTCTCAGCTCAACTCAGTTTCCACTATCTAGCATCACCAGGGTTTTTCTTCTGGATATCTGTACAATACTGAATACCTGTTTGTTATTTTCCATTCATCAGCTGTTAGCTAGGAAATACAAAAAGGCTTCTCAATCTTCCCCTACAGTGGAGTGAGAGGGATGGGCAGAGGCACCTTGGCACTAGGACCGCATGTGGATTTTCAGTCATTACAAAGGTGAGTCCATGGCCAAATGCCAGAAGATTCCTGCTGTTTGAAATATGAGACCTCCTTCCAGGCAGCTGCCTGCATGCTCCTGTGCCTGCCGATGTCAGGTGCAAAGCAGTGATGGATGGAAGACATTGAATGGGCTCCTCTCTCTCTCCCTTAATCGAGTTTGGGGATCTACACACTGAACAACATTACTTAGAAAAGACTTCTTAATTCTGTTATTTAAAAATATATCCAATTATCTCATGGCAGGATATATTTCTCAAAACAAATATTAAAGCTGAAATTAAGGATAGCAGATTTTATTAGTCTCTTTTGCTCAGAAGTGTGGGCATGGAAATGAAGAAAAAATGTGTCAGAACATCTTATAGATTTTGATTGCTGTCATCTACTAGCTTATGAAGCAAAATTGTGTACAGTTAAAATCTAATGCCTGAATTCTCTTGTAATTGCACTAATTTTAATAGCAAATTATTGTTTCACATTAATGTCATCCAGATCCTACAATTTGAAACATTAGATGGGCAAATTGCATATTACCTCGAAAAACTTTGGTTTAAATATAGAGAAATTGATGTCTGTAAAATTTTGCATATTCAGCATCGGTCACGTAATTAGAGAGCAATCAAAGCACAAGAAAAAAAAAAACCCTTACTTGTGGTATTTTCTCTCGGATATATTTTAAACTACACTTTAATAACAAATAAACAACATCATCTGTCTTGGCTCAGTGACTTAAAAGTTACTGCTGCTTCTCATGTGCAATGGAGCAGGAAATCAAACAGTAAACACTGTAAGAATTATCAACAATCTTAGGCAACACCTAATGCTATCTGAATAAATAAAGATTTTGTAAATATAATATGCTCTTCAGAAATGTGCTCAGGGAAAATAAAGGGAGCATTCTGAAGGAGGAGAAACAGGATGACAACAGAATGGTACATGCTGTGTTTGCTGGGACAGTGTCATTCATTTGCAAATGAGGAATGAATGAAAGGAATTGTTTTTCAAGAAACATCATTGCAAGATTATGTGCAAAAAACAAGTTTTGGTAGTTTTTGATGAGAAGCTTTCAGATTAATTTTTCTGGCACACAAAAACCCCAAACTTTAAAAAAGTTTATATTCTTTTGCTTTCTGTTTTGATATAGAGTTTTAATGATAATTCTTCAGCAATTTGATCTATCACCTCTAAATGTTAGTGCTTTTTCTATCCTCCTGGTGTTTAGCACGACTGCATGAGGGAAATGGGAAGAATAACAACTGATTGATATTGCACGTATTTTTTTTTAATGACATTCAGAACAATAAATGATATTCATGCAAATAATTAAATGGAAAAAGTCCGCAATAGAGAGAAAACTATCCCCCTGCTATCCTCACCTCATCTATGCAGAGCCAAACCCTATTTTAAGTGCAGTCTGTTTCCCTACATTTTTAGAAGAAATATATTCGGTACTTAGGATGAAAGCGATCTCATCTACATTTATAAGAAAAAAATTTTTAATGTGTTAGTATCCTTAATGAATATATATTGAAAGATGCACCCTATTGAACATGCCAACATAAAATAAACTCGCCATAACCCACATTAGTTTGCAGAGTAAAAACTCAGAAAAATGACAGACTTTTTTAAAAAGCAAAACAATTCAACATTGATTCTTTGGAGGTGTGTGATTAAACTATTCCCTATATTCTTTCCATTCCCAAGATGAAGATCTTGTTCTCACAGACCTTATGACTTGAAAAATCGCATTCTTGAGTTAATGCCTGAGTCCACCAATGCTAAAATGTAATACAATAATGAGGTCCCTAGTGCAATTAAATTTTATGAAGCTCAGACATGGTCAGAGGGCTCATATATTAAGAGGGAAAGGTCAGTGACATTCTCTTTTTTAGAAAGTTAAGTAGCTACTAAATTGCCTTAAAATTGGAATACTATTTATTCAACATAATCCTCCAGTAATCCATAAGTATTTTTTCTTTTCCCTTCCAGTGGAGAGGCCGTTTTTGTGCATCCTCTATTGGACTATGCAGGTGAGCAGCGTAGGGTCACACTGACCAGACGGTCCAGTGTCCTGGCTGCAGTCCAGGCTAGCTATGGGGCCTGGCAGAGGGCATCCAAATGGTGAAACATGCAGTGCTTTTTCTGCACAATCTTCTTCTTATGCCCAATCATGTGCAGCTGAGGTACTGCCTAATCTAGAGGTGTTGTCTACACATCATTTTTTAGTATTAGCAATACCTCACAGCAGCAAACCATGTGCGAATACTGCAGGCTACTGCAAGGCAGGCTGCTTTCAGGGTTTATTTCTTTTCAGGCTCTTCAGCTGTAGCATGTGTGAGGTAGTTACCCTGTTACATGTGATATGAATACACACAGGAAAAACCCCTACAGAGTAGGCGGTATACCCTAAGTACATGGTCTAGTTAGACTCATTGTGCGTTGCCCATATGTATGGCCACACATGCCATGACTTTGCATGGTAACCAGTCAGTCTTCTGACTAGGATAAATCACTCTGAAGTTTACACATCAGACTTTGTCTTGTCAGAACAAACTTGGGCCCTTTTACTTTCAGTGCCCTTCATAATCTTATCTTATTTGTCTTTTTCTGTCTGTGGCCTTTCTGACCATATTTCTAAACACCATGCAAAGAAGAAGGAGGTACTAATTAGACCATCAGCTGTATTACTTTTACTCTCTATAATATAGTTCTTTCTTGAGATTATTAATTTTAAAGATTAGAATGTAAATATGCATTCTCAAGATTTCAGAAAAACAATCATTTGACTTAAAATCATTGTACAGACCATGCAATGAGTTTACAGTTTTTAAATTTGCTTAAGGAAATAAGTTGTTATGAACAGAAGAAATACTAAAAATGTGCTGTATGGAAGATGACAGAGACTCAGCTCTGCTATTATATACTTAAAACATCAAAAGAGTAGTGAGATGCACAAGCTGATCACATTAACAGGCAAATAATATTTATAAGCAAACAGAAAATTATCAAATGTGTTTGAACTAATAAATAACAGTTGTATTATCTGGAACAAAGACCAATCTGGAAGGAAGGCATTAAGAGAAAGACAGGATTTTTTCAATTACTATGACTAACTTAGACACCTAAATATCCCCTAAAATAGCAAACCTGAACCTAAAGGGGCTACTTCTATTGTCAGGGTTGAGAAAGAAGTTTGTTTAAAGGGCATTTCAAAGCCCAACTCCTTGTGCTTTGAATGTACCTCTGGTGAACAATTTTTCCTTTTTTTTTTTTTTTTTCCCCAGGTATTAAAAGAGGAGTCCTACTGTTGCTAATGCATGATACATTTTAAAGTGAAAATTCATTTCACTCAAATTTTTAAGAGTCTGTGATTAATCAGCTGAGTGGCTCTAAAATATTTTGCCTACTATTATGTAATGAGAGCACTCTCTGAAATAACTGGAAGCTACTACAGTAACTAAAATGCTGTCAGGATCACCTGTGTGAGTAAAGTAAAAGGTCATATTGTTCAAATGATCTAATTATACTTAAAAGTTATTGCAGTTAGAGTACTCAATACACAGAGTCCCTGGTTAGTGTTACTGCCTTTTCATGCAATGGTAGTAAACAGTCTGACTATTAAGCTGAAAGAAATTTGACATTTTTTTATTTACCTCTGATATTTAAAAATGGTGCCTTGTTCATTTGTTCATTAATGAAATATATAAGGAAGGGAATCTGGAAAGTTTAATTTATACTTTAAAATCAAATCAAAGAGAAAAATCTAAATATCCATTCTGAAGAACTTGGTTCCTACTAATTGGGTTGTCTGTAGGTATAGACAATACTAAACTGACTATTCTGATAGCTTATTTGGGCTACTGGTAGAACTCAAACTAAAAGTAACTTTTTTTTTTTTTTTAATGCATCATTTTAATGTATGAAGACCTTATAAGTGTGCCTTCAGTTTTCTTGATTTTCCCTTAAAATTACCAGGCTTTCAGATCTGGTAGACTCAGTGACAAAGATCTGAGTTCATAATGCAAAAAGCAAGCCCCAAAAGCCCTCAAAAGTGTTTCAGATTTTTCTGAAATCTGTGCATCATGAAAAAGAAGAAGCTGAATTTTTATTTTCCAAGCCAGGTTTAAAGAAGGCTTCTACCATTATTCTCAGTAGGAGTAAACTTTAACTGGCAGCTGTAAACTGGGGGTTCCTGGCTGAAGGCTGACAGAATAGTGAAGTAAACCTTTCTTTTACTAGTCTGTTAAATGTGAATTTTTCCCTATGTCTGAAACACAGGGCTGTATTTATGGTGGATATCAAAGGTGGTATTATTTAATAACAAATGTCAGCTTGTGAGAAGAAAATAGAAAGAACGGCTAATTCTGGTGGAGGTAACAGATACAAAAATGTAGGAGAGACTCACTGAGTACCGTAAGGAAGGCTGGAGTGGTTGTGAAATACGGTAAGGGAAGCGAGAGAAATGCAACTTCAAACATCAAAGATAAAATGACACTTCTTTCAATAGATAGCTCCATCTTCATGATGTTGAAGCCCAGACCACTAACTACTCCACTGATTCAAATCAACTGGCTAACTCAATTCAGTCAAAGTGATTTACTCAAGCTGAGGCACTATCCCAGAATTTCTTTCTGGAAGACAAAGATAAGCAGACATAATATTTAACATGATATCTAGTGCCGTGCTTCTCAGAATGATTAAGACCTTATTACAAAAGTTAGAAAGAAAACTGTATTGCTGAAACAAGAGATTTACCTTATTTACACTTATCTAAGTGTTTCAATCAGTCAGTCTTCTACAAAGATAAAACTACAAGACTTCAAGATAAACCTAGAATAAAACAGCCAGAAGAAGAGAACCTGTGATTACCATTGACACCAATATATAAAAATGTACTGGATGAGTCCTCAGTGAAAGGACAGACTTGGTACCAGGGTGCCAGTGCATGCAGTTAGTCATAAATACAATCTTGAGGATTAATTTAAGCACTCTCCACAAGCCTGTCAACATTCCTCTAAAAGCCACCTAAGATGATTGTCATATTTGGGTCAGTGTTAATTTTAAATGAGCAGTATCATGAAATTAGCTAAAATGTATTCTTGAACAAGTTTCAAAGGTTTAAAAAGAAAAGTAACATAAATAAAAAGCAATTAAAATACTACCAGTACCAGCAAGAAACAGAAGGGTTTTATCTTTATTAACTGAAACAAGGTCCTTTTCATCCAAAATAAAGTCCAGTATTCTCAACATTTCTTGAAGTAGAGTACACTCTGCTGACAGTAGAATGAAAGGATGATGAAACATAAGACTAAGCAATAGGCCATCAAAACCTTCTACATTATGTCCATGAATGCTACAAAATTGGTCTTGTTGAAAAAAAAGGGGGAATTTAAAGAATGCTAAGCTAGAAAAAATAAATAAAGATAAAATAGTAAAAAAAGCTAAATAACTGAATTGTAATATGGGAATGTGGTGTCAGAGGAGTTGAATCCTGTGGATTGTAGGATCCACAATGTGCCTCCATTCCTGAGCCCAGCCTTTCCAGAAGATGGCACTCAGAGCTCTTGTCCTATTTGTCCACTAACCCAGCTTGAAGTTGACTGGCAGTTCACACAGTCTCAGAATAAGCACAGACACAGAGAGGATAGTTAGAGCATTTAATAAGAATATAGGATCAACAGCAATGATCATGAACAAGGCTCAGCGAGAGAAGTATGCTGAGCAGTAGTGGTTTACAGGCCACTGGGCCCTTTTATACCCCTCCTCCATTTTCCCATGTCTGGTCCTCTCTGATCCACCTTGCTCTCTTCTTTTCCCTGACTTTGATCCATCCCTTAAACATCCCATAGTAAGTTTTGTACCTTCCCAAAATTGTCTCTGTTTCAACACAAAATTATCATTCCACTTATTATGGATCCCACAGTAAATCCTATACCTTTTTGCATAAAAATCCCCCTTAGTTTGCAGAGCATTCTGGAGAGAGGGTTTCTTTCTATGACCTAACTTTTTTTTTTTAATATAGATATTTTTAAAAACCAGGGACCATGGCCTGATTCTTCTCTTTTTGTGCTGATTCAGTGTGCTGCCTTCTCAGATTACTTGAGCTTCTTGGCCTGTCACTGTTCCCCTGGTCATCACCTAGTCTCTGTGGTTGATTAGATATTAGCTTTTAATAAGATAGCCTACTGCGTAGGACTAGGAAAACATCCCCAAGGTCACAAGTCTACTCTCCTTCTGTCACTAGCAACAGCATCAGAAAATTTTCTCCACAACCTCTTTAAGCTCCATCTTAAAAGTAAGGCTTTTTCAGTTATTGCAGTGACTGGAAAGTTATTTCAAACCCCTGATGCTTTGACTTTAGAAATTTTCTTCTGATTTCCATCTTAGCTGTAATAACAGCCTGTCTACACCCATTTGTTTTTCTGCCAACATTGTCCATTAGATTAAATTGTTTTCTTTCCCTGGTCTTCATTTCCCTCACAGAAACAGTGATGATATCCCATTGCAGCCTTCTGTTTACTGACCTAAATAATCCGAGTTCTATTAGTCTCTCCTCACACAAACACTTTCCATTCTCCTGATCAGATTTTAGGGCTTTATGTTTCAACAAAAGGAATAGAAATTACACTGATTCCCCCAAACACACAATTAGGCTGAAAGAGCCTAATGATAGTGTTGCCATCCTAATGAAATAATAACATTCTTCAGCATTTTGATTTTATAAGATACTTGGATTTATGATGTCTTAGCTATTTTGTAGAGAGTTATAAATAATAATGTTTCTGTGATATAATTTAACTTGACAACTTTAATAAAAAAGGAGATGATAATTTTAGAGTATTGCCTTATGGATCAGTTGCATCTTAATACAGTGATATAATTAATAGTAATGAAATAAATTTTGTAAGATACTTTATCTCTAATTAGCTAATCAAGACGGTGTTGGAACCCAACTTAAATGGACACTTCACAAATAAGTCTTGACCTATAAAAACATCTACTATGTTTTGATTGACATCTCAACATCAATTTGAAAAATTACAGTCAAAGGTAAGTCTTTAACAGAAATCTGAAATTAAAGAAACATGAATTAGTCTAGAAACTGAAGGAAACCATCTAGTTGACAGAATCAGGTGCAAGAATAACCTTTGAATAGGAGATATCAGGCAAAAGGCGAGCCAGTTTTAAGCTGGAGTTTGGCACCTTATTGCTAACAAGCCATGATATCTCTGTGCACAACACCAGAGGACTTGATGCTATCGTATCAGCTGGACTCCATGTCTCAAACTAAACAGTCAGCTTTCATCCATCTGGGTGAGAGACCAGCTGCTATCTGCTGTGGTGGGAGGGAGAGCATGCCAGAAACATATGTGGCAGCAAAGGCTGAGGGATGAGCGGTGTCTGTCTCCTCCAGGCTATCTCAGGGTATGATGCCTTCTCATTCAAATGCACGTGTTCTGGATTGGTGCAATCACAGTGCCAGCCTATAAAATACTGACACATTGGCCCTCTCCTGCTTCACTTCTGTGTGGGGTGAAGGTATCCAAGGGTATTCATTTCAGAAACTGAAATACCATATTTTATTAGATTGAGTAACAAATTATTACAATTCTGGTGACAATTTGCATGCTGTCCAGAGTGAAACCTATAGGATGAGACAGTGTGGACATAAATGCAGCGTATCCATACAATAGGAAAAGCTTCAGAGCATCACACTTCTACAGGCCCCCAGAAGAGAGGTGTGCCTCTGGCAGAGGAGCAGGAGAAATGCCAGTTGCAACCCAAGATTAAGGCTGGCCCAAAATTTATTCCTCCAATAGGTTCTACCATGAGGTCCATGAAGCAGAAATCTGGGCAGACAGTTATAGTTAGGTGACTGGTCCAGCATCAGCAACACAGCAGTGCAATGAATGAAAAGTCATTGAGTTTTGTGTTTGACATCTGTTGTGGTTTAACCCCAGCTGGCAACTAAGCACCACACAGCTGCTTGCTCACCCTGCCCCATGGAATGGGGGAGAGAATTGGAAGAGTAAAAATGAGAAAACTCATGGTTTGAGATAAAGACAGCTTAATAGGCAAAGCAAAAGCCTCAGACGCAAGCAAAACAAAACAAGGAATTCATTCACTATGTCCCATCGGCAGTCAGGTGCTCAGCCATCTCCAGGAAAGCAGGGCTCCATCTCGTGTAATGGTTACTTGGGAAGACAAACGACATCACTCCGAATGTCCCCCCTTTCCTTCTTCTTCCCCCAGCTTTGCTTTATATGCTTATCATGATGTCATATGGTATGGAATATTGTCGCAGATGAAAGTATTGACACGGTAATGATTTAGTAAGAAATCTATGTTTATTAATAACTAACAGCAATTTATTATTACAAAATAATTCAGAAATACTGAAAGAAAGAAAAGCGACTTATTCACAGATTCTAAAATGACAAGATTCACACTAACTTACTTAACGGCACCTTTATATATACATGCACATACACAAAACGGACAAACACACAGAAACAAAGGTGTTTGGATTCAGTAGAATGAACACAGAACAGACATACACACACACAAACAAGGGTATGTACTGACACCGCTCACCTCCCCCCCCCAATAAACAGAGAAAGGACAGGTGAAAGAGAAGCTCGCTCAAAGGAAAATTTCCCTCTTGAGTTTAGAGCAAATACTCACAGTGCCTTGGCATTCCTCAACGGGTGATAATTGAGACTCGAGCGGGTGGACTTCGCCCTGGCCTTCCATCTGGAGCAGACGACACCTTAAGGGTTTGGTACCTGAGAGGCGTCCCAGCTCAGGGGAGGTGCTGGTCACAGCCCCGCTGCGATCCAGGAGAGCTCAAAGGGTCTCCCTGGTGGTCGCAGTTTATAGGGTCCAAGATAATTGACTTTTGTCAGATACCATCTGGTGCCTTCCAGCAGTTGCACAAGAACTTTATGAATGTGCAACTCTGTTATTGTTCCCATTTGACCACATCCCAGGCACAGGTGTGCCAGGCCTTTAGATGATGGGGCGTTATAGCTGTTTCCGAGCAATCGGGAGGGGGCAGGAGCCAGGCTCGTCAACGTTATCAGTCCTTATCTCTACAGACTGGTGTACAGCTCGGGATGTGGGTGGAATCGCACATAGTACCAAGCAGCCCAACAAAGAGGGGCGGGGGGGTGGGGGGTGGGGTGGGGTGGTGTAAGAATTGCACCACCACAAATATCCCTTTGGTCAGTTGGGGTCAGCTGTCCCGGCTGTGTCCCCTCCCAGCTTCTTGTGCACCCCCAGCCTACTCGCTGGTGGGGTGGTGTGAGAAGCAGAAAAGGCCTTGACTTTGTGTGAGCACTGCTCAGCAGTAGCTAAAATATCCCTGTGTTATCAACACTGTTACCAGCACAAATCCAAAACATAGCCCCATACTAGCTACTGTGAAGAAAATTAACTCTATCCCAGCCAAAACCAGCACAACATCGTACATCAGCACAACATCGTACATTTCACAAATGCTGCTGGAGTCAAAAGTTACAGCTGATAAGCACACGATCTGTAGCACAAGGGAAAATTGCAGGCGTAGTATCCAAGTACCAGAGTGACTGAGATGTCAGTAAGAAAACTGGAGACCTTGATGTAGTAGTAGTATTGAGCTTACAAAACTGGTCTTGTACCTAACAGATGAACTGTAATATTTTCTCACAGGTATGCTACCTGGCAGGGTCTTCCTGTAAACATCCACATACTGCTCAGCTGAGGACACACAAAGGCAGGACAAAATCTCTGTTTATACATGGCTTAAATTAACACCCATGCACAAAGCGGCTTTAGCCACTCTCAGGTTCTCCAGTGCATTTTTCAGCATGATTCTGTGCACGGTGTAGACAGTGTAGGAAAAGTCTCTGCACTGTATGTCTGCCCCCTGCAGACATATGTATGCTGTCTGCTGAACTGGGTTTTACAAACTCACATATGAAGTGCTACATCCTGATTATCTGATTCTGCTGGAAGCCTTCTGGACTGCTTTCCTAATCCCTCTCGTAACATCGGTGTTATATCAGTTTTATCATCAGCATACTTCATTTGTTCGCAGAGCCAGGACTCCAGTATGTAAATAGGATAGAGGGGAAATACTGGAAAAGAGTACAATGCCCTTTTTCTTCTATCATCAATGCTATTTAAATACCTACCCCAGGCTCAAGTAGCAAAATTAATCCCAGTGTATATATTTTCCTCATATCCCTCTCCTTCAACAGTCCTATCAGAGAACAGATAAAAGGAACGTCCAAGCAAATGTGAAGTTGGATAGATTTCATGGGCTCTGTGTCTTGTTCACAGCTGGGAAACCTTTCTCTAGGCTTTCAAACTTATTCAAATATTACTATTTGCTACTTAGTATTTTGTGATGGAGAGAGTGATAAAGTTTAAAAAAGCATGCTAGCATGTTTCCATGTAAAATAGGTGATACATGTGCAAGAGACCTTTTATAAGATCAGTTGACACTTTTCAGGACTTACAAGTTGACTTTAGAAGATAAATGATCTTCAAATCTGATTTTATTCTAACTTTCAAACAACTCATTATATAGAAAGGCTCATTTGATCAGTAAGTTAAATATGCACAACTCCCACGTTCCCTCAGGGTATGGGATTTGATAGTCAGAAATAACCTCTCTTGGTGGAATAATTTCTCAAGTAACTGTTCCGTGAACACAATTCTGATTTGAGAGGTGATTATAAAGGTACAGTTCTATGCAGGTGGGGAGGTAAGAGATCATGAGAGCCAAAAATCAACATAGTCTGAATAAGTACTGTAGTTCTTAATAAATTGTAAGGTTGCTGAGATTTGGTAATTTAGAATTGAATTTGGCTTCTAACAGCTAGAGAATCCTAATGCTGTGACTGGATGAAACAGAGTCAACCCTCTGAAGAGCTTTCCAGCCTCATGCTTCCACCTGGGTTTCCCATGACCTTTTACCAAACTAGTCTACTGTTAGCTATGAATAAAACAGAGACACACAAACCTCACCTAGACACTCTAAGTGAATTAAATTCTAGTCATATTTAAGTAAAAGAGTTTTTTCCACTGTCCGTATTGCAATTTCATTATTTCTGTTTTCTAATACTCTATCTTCCAGGTCTTTTTCAGGTATGTTTGTCTAGGAGCATATCAGGCAAACCATTTCTCACCAAAAATGAATGTCAGCAAAGTCTCCAGCTAACACAATTCTTTTTTTTTATGGTGATTCTCAGTGAGAATTGGGATTTCTGCCACTTGGCTTACTCTTATCCTGCAGGTTCTAAGATGACAGCATGAGCAACTCTCGTTTTCTTCCCTGCTTCTATGTTTTTCAGGGCAACATAGAGTTACTACAATCAGATTTTTATTGTTGTAATGAGGCGTGGTGTTTGTCTCTTCTCCCAAGAAACAAGTGATAGAATGAGAGGGAACAGCCTCAAGTTGCTACAGGGAGGTTTAGATTAGATATTAGGAAAAATTTCTTCACCAAAAGGGTTGTCAAACATTGGAACAGGCTGCCCAGGGAAGTAATTGAGTCACCATTCCTGGAGGTATTTAAAAGACTTGTAGATGTGGCGCTTAGGGACTGGGATAGGAGTCCAAATTTTGGCATTCTGGATGGTTAGGTATGCATTTAGGTTCAGGGATGAGTCTGTAGATAACTTTTCTGAAATAGTTTTTCTATCGAGATGGTCTGTCCTGCCTACACAGAGAAGCTGAAAATGCTGCAGGCAGTCACTTCATTAGTTATTTTTGTATTTTCCTAGACAGTTGTAAACCAAAGCAGAAGTGATTCTGAAGAGTCATGTAATATTGTTGGAATTGTTTAGCTACCATTTCCCTAAAACATAATAAAAAACAAACTCAGTTGAGATAGACAAGGTTCTTAAATATTCTTGTTCATTGATTTTATTCTTTAGTTTTTAAAAGGCTGTTTTCCCAAATAGCATTTTTGATAGTTTATTTGTGCTTTTATCGGGCTGTGTTGGATAATGTGGAGAACATCTTGGATAAAGTATTTCCTAGCTTTAAAACTTTAAGATTTATTTTCTGTGGGTGTCTGAAATATACTGGTCTGTCAGCTACTAGCCATTGTTACTTAGCAAATAGCCCAGAAAGCAGTGGATGCTAGTTTGATAAAACAATCAATTCCCTGACTCCAAATATGACAACAAGTAATTCTGAGTAGTATCCTTTCAGTTGTATTGAGACCTCTTACTTTCACTGGAGAATAGCTTTGATTTATTTGTAATGGGGAGCCTTGATGAAACTCAGTCTGGCAGAGAGAAGTAGCAAAACTTCTACAGTACTATAACTCTTGTTCTGTAGACACTTAAAGAGAGATCAGTCAATTGATTATTTAAGACAGTAATCTTAACTCCTGAGTGCTGCATGAATTCCTGCTTAGGTTTTGGCAAGGTTGTAACATAGAATTTCCTACTGCTTGCCGTGAGTTTTTCTCTACTGTAATTTGTATGACATTTCAAGTAGTTATGATCAAATTTATCTGAGTGTAGTGCTAGTCTGGTACAGCTGTCAGTTCAAAGAATAAACCCTCTATGGAAAATGTGCAGTAATCAAGGCCAAAGACAAGGAGCTCTGCTATTGTCTGCAGTATACATAGAAGAAATGAATGAGGAACTAGGAAAGATAGTGAGGAACTAGGGAAGATAGTGAGTTTTAAACTGATTCATATAGGAAAAACAGCTCTGCACATCATATGCAGATTCACGGTTAATGTACAGGGATATAAATCCATTTAGATCAGTGGATTTACAGAAATTTTCATAATTGTATATTTTTTAGCCACCTTATCTAGGTCATCATAATCTTTATGTTCAGGATTGAGCAAATGGCTTCAGAAGAATTCATCTTAAGGTCAGTGCCTGCCTGGTCCCTCTAAGGAATACAGTGGAGCAAGGAAATAAGAACTTTCTTCATTCCCTGCAGTTACCACCTGATAGCAACCTAAAATGTGTGGACCAAATACCTTAACATACCTGCTTTTCATGGAGAGAAGTGTTTCCATTTAAGTGTGCACTGACAGGGAAAGTAAAAATGACAACAGGATGAAGGGGTAATTGTTGTTGGTGGACAACAAATAAAACACTTCAACTCAAGCAAGACCCATTGCTTACATGTGTAACACCAACTCACAGAGTATGGGCACTTTCTATAGCATGATCACAATTGTGATGGAAGGCCAGGTCTCATTTTTATCACCTACTAAATTTAGTGGAAAGTTAGTGCATTATCCTTCTCAAAACCTTCTGGAAAAGTCAGAACAAACGCTGTGCAGACATCCTTGTGGTGACATTGTAAATCCATCTACCACTTTTGAGCTTGAGGCAAATGTTCTGTCAGACAAAACACATACAACTGACAGATGAGGTCATTTCATTTCTTTTGAATGTGGGTTACCTAAAATTGAAGAGGTCTTTCACATAATGAGCATTAAAGAATGAGAAACATGTCTTAGCCATCTTTCCAGAATCATGATTCAAAGACACCAGCCAAACAAACACTCTCATAGATAATTCTGACAGCCACAAGTCAGGAATGATTAGTGAAAAACAGGGTAACTTTGGCTGCTGATATTAGGGGATAGGTAATGGAGAATGTAAGGAGAGTCAGGAGCTGCTGCTGCTCACCAGCAAAGTTATCATAATCACAGTTTCTTGTATTTTGCTCAGGAATATGATGGTGTCCCACAGAACTTGGACACATATTTATGTCTCTAAAAGAATGTCACTCAATCTGACAGGACAGGGTACTGACAGGGAAGTTAGGCATGTCTTCCCTTCAAAATGATGAACATATAGATGAAAACGCAAGGGTATTTAATAGAAAATGTATTGCTACAAATACAGGCAAAGAAGGAGCTGGACTGGAACATACTTCTTTCAGTCTCATCTATGTTTCATGCATTTCTTCTAAGAATCTTCAGTGCAAGAGGAGCCTTGCCACAATGAAAGCTTCACTTCGTACAAAGCCTGGCCAGTGTGTTTGCGAAGTGTGCAGTGAGCCCTCACTGTGCATGATTATGCCTTCATATAAATCAGAAAATGAAACTTTAAGAACAACTGATATGGAATGAAGTGAAAGATTTCCCACTGTATGATAATTCTGCTCAAGTACTATGAAGCCAGTACTTAGCTGTACTTATTTATAGATTACCAGAAGAGGACCTAATAGGTGAACTTCTCCAGATATTGCCTGGAGACAAACATCTGACCTAGAGGGTTAACACTCCTAGAGAGGTGCTTCCTTTCAGACTTCAGTTTATCAGCCTCCCTACCTTTTAGTAGGACAAGGGTCCTGACCTCCTAGATACCTTCTCTGTCTTCTATCCTTTTGAAAAGTAGGAAAGGGTAGGAAGGTACTTTGAACTTGGTGAAAAAGTTATTAAGGTTCAGACTGAATTATATAGGTATTTGTGTTCTGCTTTACCACAGATGTTGATTCTTCTCAGGTTATATTCTTCTCAGGTTATAGCATGATCAATAATATCTAATAATTCAAATTCTACCACTTCTGTATGTCAGTATTTAAGTCAGTAAATATTCAAGAACCAACAATACAGAACAAAACTGTGCATACTCTAAGCACAAGTGCCATGCTAAGAGCCTTTTAAGTGTAAGCTCTTTATATGTTAAATAAGTTTTTGCAGTTATGTACAAAAAGGATAATAATGTATGTGGCTTGTGATGAGTCAGGCATACTGACCTCTCAGCTTCTGCACATGGACACAGTGGATAATAGATGAAGTTACAATTTCTTCTGTATATAGAGTTAAAATGGAGGAAAGACAGATGCCTTACTTGCTGTGGATTAATAATTGTCTCCAGGGCTCATTTATATAGACAAGAGAAGGCAGGAAGGTTCTAAATGTTGCTTTGTACCTTTTTAAGGGTAGAGAGAATAAATTGACTTAGTTGTATAGTTTAGTGATGTGTTCTCCTCAACTGCCACAATGAATATGAATGTCACTATCAAGTATACATCAAATTACACTTTCTGAATGACAAAACCAAGATAAGTGGCACGCAGAGATTGATGGGAGACTGAGAAGGTTTGAAAATGTCTCATTCTGAGAAAAGAACACAATAACAAAGCAATCATTTTCATATGAAAAACAGAGCTACATTCTCCTTGATGCAAGTACTGAAGGGAATTAAGGAGTACTCCCCATGTTTAAGGTAGCTTTAAATATTTATCATATTATTTTAAAGTATGTTAAATCAGGATCTCTAGGGTTTGGATGGGGTTTTTTTGTTTTGGTTTTTTTTTTTTTTTATATAGAAAGTATAAGTGAAGAGATGATGCAGCTGCAAGAAAGCAGTTCTTTAAGTACTGACAGTGCCAGGTGTGGGGGCAGCTGGAGTGAAAGATTCAGAAATTAGAAGAGAAGTATGCCAGGAAACTAGCTCTTCTTTAACCTCAGTGCCACTTTCTCAGATCTTTTTCAGATTTAATGGTTGGACTGGATGATCTTCAAGGTCTTTTCCAACCTAGACAATTCTGTGATTCTCTTTATATTTCCAAGTTGCTTATACTCTTGAAAACCAGATTCTGAAATGGAAGCCATCTAATTCTTAACAACTAACAGCATCACTGCTACAGGACTGAGCATGAAAACAACCCTGTGTTTTATCCATGCTTTTCCATAGCGATGTTTCATGTATAAAAGATTTGCTGAGCTCCTGAAAGAAGTAACTGACTAATTTCAAATAACCTTCCACCTGTATTTGGAGAAATCTCCCTGAGATAAAAACATTTTATCACTAATGGATTTCCTTCAGGTTTATGTGGTCCCTCCCATTAATATCTCCCAGCATGTAGCTTGCCTCTTCTGTGACAGAATTTTAGTGCAGCCGGACCTGCAGCCAGTTTTTGATCCACTGTTAGCTCCACATCCTTTCCTGCTATGCTAATAGCTAGCCAGTTAGTCTCCATTTTGTATTTATTAATTTTCTTTCTCTTTGTTAAATGCAGAGCTTTTACCTTATCCCTCTCTCTCCTCCCTCTCCCTGCTCCAGTGCATCAAGATCATTTTGAATTCTGATCCTGTCCCACATACTGCTTGCCATCCATCCTGGCCTGGAGCTGTCAGCAAATTTCATAAGTGTACTTTCACTTCCATCATCCAGGTGGCTAATGGAAAAAGCAAATAGAACCAGCTCTGGACAAATTCCCCTGGGACTCCACTTGAGACACCTTTTTGACAGCAAAACTGAGAGCAACTTTCCAACTGACTGTGTGTCCCGCCTGGCTGTGCTTCCATCCAGACCACACTGGCTTCAGGCAGGATTGTCAAGTGGGACAGTGTTGGAAGTTTTTCTGAAGTCAAATTCCGCTCCCCCCTTATCCCTTAGAGCTGTCCTTGTCACATAAGGAAATATATCTGTTTTAACATTGCTTTTTCTTGATTGCTTTTTCCATTTTATCTTTTAAGAGCTTATAAATAGATTGTGTAATATTTTATTCTAGAACTAAAAGGTAGCTCTGCTGGCTAGTAGATAACCAGTTTGCATTGATTTTTATCATTTACCCATTTGTTCATTTATCATGGACAAAATCCAGCAGATTACATTAATGTTCTCCCCATGTTCTTCACCCTATAAGATCTGCTAAAGTCTAGTCACAGTATCTATCAGTTTTGCATGCCAGTAAAATCTGTTTCAACACAGTTGACCTTTACTGTGAATCAGTACTTTTCTTTTTTACATGTAAATCAATACGTGCTGACATGGCTCACCAATGGAATACAGAGGAAGCATATGATTAAAATCAAAATCGGAATCAAACACTGTCAATTTTTTTAGAGCTTAAATATGACTCACCTCATAAATTGGACTTTCTCTGAATTAATTTTTTTCAATTAAGCTTTCATGAAGAAAAAATCTCAGCTGTAGGATGAAATTTATACTCAGGACAAAAATGAGAATGAGGGAAATATCTATTTCAGCTCTGAGATTTTAAAAACAGTTTAATTTTCAGTAGAGGATATTGCTATAATTTTTTGCTCCATACAAAATTAATTTTTGGATTATTTTCCACTGAGTTTGAAATTAAGACTGCTGGGCCACAGGCACAATACAAGCCTGACCCTGACAAAGTATAAAAGCTATCATAAACTGAAAATAACGGAAGTTATGAGAATTAAGTACATTCAAGAATAACTGTACTTTTTTGTTCAGCTTGAGATGAAATCATATTGACCAGAAAAATTGCTATCAAAACCCATCTATCTGGTTCTGAACCAATGAGATCAGAAGAATCTGGTGCATTCCTTATGTGGAAAATTAATAAAACCCTGAGGTACCTGCTACTTTTGCAGCTGAACACTGACAGGGCACCTTAGACAAAGCACTGTCAAGCATGTCTCTTTCTTGTGGAAGAACTCACAAAGCTGTAATCACACCACCTCTGAACTTTGCATTTTGATTGAGTCTGTGCTTTAATTAGTACCATGATGGGGCATTCAGTGCAGATCTGACTGCAGGTGTTTACTGACTTTGTACTGCCCTGTGCCATCTCACTGTTCAGCTAGCAAAACACATGCAACATGCTCCACCTCCGTGTCAGTGCCAAGTTAGGTAGTGTCACATATCACTGATAAAGATACATTACAGGGGGCCTTCTGTGTTTGTGTTTGGATGTAATTAGGCTTCAAGAAAGTCAGTAAACTCTTTCTGTCTTTTAAAATGTAGATGCTCAAATGTTTACCTTGCTGCTTGATGGTGAGTCAGAAAGGGTTGAATCTCCTACAGTTCACCTGCTGATTACCATTTTGAGAGCTTTTCAAATGTTTCAGAAACAGACTACCTCTTCCAGGTGATGCATCAGCAGCACCATCTTCAAAACTGTATACCCTCTTCAGAGGCTTCATCTTGCTGAGGACAGAGAGGGGACAAACTATGTCATTCTTCCCTTAGCTTTCTCTCTGCAAGGGAGAACACTCAGAAAGGCACTGCTGTTCATTAGGCGAGCGCAGCCTTCTCGACGCCTGAGAACTGAATGTGAGCAAGAGCTCATTGCCTATCCTGTGCATCTCTGTCCCTTGGAGACACTCTTTCTTTATCTGGAGGTGAGCTGTGTTGAGAAAGAAAGAATCCAGAATTCGTTGTATGAATGGTTCCTTTGAAAAACTGGGAAAAATAGTATTCACAGAAGTAAGTCTCTTTTGTGATTTAGTGAGAAGGCCACAGGCTCTGTTTTAATCCATTTCCAACAGAGTAGAGCTTATATGACACTTCACTTTTTCATTCAAGTAATGCAGTTTGCTGTCTGCTTACTGCTGAGCTCTTATGAGAAGATGCTGCTTGCTGCAGACTGATAAATCTTCCTGTAGCTGGGGGTCTTAAATAAAGTAATAAAATTTTAGAATGTGTTTAAAGCTGCAGTCAAAATACCGGTTGCACCTATTTTTATCTGGCAGTCTCCTTGGGGAAGTTGTCCTTTAGGGCTTTAGGATATCCAGCAACTCTGTAATCAGAAAATGTTTTGCCAGCTAGCCTAAAATAGGAGCTCAACATTACAGATTTTGAGAACAGCCTCTGTGATTTTGTGGGGCACCATGTTGTTCTGGTTGAAGTCAGCAGCCAACACTAGGTCCCTGAAAAGAACAAAAGGCTCATCAATCAGATTATGCTCCACAATGACACTTGTTCAGTGTACATCCAGTTTGGAGGGTGAAACTTTAATTTACCCAGAACAAAGTAATCCCTAGTACCTTATACCTGGTCTCTGTCAAAGCACAGCTCCTGCCAAAGGAATATGCACCTATCTGCGGTAAAAGCACATTGCTGCAGCTGCTGGAACCTCATAATCACAAGAAGGTATTCACCTGTGAAGGAAGATAATGTGGCAATAGTGTGGCATCAGTGGAGAGAGACATCCAGACTTTATTACAGCTCTTCAGATGACTGGCTGTGAAGTAAAGAAACCCTTTTCCTCCCTTGCTGACATAGGCAGGCTTGAGGCTATTTAGTTTAACCTGTTACAAAGGAATAGAGATAATAGATCAGACCAGATCCAATTCTGGTCTGCAGAACTCTAGCAATAAGGAGATGTGAATAATCTGTATTAAGGCATGAGGAGTTCTTCTCAACCTCTATATTTACGGATGTCACCGTGATGCACAATAACTAGTATTTCTTTCATGTTTTATTAGCCTTTACTGCAGTCAGCACAGCATGATTAGCCAGGTCATAATCTAGCCCTTTTTGAACCTTTATGATCACCTTGTCATTTCACTGCCTGTCCCTATGATTAGCTGTGAAGAGGTGGGAACATTTGCACCATGTACATACAGGATGGCTGAGAAGAACGTGTTAGCAACAAGGTGGAAGTTGCCCTGTCCAATCCAGAAACAAGTGGGCATAAAGTGCATATCAGATATTTCCATCTCAGAACAGAGCACACAAGTATGCAGTACACCTGTTCCAGCTCATCTCCGTTGCTGGACTGACCCAGAGCTTTCCCACATAAAATGACTTCTTCACCGATGCAAGCTACAGGTCCAGGTTACAGCACAGACTGAATACTGGGTTTAACTGACCAGTTACCATAGCAGAAAACTGAAAATTTCATAGAACTGTTCTGTGTTGCGAATTTCCCCTGAGTTCATCACTGTGGTTCCTGTGGCCTTTGCACCTGGAAACATCACTTTTCTTAAAAGATGACCACAAGAAAACCTGGATCCCATTGACCCTTGAGAATACTTTAACTACAATTTACAGGCAAATGATGCTCTTATGTAGCAACATGGATCCAAAATCACAGAACAAAGTGAATATGCATGCGCATTATCACTTAAAACTAGAACAGTAGGTTCACAGAGAGAATGTAAAATGTAGCATTTCTCTCTATCAGAAAGATGCTAACGTTCCAAACTGCAACAGGAAAACGGAAAAGGCCATAAGGGCCACATGAACTGTCAAAAGGTGTGCATCAGGTTGTGAATAGAGGTTGTGAGTAAAGCTAACAAAGGCAATTATCAACAGACAGAGGAATCAAGAGATTCACCATTACCTCAGAGTCTCTCAGAGCAGTGCAGCTTTTCCTTTCCACTGAGTTAATCCTTTCCAGGCTATTTTTCTTTAGGTTGTATTAGTTTACATCCCCTCCTCCCAAAAAAGATTTCACGTTAGACACCTACTGGCATGAGCTTCAGTCACGTTCTTAAGAACTGTTATGGCCAGAGGCCAGTTCTCTTACAACTGTTTCACCTGATTGTCTCTTGTCAGCTTGCCTTCATGTTTCTGCCTTCAAAGGTAGCCAAATCAAGGACTACACACAGAGATAAACCTTTTTCTTCTGTTTTGAAGTTATGCCTCTTCAAAGACAATTCAAGATTACTTATTCATTTTTTGCAGCATATGATATTTACATTACTCCGTCCTGTCAGGGGTAGTTTTGAGGAGCTGCTTTCCAGGTTCCTCTCTTACAAAAAAGTGTGCATTTCTGCATGTTTTGCTATTCCTAGCCAGCTACATTCTTCCTAGATGAATACATTTTTCTGTAATTTATGATAAATCAGTCTAAGCTCCATAGATTTCCATACATACATTTGCTTTATAGCATTTCCCAGTTTATTCATCTCTGAACTTGATTAATACATAATCCTGCATTCCATGTATTCAGTTTGTTCACCTGTCAAGAAGAGAGGGAAATACGGGATTTGCACTGAAAGTTATAGTCTCACTGTATGCAGCAGCCCTGCCTTATAACTACAGTCCTTAATTTAAGTGTACCAGGGAGACAAAAACACCACTAACAACAAAACCACTCAACAACAAAACCTACTTAATGAGCATGTTGATAAACTTAACATGCAACATCACAGATCAACAGAAGAGCTTTTAAATAAAGCTAATTACATTTCAATTGCAGTCAGAGGTTATTTTAATGTTGTATTTTAAAAAGGTAGGGAACTGTTATCTAATTCAGTGAGCTGGATTTTACCTGTAGCCTCATGCATTAGAGAATTATAATTTTCTCTTCAAGCCTTTAATACTACATCACCTAACATATGACTAATAACGAATTTTTCATTTTTCCTTTTTTCATAATAATGAAAAAAGTATTGTGATTTTGCCAGTTGGGTATTACAAAATGCTGTCCAGCTACTAAATTTTAGGACACAATCCTTTCACTGTTTTACAACTGAAGTACTACATCTTTCCAGAAAGCCAAGACTATCACCAATTAATATCTCAGCTGTAAAAAGCTTGGCATTAGAAGCCAAAACCTATACATTTAGGGTGGGCTACTATGTACTACTATACATAGTAGGGTGGGCTAATGGCACATCTCACTGAAATTACCTGTTTTGCTACATTTATCAGAATATTCTCTTTAGCAGGAAGAGGCTCCTTGGGCCAGATCAAGTGGATGACAAAATGCTGCTCTCACTGTGATGACCCTTATTAATATGATTCTCTGTATTTTCTGTAGAGGTGGAATTAAATAAAAAAAGTTTTGGCCTAGTTTCAATTTGTAACAACTGTGTGAAACCAGGAACTTCAGAGGCATTTAAATACTTAAAGAAGAATTTAAGTGGACTTCAGGAGCCAAAAGCTAGAATGGCAACACAGCTACATCCCCGTTGTAACTCCCCAGAGTCACTTCTGCATACTTGCCTGTTTGCAGTGATCTCTGGCCATTTCTGCACACACCTGGGACTGCACACGTCATCTTCTCTAGCGTTGTTACGCACATCTGCATGAATGCAGCTTTCGGTTAACATAGATTTAGCTTAGTTCACTTCTTCTTAAAGTTTTTGTGCTTGAAATAATTTGTCGAGGTTATTTAAATTTTGTGCAATGATGAACATGGCATAAAGTTTACTAATAATCTCAGTTGCTTTAGAAATATGACTTCTAACATACAGCTTCTCAGCGTGATTATAGTCTTCACTGCATCTTACCTTCTTTTCAGATTTTCATCCATATTTCTAAAATATTGCTCATTTTGACAAATCTGACTGCATAGGGTCAAGAATTACATAGAAATGAAAAATGAAAGAGAAGCACTAAAATATTCTGGGGATATGCTATCATTTATCATTTTAGTCTAAAATTTTATTAATTCTGTTTAGGCCTATGGTACCTTAGGCACAAAATGTATTATCTCTTGGACCCAGCAACTTATCCAATTTCCTTGCCATCCTAAAGTATCACAGAATTTATAGTGGAAAACCATATTATATTATCAGGCCCCAGCTGGTTGAAGGTACATTCTGACAATACAGAAAACCTTAAATGTATACTGATACTTACTGGAGTTTAGCAAAAAAAAAATGCGTTTTATTTACGAGTGCAAGTAATACAAGATTGAAACAGTCAGCTGTCAAACTTACTAGAAAACTGCTACAGCGGGAACAGGTTTCATGTGTTTTAACTCTACTTCTTCCTTGCCTGTGATGAATTATATATAAAAAAAAGAATCACCAAATTCTGAACAATAATTAAATTATTAAGTACAAAAAATGGGATTATATTCTTTTTTCAGTACTTCGAGTTTTATTTGGCTTCTGTTTTGTCCTTTTCATCTATGTCTCTACTCAACATAGGAGGTGATTCAGAGAAGATAAATGATAATGAACTTAAGACTCTAATTAAAAAGTTATCATCTGGGTCTGTTTTGTCTCCCCAAAGATGTAGTGACCCAGCTATAGCTATAACTGCTGAGCTGCCCAGCACTTCCTATGTTTATTGAATGCAAGAGACTGTATGCAGGTTCTGCAAAGGACAGCTAACCCACCTGCTATGCCTTGTTACTTTGTTTGTTCCGTTCTTGCAGTGAAGTTAATATAGATGGAAAGGTGTCAGTCCTGGAAGGCAGCACTCCCTGGGAACATGCATAGCCTGGGGAGCTCCAGCCTGGGATCCTATACTCTAAACTTGACTGTAGGTTGTCTGTGGTCTGGGAGGAGTGCTCACAACAGCCAGTTTGAAACACAGTCTCTTAGTCCCCAAAATACAATTTATGAATTTGCAGCATAGCACAGAGCCGGTTTCACATGCTGGGATGCCATTTGTCTATGCATTTGGTTGGCAAATCTATGATGTCCCAGTCAGAAGAAAACCAGTGAGGCTGCATTTGCGGCTCAAGTGTTAAAGATAATCCTGTGCCATGGAAACACATGCCTTCCCTCACATCCCTCCCTGGCATGGCATGGGGATGTCTGACTCATTGTAGGTGGGTAGCCTTCATTTATAATCCATCCTGCTGCTAACAGTGGCCCAACAAACAAGCATTAGATATCCAGCAGTTCAAGAAGCTGTGGAAGGGTGAGACTGATTCAGATGTACCTGGTGGCCCCTAGCTTCAGAGGCTAAAACTCCTATCCACTTAAAAAGGGACTGAAATCTCAAATTCATTTCACACAGACTAATGAATACCAATTAGGTGCTAAGAGAAGATTTCATTTGTTCCTTACACAGTCTGGATTTGAACTATGGAGCTAAACACAACAAACTGAGGACCACAGCTTTCATTCAGTAATCCCTTTGCTTTTCTACAGACTTTGACATGCTATTTATTTCTCTCCCACCATTGTACCCTTTGGCTACCAAATATTTAACTGCTACCATATCTTACAACAGCGTACAAAAGTCCTGACTGACATCAGTTTTTTACACTGTCCAAAGAAACAGCTTATTCATGGCAAATATGACATGTAGATGTAGCACTTAGGAAGATGGCTTAGTGGTGGACTTGGCAGTGCTAGGTTAATGGTTGGACTCTATGACCTTTTAGGTCTTTTCCAACTTAAATGATTCTATGATTCTAAAAGTAAACACTTATCACAAAATTAGGTTTAAAAATTAATCTATCCTCAGACTGGACCTTCAAAAGCTGAAGGTACAGGCAGAAACCTCTGCCCACAACAGATCCTGAAGCTTGAAGCACTCATGCAGCAATAAAGTGACTATGCCTAGTTATTCAAAGAAGAGAGCAGACTTTGCTCTTCTGTTTCCAAACTTGCTGTTTAGGGAAGAGGACTGTTGTCCATGTAATATTATCATAGAATCATAGAATAGTTTGGATTGAAAGGGACCTTTATAGGTCATCTACTCCAACTCCCCTGCAATAAACAGGGACATCTTCAACTAGATCTGGTTGCTCAGAGCCCAGTACAACCTGACCTTGAATGTTTTCAGGGATGGGAAATCTACCACGTCTCTGGGCAACCTTTTCCATTGTTTCACTATGCATGCTGTAAAAAAATTATTACCTATATCTAATCTGAATCTACCCTCTTTTAGTTTAAAACCATTACCCCTTGTCCTATTGCAGAAGGCCCTACTAAAAAGTTTGTCCCATCTTTCCTATAAGCCCTCTTTAAATACTGAAAGGTTGCAACAGGGTGTCCCCAGAGGGGACCTATTACTAGGGTAGTGTTTACAGTACTTACCCAGTAAATTAGGAGACCCAAATTCTGTGGTTTCCATAAGAAGCATGCACCAACTCCTCAATTTTAGGTGGTTTTGGAGTGGGGAAAGTACTGCCCTTCTTTTATGACTCTGCCCCTGTGCGGAGGAAAGGTAAGAGTCAGGAGGAAGAAAAGAAAAAAAAGAAAAAAGAGAGGAATAGAAGGAGCTTTAGAAAATTTTTTACTGCCTGCACTTTTACTGAATAGTGACCACCAAGGCTCAGTTCTCAATGTGCCCTCAGTGGAGCACACCCCAGTGGGTGTGGAGCAGTGGGTGCGGCTGACTGCAGGGCACCCAGGCTGCTTTACATGGCAGGAGGCTCTGCTCCCACCTGCGACACTTACTGTGAAATGCCTTATCGAATAACTGGTCTTCATGGAGGGGTGTGTAAATTTTCACCTGTGTGATTGGTCTCAATGTCCTGCTGGAAACTGCAAAAGTTAAAAGACTTCATCAGCAGCTTAAAATCTTTCCTTTCTTGTGATTCAGACAGCCCCAGATGGGCTATCTGCAGGTGGGTTGATTGACTTCTTAGTGTGAAAGGCCTGACAGACATCCTAGTAGAAGTGTTTCAGGAGGGTGGGATGTGGCTACGCATATGCAAGTTCTGTACTGAAGCTGAGGATGACTTTCAGAAAAATAAGAAGTCAGCCTGATAAACAAATACAGTATCAAAAACCTGAGATTGCCCATTCTTGTTTAGAGACATGAGAGAAGTGTTGTAATTACTTCATGAGATATACCGGGAAAATATTAGCCTGAATTTATCCACCTCTTTTCCATTGCTGAGGAATATATTATAGAAATTCATACTCTGCACAGTACCACACAGGTAAATGGCTAGTTTACAGTGAAACAGATACACCTACAATGAAGAATTATTATTGAGAAAATAATCTTTAAAATGTCACAGTTAATAACCTAGGAAAGAATTTTAAAAAACACCAATATTAGGTCCTGCTATTATTGAAGTTATACAACTAGCACTGCAACAGAGTAAATAGCAGTGAAGATAGCACTACTGACTTTCCCCTGAACCGTGTCCTCAGGTTCTTGGAGCCCACAAGGTCCATCTTGGGAAACAGTGCTGGAGGGCAGAGCAGCTGCTCAGCTCAGCCTCTCCAGTTGGGGTTAGGACACAGCTACACTCCTCTGCAGAAGGCCCTGATGGTGCTGTACTTTCACTTGATAGCAGCTGTGTGCATAACAATTTCCACAGCTGTCATTGAATCTTGACCACTGTGATGGAAATGGCATACTAGGCCAGTTGTAGGTTAAGAGAAGTGGTCCAGGACCACAGTGAGCTCGCTGAGGATCCTCTAAGCATCACAGATGTACTGACAAAAGACCCTTACCTGAACTCATCTCAGCATCTGAATTTGTGGGATTTGTCCTGCCTTCAGAGAAATTGCTTCTTTGTAAATAAATCTTCACAGCAAAGTGATGAAGTTCACTAACTAGCACAGACTGGGAATGAGTTGGCAGCGTGCTATGGATACATCTCTTCCTTGGTCTCCTAAGAGATGAGATTTAAGAATAGGCTGGAAATTGTATCAGTTTTGAGGCCCTGGTGAATGAATTATGTACAGAATAAGTAAGACACCCTGTCCTCACAGACATATCCTTTACCAGCTTCAGGTCCAGCAGCATCAGACATGAGCGGTGTCTCTAGAGAGTGGTCTCCGGAATATTTCTACGTAAGTATATTTCATGTTGGTATGTATGTCATCAGCCTGCTATTAAGATCTTAGTTCTGACCAAAATAATCCATACAGGGAGGCACTGAGCTATGGTACAGCCTGATGAAGTGCATTTCATAAACCAGTGTTACTACAGACTCCCATAGCCATTAATCTCTTCCAGATGGGACTCAGTGTAGGCTGATATTTGCAGACAAATAAGATGTGTCAGAAACAGGGTTTGTGATCTCAGGTTTCTTTGCCAGCAATATATAACCTTAAAGTACACTGTGTTCTTTAATGGCTCTGCAGTGTCCTGGCAAGAAAATAATGGAATGCAGAAGGCGTCCATGTTATTGTCATTGGTACAGACTCTCATTTGGGTATAGCTACACAAAGCAACATAGTGCTATGCAAAGATATTCATGGTAGTCCTGAATGTGTTAGCACAAAGTAGTATAAAGTATCGCACTCAGACTTGGCTAATTAGTGTTACTTACAGAAAAGTTTCTTAACTTTGGTAATGTACTGTGACAGTAAGACCACTCCACCACAAGTGTCTGAGATGATAGCTAGGAAGGTTCTCCTGGTGCCACCTTTCCTTTTGCAGAGTATCCCAAAGGGTTATATCCTCTAGATGAGTGCAACTTTGTGGAGAAAGCAAAACAAAAAATAATGTTTACTTCAGTAATGACTACCTCAAATTCAAACTGCATCCTAAAACAAAGATAAATGTTCTGTAAGTTGTCTTTAAGTTCATCCAAGATACACAGAGATGATGTATTCTTTACAAAGTTTCCAAATGCCAAAACATATCTGAAACTCTGCAGACTATTGAAAACTGATGGCAAGAGCAGTTTTGTGTGACCTTTTACAGACTTGCTTTTTCTGAATGTGCAGTTTCAAAGTGTATACAGTTTAAAAGACTACTGCTTTCAGTAAAACAAAATTAGCACACTGAGCTGAACCCTATTTAAAATATATTCTCTTGCTAAATTCTGGAGTTTGGTACCCTAAGCTATTGATTGAAGATTTCCTAAGGGCAGTAGGCTGGGGATGGGCAAAAAGTTGGGAGGGGACATAGCCAAAACAGCTGACTCAAACTGACCAATGAGATATTCTCTGCCATATGTCATCATGCTCAGCAATAAAAGCTAAGAGAAAGGAGGAGAGGGAAGGGGGTCATCATCATTAAGATGTTTGTCTTCTGAAGCAACAGCTCGGCGCACTGATGCCCTACTGCCCAGGAAGTGGCTGGACATCGCCTGCTGATGGGAAGTAGAGAATAAATCTTTCTGTTTTCCTTTGCTTCCATGTGTGGCCTTTGCTTTTTCTCTATTAAACTGCCTTTATCTTCACCCATGAGTTCTTTTTCGTCTTATTTTCTTCCCCCCTGTCTTACTGAGGAGGGGGAGTGATAGAGTGGTTGGGTGGACAGCTGGCAGCCAGCCAAGGTCAACCTATCACAAAGGCCATACAGCCCCACCCCTCCATTGAGTGCAGGGGGGCCAGGACACACCATATAAAGCCATACTGCCCCACCCCTCCATTTTGTGCAGGGGCCCGGGGAACATGACCAATGGTGACTGATGGCAGCAGCGTTTGGTGGCTGATGAGCCGCTACCCATGTTCTCAGATATGACATCGGATGGTGCGTGCTGGGGGCCTGTGGCGCACAGCTGCCCCTCACCCCAGCAGGGTCTGGCACAGCCACCTGGCACCCCTGTGCAGAAGGAGGAGTGTCAGCAGGAGCTGGAGGTGCTGCAGGCT
The DNA here is from genome assembly GCF_031877795.1 of Strix aluco. NCBI lineage: Eukaryota > Metazoa > Chordata > Aves > Strigiformes > Strigidae > Strix > Strix aluco. The sequence goes on from NC_133931.1 coordinate 21,057,546, forward strand.
GAGTTGGAGGGCGAGCATCTCCACTCCCACTAGCTGCCTTGCCCAGCCTGGCCCAAAGGCCCCCTTGGGCATCAAGGCCACCAGGCAATGCAGAGCTTTCGCTCCCCTGATGGAAATGGGCCCTGGGCCCTGGCAGCAGACAGCTGCTAGACTGAGCCTTGGTCTTTCTGGTTGGTGCTACAGGAGAAACCCCATGAAAGCCCCAGCATGGGCAGCAGACCAACATGCCAGGCTGTGGTGGATGCTCTGCTCCAGGTGCCAGGGCCTGTGGTGGAAGACTTGATGCTTTCTGGGAGCATCTGCAGCCAGCTGCTGGAGCAGAATGCCCTCCTGCAGCATGCCCTGGAAGACGTGGAGAGGCAATGTGGTGCCCTTGAAATGGAGAACTCTCTCCTGAGAAAGAAAAGCTCTCCAGAAGCATGCAAGGAGGCAGAGAGGCTCCAGCAAAAAAATGCTAAGCTAGCTGCCCTCACCAAGCAGCTGAAAGATAGATGCAGGCATCTGCAGGAGACCATCAAGCACCTGATAAACACTCCAGTGCAACTGCCCAATCCAAAGCTCCACTGAGGAACTGCGCATGAAATCATTTCCTCAGCAGAGGGCTGCAGAAAGCAGCTTTGCTGGCACAGGACCAACAGAGTGAAGTTTCACAGAAGGCAGCTGAGAAGCTTCAGTCCCAATTGGCTTCAGACAAAGAGGGCTTAGATTGTGTGAGAACGCTCAGCCAAAGGTGTGAGGAGTTACAGGTGCAGCTTATGGAGATGACAGAAGAAAACACCAGACTGGCCAAAGAAAATTATTGCCTCTGGGGGCAGATGCGCTGGGCAGAAACGTTTCAAGCTGAAAATGCTGACTGAAGGGGCAGCTAATGCAAGTGGCAGAGTACTGAAATTCTGTCATCCAAGACATTGTCTATCTTCAAACCCAGCTGGAAGATGCAGAACACAAACTGAAAGTCATGAGAGGAATGGCAGAAAGTTCACCAACAACAGTAAAAAGGGACCACAGAGAAGCCATGCGACTGTTTCAAGCCCAGGGAGTGAACCGGAGAATCAGTTTCAGAGCCCCTCAGAGACAGCTTGGGCAGTCCTGGATCCTGCCTTCTTTCAGAGGAAGGTCCCTCAAGTGAGACAGAATAACCAGTAGCAGACAAAGAGGACAACCACCATCAAAGATTCAAACATTCATAGTTCAATACAGCTATGATTCTTTTGATGGTCCCAGTGAGCAACCTGAACTAGACCCTCCTCTAACTGCTGGACAATATGTTTCTGTCTTTGGACAGGTGAATGAAGATGGTTGGTATGTGGGAGAGCTGGTGGATGGCAGAAGAGGATTAATCTCCTTTAATTTTGCTGAAGAAGTTTCAGATGATGACCTGGAAAACAGGAACTGGAATGATCCTCATTACATTCTCGGTCTCTCACCCATTGTGGAGGAAGAAGAGGATCTAGATGTGGGTTCTGGGGGCTAAAAAGCACAAATAAATGCAGCCTATACAACCCTTCACAATATCTACAGAAGTGAATTTTTGCTTGAAAGTGATTTTTTTTAGACTTTTAAGATTTTTTAGAATGGGGGAAACTCTAGAGGGAAGCAGGAGCCTCCAACGGGCCCCCGCAAAGCCTGGATGAGGTCCATGGACACCCTGGATGGTAATTAGGGCCTCAGGACTTAAAAAAACAGAACATTGTATTTAAATAACAAAACTGGACTTCAGATGTTCCCACATGAACATTTGGACGCTACACTAAGTTTGCTCACCAAATAAGTGTACCAGGAACCCAAGCTGATCCTCAGCTCATGGCATCATAGCATGATGCCTCAGGCTCTGCATCCGTTTGATTCTTGGTGTCTCTATGAGGTATATTATACTTTACTTTTTATCAGATACCTTTCTACTTTTCTGGTTGCCTGTGGAAAATTTCTGTATGCATTAGATAATGAAGTAAAATTATCTTGATATTTGCAGCTCTCTAGATACTGCCCAAGCTGAGTAGGAAGGGAACACAGAACACTGCAGATACTGAGGTACCCTTATCCTATTTATCCATGACACACCGGGAAAGATTTTAGGGTTAATTTCTGTAGGTGAAAGCCAACAGATGTGAATAATTTTATAGCACTATGTGGTCCAAACAGCAATGGAGTCTAAAAACACATTATAAATCAAACTTTACTAAAGCAGTAAGAAATATGAGCAACATCACAATCACGTGGTAACACACCCTATCTCTGATAGGAAACGCAGGGTGGGAAAAGATGCTGTGGCTCTGTTGGACTGCCAGGGACACTAAATGTCTGGTCATCTGACAGCAATAGCCAATTACACAAATGCCTTTTGAACGCAGGTAAGAGTTGCCACCCTTTGGTTCCACCAATGGTAGGATCCGGGAGGATCATACCTTACATGGCAGTAGCGTGCTCTACACATCATCTGGGATGATGTGGGCAGCATCTTGCCTGTGCGCTGATGTTGGTCAAAGGGCAGGGTGTCAAGGGCATCACTTCCACCCCTTGATTCTCTCAAACCACCACTTGTGGAGTTTTAGGCTAGGGTATTATTTGGTGGTTCATTAGCTATATAATAAGCTAGGTAAGGTTGGTGTTCTTCTTATATCCAGTGGCCACCAACCCAGGTTGGGGAGTGGCTTGACCATGACTGAGAAAATGCTTTACAGTACAAACTACAACCCTATCCACTAATACAGGCAGCTACCCACTTCCAGGTGGAAGCTACATGGTGTGTGCTTCTGTCAATGAACTCTATGCCATGGGGTGGGGTTTAGGCCAAAGCCTGTGACAGAAGGGGCATCCATGGTAGGTGGAACTGGAACACTGGAGAGGCTGGGCTCACCCTCCTTCCAGAGAATGTGGACCTCCATGAGGTGGGTAGGTAAGAGGGCTTGCCCTCAGAGAAGCATGATGGGCAATATACATTATGAGCTTATACGTGCTGCTGGAGTTTGCTATGCCCCAAGGAATGGGGCTGGAGTCACTAATGCTTTGCAAAATTGGGATAGGGAGTCTTACGTTCCGGTGGGTCATCTTGGGTAATGTTGGCTGTGGCCAATAGGGCTGCATGGGTAGCAACAACCACTTTCTCCTATGCCATGTAACGCTCTTGTGCCCCTTGCCACTCTTTACTCCAAAGGTAATGGGTAGGACTATGGGGGCAATAAGTTGCCACTGTTACAGACAGAAGAAGAAATTGTGGTCATAAATGTCAACACAGAGACCAAAAGGGAGACCAGAGTGGTCAGGACCCAGGGCTTGAAATTGTTCCAATGAGTAAAGAAGTATACACAGGGCTTTCTCATGCACTTCATCCCAGTGTCAGACCAATGACTACTTTAGGAGATTGTACAAGGAACTGGCTACGAACACAAACACGGGGACTTGGAGATGCCAGAACCTGAGCATTCCTAACAGGGCCCTGAGATCCTTTACCCCCTTAGGGGAGGATAGAGCTTTGAGTTCAGATAATGTTTCAGAGGTACTGACTGCCTGCCACCAATCCAGCAGATTCCCATAAATGTAACTTCCTGAGCAGGCACTAGTCACTTAACCTCAGGAATGACAATACCAAGAGACTGCAAGCGCATGGTCATGGTGACCATGGTGATTTGCACACAATTGCAGTCTGGACCACTGATAAGGATGTTGTCAATATATCAATATGTACACACCCTTACCAGAAGGGTTACAGGAACTAGTTCCTTAGCCAACATGGCATGAGCAATTGTAGAGGAATCCCTGGGGAAAATGAGTAAATGTATACTGAATGCATTTCCAGGTGAATGCAAACTGCTCACAGTCCTTGGGCTGCAGGGGAATCATAGAATACCTTTAACATAAAGGGTCCCCAGTCAAGGATGGGCACCCACTCAATGGCAAAATTCAGGTTCAAGATAGATGGGACTACTGTATGAAGGGATGGTTGACACCTTGTTGACAGCACGGTAATCCACCATCAGCTGCCAGTCTCTGATTTCTGAATGGGCCAAAAGGGTGAGTTAAAAGAGGAGTTGGTGGTGACTATCCCTCTTGCCTGAAGGGCGTGGCGGAGGGTAGTTAGTATTTTGGTGGCCTTGGGATCTATGTGGTACTTTTTTGTATGCTCTAATGAAGTGGGTGGCAGAGGTGGTGCAGTCTAAAGTTGTGCCAAAGCATTTATAATGACTGGCCCCACTGGCCTCCTAGAGCATGAGTTTGAAGAAGGTCCATACCTAAAAAAATTGATAGGTCCAGTGCCATGGCTGCATAGACATTAAGGCCAGAGGGAAGAGAAAGTTTGACCTTAGTAATGGGGTATTGCATGGGAGCTTGAGAGACTTTCACCATGTTAACGTGGTGGCTGGCCTCAGGACAGACCAAAGGGGAAAGCCACAAATCCAACATCAACATTTGGCCCCCGGTGTCCACAACAATGATGACCAGTTACTGGTCATTCATGACAACCTATAATCAGGGCTGAGATATGGGGTAAGGAAAAGAGTCTGCTCGAAAAGAGAGCTAGGAGGCAGATCTCCATCCGGCAGTGGACTACCACCCACCAATTCTGCGGCAGCACTTTCAAGAGAGAAGAAGGATCTGCAGAAGGGGTTAACACCAGGGTGCAAGGAGGCACTACATGTCTCATGGAGGCCACCTGCCGATGGCCATTCAAAAACTGTAACAAAACATTGTTCTGCAATTTATAAGCTTGTTGAGAGGGGCTAAAGTCCTCTTCCAGCAGGAGCTCCCAGATGTGGCCTCTCTCCATTTTGCCACTAGAAGTGCCCTGTCCTCTGCCTGGGTGAGGTTTCCTCCATTTCTGACCTTTGGGTACAGGAGCCATTGTCATGGATGTACTTGGGAAGTGGGATGGTCTTGTCAAAAACTGACCAGCCATTCCCTCTCTGACGATTTCTGTCCATGTTGGCGATCTGCCATTAGTGGCCTCTAGCTGCCATAGTGCTACAGCCAAGGGTTTCCGCTGGGGGGCTTTCCCCCATCAGATGACCAGAGGGCCAGGGGATTCCCTCCAATGCCAGCTTGATCAAGTAAATCACAAATGGCCAAGTGCTCCACTGTAGCTTCATACTCCTTGACTGTGGCGCTGTGCTGGTTTTGTCTGTGATAGTTAACTGTCTTCACAGGAGCTAGTATGGGGCTATGTTTTGGATCTGTGCTGACAACAGTGTTGGTAACACAAAGATATTTTGGTTCCTGCTGAGCAGTGCTTACACAGCATCAAGGCCTTTTTTCAGCTTCTCACACCACCCTGCCAGCGAGTAGGCTGGGGGTGCACAAGATGTTGAGAGGGGACACAGCTGGGACAGCTGACCCTAACTGACCAAAGGGATATCCCAGACCATGTAATGTCATACTCAGCATATAAAGCTGGGGGAAAAGAAGGAAGGGGGGGATGTTTAGAGTGATGGCATTTGTCTTCCCAAGTAACTGTTACAAGTGATGGAGCCCTGCTTTCCTGGAGATGGCTGAGCACCTGACTGCCAATGGAAAGTAGTGAATGGACTCCTTGTTTTGCTTTGCTTGTGAGCATGGCTTTTGCTTTACTTATTAAACTGTTTTTATCTCAATCCACAAGTTTTCTCATTTTTACCCTTTTGAGTCTCTCCCTCATCCCACTGGAGGGGAGTGAGTGAGTGGCTGTGTGGTGCTTAGTTGATGGCTGGGGTTAAACCCTGACAGGCGCATAATGTGGGTTTGCCTTCTCATTCATCACGGGGCAGAGCCTGCACCATGGCCAGAGTATCATCCCACAGAGTAAAAACGTTACCTACCCCTGGGACCAGTTGCAACTGCACCCTGGGTCCAAGGGGCAGGCTGGCCACTTCTCCCTCATTGAGGTAAGTTAGAGCTGCCCCAGTGTGTCAGAGCCTCCTGAGCCACTCCACCAGCCTTCCCCCGGGTTTTAGGAACCTGGTAACCCAGGAAGCATAACTTGAGCAAATGCTCAAGGCAGGTAGGGGAGGGGGTCCTGCTCCTGGGATGTGACCATGCCAAGGCCAGGGAGTGTGGTCAGCAATTTTCTCTTTAATCATACGATATTAGAAGAGTGGAGGGCCATATGGAGGAGCAGGTGTGTCTTCCTCTGTAGGGTCAGGAGGAGTCAAGGTCTGGCTCAGGGCCAAAAATGTCCCCATCCCAATTATCATCTTTATTATCATCTTGGTAGATGGTGGCCCTAACATGAAGTGTTGCAGCAGGATGATAGTGCCATGCCTCGAGGATCTGTTGGACGAAGGGGGCTAGCTCATACTCTAACACTGATACCTGGGTTTAAGGGGCCAGGCAGTTGGATTGCCATGCTGCTCCATCCTTCTCAACCCCTAGCTTAGCTTCTCCTGTCTGTCTGAGGGCATCATGCTACCCTGTAATTTCAGCCCATGCTGTGTCTAGAGCACAAGTCAGGAGGCTGATCAAGGCACCTTTGCCCTTACCTTGTTTGAAATGGCTGGCCATATGCCATAGTTCAAATACATCTCTGATAGTTTGCAAGTTCGTCTAATTATCTCGGACCCAATCCACTGCCCATTGGGGTGAGCTTCTTTCCTAAAGCCTTCAGGAGGTGTTGGAAACACTCCATCCTGTCTATAACACCCATTAATGTGGTCCAAACAGTAATGGAGTCTGACAACACACTATAAATGAAACTTTACTAAGGCAGTAAGAAATATGAGCAACAACACACCCACATGGAGACTCATTGTATCACCAATAGTAAACATGGGATCATACGTGATGCCATGGGTCTCAGACTGCCAGGGACACCGAATGCCTGGGTCATCTGACAGCAACAGACAATTGCACAAATGTCTTTTGAAAGCAGGTAAGAGTCATGCTGCCTCTTGGCTCCTCCAACAGTAGTGTGATCTGGGAGAATCACACTTTACATGGCAGAAGCGTGCCATCTGGGATGATGTGGGCAGCATCCAGCCTATGCACCAATGTTGGTCAAGAGGCACTATTTACCTCATCTGAATTTTAACGAACAACCAGGCAGTGTATGGCTCATAGGCCACTGGCATGTCTAATACTTCCCTTTATCTGTATGTGATGAAAGAAGAAACAACTATTGTACATCTTATGTGAGTATTGCAGGAAAAATCATGAGGCAAATATGATAAGCAAGTGCTCCTGTCCATTTCTTTATTACAGACTGTCCTGTTCTGCTTTTTTACAGTGCTTGACATGGAATTTGTATACATTTCATAGCATGGTGGGCCCAGCACAGCAGTTATGAATTTGGTCCCCTCACTGAACAGAGAAAAGTGATGTGTTGTTTGGATTGTTGCAGTTTATGTCACTGTTGGGTTTTGGTTCCCTTATGCATTTAAATAGTAAAGACAATTTTCACCATAAGAATCAGAGAATCATCCCCATTCTGTTCTTTTTCTTCATAGCCTACCAAAACTCCTCTGCCTTGATGAGTCTGGGAAGGGCAGGATGGCAACTGTTCCTTGCTTAAGGCACAAGCTCATTTCTCCCACTTTTGAAAACTTCCACTTTGCAGTTAATGTGGAGTCACTAGCTGTGATGTCTCCTTAGGACAGAGGCACAACATGCTGACCTGTGCCTACTTCCAGCATGAAAGAGACTCTGGGCAAGAGATTGACACAGGAGTGCAGGAGTTGTCAGGCTTCAACATATCTCCTGGGTATTAGAGCACAACCATGGCATTTCCCACATATTGCTTGCCCAGATTACTCTCCTGTTTAACAAATGTTTTCTACTGGACTAAATTTGTACTTATGCTTTTTTTTTTTTCCTCCTGCATTACAAGAACAGTACAGTGAACTCAAAGCTGCATATATGGAAGACAAAAAGGGAGTGTTTTAATTATTTTATCTTCTTGAACACCAATGGGTCATTAGTTTTTATATAAATGACAGGAGCAAGTGACTCTGTCTTCCCTTCTGATCCTTAACAAACAAGCAACAAAAAAAGCTATATCCTCTCATCTTAACAGTAGTATTGCTTTATTATAAGGTTCACAATGGAGAGCTTTAATCTAGATGAGATTTGGTTGGAAAGGGATCTTTTGTTATAAATTGAAAGGTTGAATTTGATATTTAAAAATTGCCATTAGGCTTCCCTTTGTATATGGGTTAGATACTGATGGCCATCTATTGTACTCTACTGTCCTCCACTAAGATATTTTTATGAAGATTTTGTTCACTGCAATCAAGCTCCATCTATACTTGTCAAAAAAATACATCAACTGCTATTTTAATCTACACAACACCTCAACACCTCTGACATTCCCGGCTCAAGCCCTCTACTGCTTTTTCCTTGACATCTTTCCAGCCTTCCTGCAGGGTTCAACCAAAGCATAGCAGCACCATCTCGTGGGTCCCTGAAATAATTACAATAGCAAAATCATCAAAGTAAAAAGTCTAGCAGGTGGGTTTCTCATTTTGAGCACTGTCTGGCAGAGCTCAGCTGGGCAAAACTGCCTGCAGAAGTGAGGCTTTGTGAGATGGACTCCTTCAGAAAGTATCCAAAACCCAACCTAGCAATTCAAGAACCAGGAGACTAGAGTTGTCTTAACATTGACCATAGCAATATTATTCTGGGCTGGGGGGAACATCTGAATGCCACAGTCAGGAATGGAAAAAACTCTGTGGGATTAAAAATGTAAAGTAAGAATGACTGGTTTTACTGCAGGGCACATGCACACAAACTAGTATTTTTCTTGTGGTGTTGTTCATCAAGTGCTTTTTCTCTTTGCTATTGCCAGCTGACTATGTTTGTATACTTTAAGTGTAGCAGTCAAGCCAAGTGACTGATGGCAAGCCTGTGTTCAAGAGTGAACTTGGGGAAAAAAATGCCTGAATCCTTTCAATGTTTTAGCACAGGTTTAGTGCATACAGTCAGCACCATATGTGGCACTGATACAGCCATGCCCATGTGTGCTTGGTCTGTTAATCCATAGAGACCATGATCCATAGAGTCATAGATGGAAAAATACATCATGTGTGTGTGTCCCTTCTTAGACAACCTGACCTCATTTGAACAACGGCGGTAGGAGATAGGGAGGGTTTCTGTGCTGAAGGAGCAGCAAGAGCAGGATGAGGGCAGCTTGCCTCAGCTACAGGTGCGGAGGCCTGTCACGAGGGTCATGGAGCACATCATGCCCCAGCCCATGCCTTTGCAAGGGAAACTCAACCAGTGTTTCATCCCACTGAGCCAGTTTTCATCTTAGGCTTTGCAATGAGGCTGCATTTCAAACACGTACCTCTTGAAACCTTGTTTTCACCTCTAAATCCTTACTGAAAATGCTGCTTCTCACATAGTTTTCTTTTTAAATTTCATTAAAATTACATGAATTTAATTACAATTAACATGGTGACAGTCATGTATCTTTTAATTTTCATCATTTGTTGCTAAAGACTTTGTTTTAATCACTTTATTGTTTTAATAAATTCTGTTATTTATTTCAATAAGATTTATAATACAGTATAAAGTAAGAAAACAAATATTTAAACATAGATATAAATTAAGTCACATATCCTTCACAAAACACCACAGGAATCATTGAATTAAATTAATGGCAGTACTAGAAGCACCCTGACAAAGCACCTCCATGGTATTGTATGTGTGCCTGCTACATATGATTTGTACCAAGAAGGGAAGAAACAAATGTGAGGTTGCTATAAATCTATATATAACTTGAGAAATATATAAAAAAATAGTTCATTGCAACTTGCCTAAGAATGATGTTATGCCATACTTAGAGCACCCCATCACAGCAACTAACATTGTTGAAGAGGACAGAATAAGGTCAGTTGTTGTGGCTGGTATTTGTCGATATACCTCTTTTTTTTTTTTTTTTCCTGCTGTTTACATCGCATTTTGTATCATCAGAGGCTGAAGTTTCAGCGCGGTGCGTTGAACTGCTGCCCTCCTGTGGCTGAAGGTTCACTTTAGCTGAAGTCGAGACAGCAGGAGCATGTGGTACGTCACAGAAGCCGACAGGGAAGTCACCCATGTACAGGTATTTTATCACCTTAAAAAGAATGCATAAATTAAGCACGAAACAGCAAAACCAGCGTATCCACAGTCACTTCAGAGGATGTGCAGAAGATGCTATGTTCTTGCTTGACCAGGTGAGCTTTGGGCAGTAATTCTCGACGTGCTTCACTTGAGAGCAGGAGATAGTACTTATTTAGTGTTTGCTGTTCACAATGTAACACAGTCTTCACCAAGAAACTGTTTATTCAAAACCAAAAGGGATACCTCAGATTCAGTGAAGGAGATGCCCATCCAGGCAAGGGAGTGGAAATGGATGCTGCATGGTACAAGTTGTGCAGTGTTCAAAAATCTCCTACCAGCCAGCAGTAGGGTCTGGGGTCTTTAGACAATGAACGACAGTGGTGGGGACTTTGCTGTATAAATCATCCTTCCCAAAGGTGTGACAATATGGTTCATTTCAAACTGGAGCATGCACCAGAAATTCAAATATAATCAGCCCTACCTTTGCTTCTAGCCCCTTCGGGCAGATGTTTATTTTGTAATTCCTTCTTGCTTGGTATTTGGGTCTGAGCTTCCCCAGCTTTTAACAGCTGGAGTATTTAGCCCCTTTCCTCTATGAGCCAACTCTGTGCATAGCTTGGCTGACCTTCCTGAGCAATGTCCTGGCAGGATTTTGAACCTCTTGTCCCACTCCCAAAGCCATCTGTATTCAGAGCCATCCATATTCAGTGAAGGACACTCAACAAGATAGGTGTCAGCCTCTGCAAGCTGAGCCCCTGCCCAGCCTAGCAGGTGTCGGTGGCTCCTTCCAGTGGCAGGAACCCCACAGCTCTCCTTCTTTCCCCCACAAGCCAACCCATAAGCAATAGATTGCATTTCACTGAGATGTTACAAAATACCAGAATTTTTTAAAAAGTTACAAGATGGAAAAATATAAATAAAAATTTAAAATAGTCCACACATCTCATGAACACAATTTTATTATATTAAAATAAGTACAATGTCAAAAAAGGGACAGGAGGATAAAGAACATGCCCCTAATTTTTAAACATGAATTTTCATATTTTCATAATTATCATAAGTGCATCAGATTAGCAGATAAGATTTTTCCCACTAGAGGAATCTAAAAAAAGTATTCTAAAATGCTCATGGGCATATTCTAGCTTTAATTTTTGTAATTAAAAAAATCTGAAAAATCCTTACAGAAATTTTCATTTTTTTCATTAACATTTTTGTCTCAAAGAAAAATGTTATAACTGTTGAACAAAATTTAGACTGGTTCTTGTAACAGTAGTTTCATGAAAGACAAACTGAATATACCTATCAATGGTCCACTTTTCAAAGGCAAATAGAAGGACATGTTTTTTACTATAGTTTTCACCCAAAAAGCAGATAGCATCAGGTCTATCAAGAGCCTTGAGCTACAAACCTGGCTGAGAAGTAGTGGTTGTGCACAGTGCAAGGCACAGATTTCCTCGAGAATGGGATTGCCTACTCATTGTTAACTCTCACTGTGGCACTGGAGTTCTTTATCATGTAATCCTGGAGAAACAGCCTTGAGGAATTAGTAAATGGTACCACAGCTAGGCACAGATGTTCACCTACACAAACACAGGGCAGAAATAACTGGTTTAGTGGTAATTCATAAAAAGGTTTGGCTTACAATGGATCAAAATGTAGCTCAACTATGCCATGCTGTTGTAGAAAAGGCAATCTGCAAACCTTGCATGTAGAAATAACATGGACTACAAGGTGCACAGGGCCAATCTTTTTGATCTTCCCAACACTGGTATGACCTCAGATGGATTATTCTGCATAGTTTAATACAGGCCTTCAAAAAAGTTTAGAGAAAATGGGGAGAATCCAAAAGGAAGAAAAAGGAACAACAAGAAATCAGAAATTTAGAAAAGATGACTTAACCTCAAACATTGAATACACTGGGTTTACTTAGTCTGAAAAAAAGAAGACTGATGGGAACAGGTTAACAAGTACACAGAGGTTGCTTCAGTATGGAAGGGAATAAATCTGTCCTTCATGTCCATGGTGAATAGAAGGGAAAGAAACTGGCATGAATTGCAGCAAGAATTGCTAAATATCAAGAGAAACTTTCTAATGGTGAAAACACTGGAATAGATTGGCAAAAAAGGTCACAGTCTTTTTAGCACTGATATCCTAACAGATCTCTTAGATAAACTTCTCTTAGTGATAACATGGAAAGTGGATCTATTCTGGGACAGCAGGATGCTTGAGACAGTCTCTGGTGAGGCCAGCTAGCCCCATGATTCTGCACTTTGATGGCAAAGTTGCTACTGGGGCAGAAGCCTGCTCCCATTCAGTCTGGGGCTGCACCTTCTACATATGCTGCAAATCGTCCTTCCTCATGCAGCCCACCAGGAACCTCATAACATACTGAATCTGGATGCGAAAAAAAAAAAAAAAAAAAAAAAAAAAAGACCAGTTCTGCTTAAAATCAGTGCTTCAATTCAAAAATAACTTGTAGGAATTCTCTGTCAACTTTCTCCTGGAAAAGCCAAAGCCAAATGTATAAAGTCAGGCTGGAAAGCAACATCAAAGGCCATTGGTAACTGTGACAAAACCTGTCAAAGAACACACTTGTGCAATGTCCATACCACATCTATGCTACTGAAACTGGAAGGAAGAGAATCAGGAAATCCGTACTTCCAGACGATAAAAGACCTATATTGGCACATCCTCTTTTAACATGAAAGTGAGACTTGAAGCAGAGAACATAATCAGGCAATAGTTTTTTTTCGCTTCAGAAAGCTACTCACAATGTTTCACATAGAATTTATCTGCAAAACTCTAGTAAGAGGTATTAGTGCTATGATATAGTGTTTGGATTTTGGCAGGATTTGGCAGGCATGCAGTCAACCCATAAGTTCATACTGTGCTGGGAAAACAGCCCATGCAGGGTTCATGGTAGTGGTCATACAGCTCTTCTGGCTCCACCTCCACCATGTCCAGTTCCCAGCTCCAAAGGCATTTATAACATTTTCATCAGCAGAAAACATTCAAATGAAAGGTCTTTCTTTCTTCAATAATAAAAAACTCCAATATAATCCACTTCTCCCTAACACTTTTCCACTTACCAGACAAATACATCCTTCTTTGCTATACATAACTGGAAAAAACCCCAAGCCTCATTGTTGTAAGGATATGCTAATCCAGTCCTGGATTTGCTAATATCAAGATGATAACAAGAAAGAGAAGTAAGAATTGAAAGACAATGTGGTACTCACACAGATCATTCTGTAATCAATCTTCCATCAGGTCAGCATTTTTTTCTAGGAACAAGTACTGTCTTTCTTATTCTCTCATTTGCCAAATCACTTTGGCATGGTAAGTGATTGCAAAACAGATCTAATAAACTAATAGAAATACTATCCCCATGAAGACTCCTTTTTCTGCTCTGCATTTTCCACTTATCCTAGACCTCTTGAGTTTCCAAAAAAATATTCACAACTTTATTTCCTGGGTCTTCAACTGACACAAGTGTGAGAATGATTAACAATTTCTTTAATCTTTCTACGCATGCATGTGAAAAGTGATTAAAATGGTCCATATCATACCTGCATTTCTCAGAATGTCAAATATGCACCACCCTGTCTAGAAGGGCTTTACAAACTTAGCTTATTTTGAGTGAAATGGGTTAGGGAGCACTCACACAATCAGTTCCACTAGCAGGTCTGAAGAGATGATAACTTCAGTCCTATGGCTGATGGTGAACAACCAGGGAAGTTGGGCTGGTAACAAGTTCCGTCAGTTAAATCCAGGAGAAGATACCTTTTTACAGCCTGGAATATTAGATAAAGAAATAAAAAACTTTTTTAAGATTTATCTAGAATTAACACTGTTTAGAGAAAACATAAATGCTTATTAGAAAAAATGCTAGTCCAGGAAAACGTTAAATGACTTTGACAAGGGATCAACATTACTTCCTCCTTCATTATATCTCCTTCTCCATAACATGTAAATGGAGAGGAGGTATTAACATTAAGTTTCTTGATAGGCTTTTGTAGACTGAGAACTGAAGCTGCTTTTGTTTATTTCTTATGTACCTGCATTGAATTAAATAACTTTTCAAGCAGTCAGTAAACTGCCTGCTGATCACATTGCTGGCTTACTGAGCCTGTTTCTTAAACACACAAATGAAGTATTCCATGCAGTGTAGTAATAAATCACCATTATTATTCCCCTGAAAGGACAGGAAGAAACTTGGACAAAAAAAATTGTCATAGGATCCCTATAATAAAAGAGCTTGATATTCTTAAGCGTAATTAAGATGATAAGGTTGATTGTTGTCAAGCCATAGTGAACATGCTGCCCAAGAAACACCTAAATTGTCTTCATCCTAATGAAAATATTTGCAAAAGCTTTTGCTCATGAGTTGCCTACAGTAAATGAGCAACAAATGTATTTCTTGGATAGTAATAGCATTTTGTTATGCTATGGAATTTAACAATAGATCCTTCCCATTAAGTCTGATTATTCTTCATCTTATCTCCTGACTTAGGTCAAAAATATTTCTCAGTGATAGAGCCCTACTGGGAATTATTCTTTTAATTCCTCTCTCAGGCATTGTATTTCCTGAAATGTACATTGTACCAGCAAATGTCTATCGTGTGGATACATATCACATACACATACAGGAAAAATCTCAGTCATCTTCTTTGTTAATTTTCTGGTTTTTTAGCAATTAAATAAATTTACATTCAAATAATTTCAAAGCTTCAACAGTACATGCACAGGAGACAGAATAGGCAAAGTTAAGATCCTGAAGGGAGGGCTTACAAGAGCAGAAACTGTGCAGAGGTTTGTTTGTACACTCAAACATTTCTGTGTTTGAAATGGAGGGAAATGTATTCTGCATTAACTGTTTGACAATAATGGGGGTGAGAAATCAGAGGAAATATGCGCCTGTGAATGCCTGTAGTAAAAGTAAGGTCTGCTCAACCCAAATGTTTCAAAACCCACATAGCATTACAAACTTCTACCAGACTTTCCCTTGTCTGAGGACTAATTCGTGATTCCAAAGAACATTTTTTTTGTATTTTCTTACTTTGCTATCTGTATTAGCTCCATATTTTTGTTTCTGTGTTTATTAAAACAATGAAAATAAGTGATTCATTGAGGTTTATTAGGCATTTTTGCTGTTGTGTTTTTAATTTCCCAGGGTGTATTTCAAAACTTGCAATACCTCATATAGACACGAAGCAAGATGTCTAGCTAGGTGGCTGAGATATATTAAAAGAATAGCAATCACAGTGTGATTGAGAAGGAGAAAGCATTCTTTCTTATGAGGCAGCCATCCCAACATGAGCTTTTTCTGGTATGTTTTTATTTCAGTCACAGTGGGGGATCTGTTCAAAATCCCTTTCTCAAGGGTTTACAACTTGAATTGAAAACTGATTTTTTTTCCCAAAAGTAGGTAAAAAATTCCCAGCATCACAGCAAGTAAATTCAAAAGGAGTCTGTTGATAATATGCTCTCAATAGAAGCAAGCAGGTGAGTATAGTGCACTTTAATTCAAGCAGTTGTGTTAGTACAGCTTTTCCATGTCTTAGTCCTTTTGCTGAAGCCACATTACAGTAAAGCTCTGAGGCATGCGCTTAACTTAAGCATATGGGCAGTGATTATTTTCCTGGACTCACTTAAGTACTCTCCAACCTATATTTCATTTCTGAGTGGTGGACGATGCTTAAAATTTGTACTGATTAGACTGAACTGCTGTAAAAATGTGCATCTCCCACAGTGCTAGTCCTGGCAGGCCAAGAGAGACTGGGAATTATGTGCTGACCCTCAGTCTTTTCCACGCAGGGGAAAACACTGCTTTTACCTGGTCACACTGCTGGGGATTTCATTACAAGAAGAGCCTCTCAGGCTATGTGTGTATTAGCAAACCTGAGATAGCTCCCCAATTCCCAGGACTGTTCTCACAGCCTGCATACATATTGCTGGATGTATTCACATACCCACTGCATCTCCCAGGAGAGAGCTACGGCTTATCCCAAGCAGATATCAGTCTGGACTAGCCTGGTTAGAAGACATGGACCTTCCTAATGGGCACCTGAAAAGCAAGTTTACCTGCAACTATAAGGATTTCTTCTCTGTTGGCATTTTTCCATTACATTTTTCTCAGAAAGTGATGACTGTGTATACTTGTGCTGTAGAAACAGCAAACCTACATGAGTTGGATTTAAAAGAAATCTTACAAATCTTACAAACTATGTACCTAGTTTCTGTGGTTCCCAAAGGAAAAAGCTGTTCTTGAAGAGAGGTACTTTTGTCATCTTTACATCCCTTCTGTGTAAAGGAACAGTGTATTCATTACTGTGAAGGAATAAGAAACAAAAATTAATAAAAATGACAGCAGCAGACTAGAAAGCAGCCTAGACTGGATCTTCAGGCTTTTCTGAGTCCTCCTGTTGGACATACCCATACATGTATGTCCAATGAGATGCAGGTTTTGCTATACTCTGCCACTGATCTTTGCACCTCCCCGCGCTTTCAGGTGGCGTGTTGGGTCAGCACATCAACCCATGGCGGTGTGAGGGCCCATCACCTCGGCACTCCCAGGGGTGTTGGCAGCAGCCAGGCAGGACCCCTGAGCTCACTCCTGAACCCTGGTCTCCCACAGAAGCACAGGGTGTGCTGCCAGCAGGCTGCAAGACCAGCTATAGTCAGATTTTTCATTTAAATTTTGGCACCATCTGAAGTCATTCCCGTTACTTCCAAGGACTGTTGCCATTGTATTAAAAAGAGTAAATTTGCTGCTGAGTTACTTACTGCCCAGAAAATCCAGCTGAAACCTGCTACTGCCAAATCTGAGGATTCGATATTGGGCCAGGGACTTTAAATAGCTTCTGCTACTGAGGATTTTCTGCTGTCTATGCTGTCTAGAAAAAAAAAAAAAAAGGATTGATAAAGCCTCAGTTTGAGGGATTGGACATGGACTGTTAGAAACTGAAAACTGCCACTTCTGGTGTGGTTGCTACCTATCCATTTTTTTGATTGAATCATCTGGTTTTTTAAGCCTAGGTTTGGTTGCCCAGGGTCCAGGATAAAAAGCACAAAACCAAACAAAAACCCTAACGCTGATCTCTTAAATGAAGCAGAGGAAAGCCCTGTTTATATAGGTTGGCTGCCTTTCGTAGACACACCACCTTACTGAGGGTGTTCATCATCACTGTCAGCAGCCTTTCCGCAGTCCTACTCACCAATATCTCTTGCACTTTTACAGGGATGCAGTTACACTTATTACCCTCCTGCATCTAAGTATCACCTTTAATTGCAGTCTGAAATCTTTAAAACTAGGGGATCGAATTCTGGCATGCTACATTTACTACAGGAAAACTGACTACAAACCCACCTATCTAAAGGAAAACCTGTCACCATCCCTCTAATCGTATCTTTCTTCTGTGTCTGTCTCACACACCTATGTAAAGAGAGAGTGCAGGAGGTCCTCAAGGCAAAAGGTAGCCTTTTATTTTTCCACTGGTGGGCTTTTTTTTAATCTCATCCATTGTGTAGATAGGCACATCAACTGCAACAGTGCATTGGAATCTGTAAGGCAGCCAGGAAACTGCTTGCCACGATCAGGCTCAAACACTGCGGATGCACTGGCAGATACTCAACCTGAATACTCCTGCATGCTACAGTCTATGAATTTATTATGCACTCTGCTGTGTAGATATAACCTTAGCAACAGCAACCACTGTACAATGAGCATGAGTTGGATTGCTGCTGACTGTTCAAAGGAGCCCTCCCTTATGGGTAACTTGTGTAGAAAATGATGAGAATTGTAATGATTTTGCCTAAAACCATAGCAGAGGCTGCAATATTTTCTCATCAAACTTCGTGATCCTAGTGATGCAATGAACTGGCAACATAAGTGCTACCTAGCTTTATAATCAGATGCTGCTTTGACACTCTTTTCTCTTCTCTTGTTCCTTTTTTCTTTTTCTCCCAAGAGAACTTTCTTTTATTGGATCTTTCTGGATCTGTGTAATCTCTTTCACATGCCACTTTATTTCTTTAGGGATAAACCAAGGGTCTATTTCCAACCCATAGCACTGAGCATCTGGAAGTTGCGGTTTCCCAGGAATGCACCAGAGAAGGAACGGGAGCTGGAAACAATTGCTGCATCCCTTGGGTGCATTAGATCTCTTCCCCCTTGGTGCGGGGCCACAGGAGAAGACGTCATCTTGGGGCAGCACTTACGAACTTTCATATGTTGTAGGTTTTTTCTGGAAAGGAGTAAATTAATGAACAGATTGAAACAGGGTTTGTGAGCTGCTACCAGAATGAAAGTTCTCTTCCTTCATGATATTGAACACCTTTTTTATTAATTCAAGACTA
Organism: Strix aluco; assembly: GCF_031877795.1. Classification (NCBI taxonomy): domain Eukaryota; kingdom Metazoa; phylum Chordata; class Aves; order Strigiformes; family Strigidae; genus Strix; species Strix aluco. Next base: position 21,075,909 of record NC_133931.1, read on the forward strand.
ACATCTGTGTTAGAAAACATTTGGTTTGCAAAGAGGCTCAAGGCAAGTGTTGTGCATATTCATGCAAATATCTAATTGCACAAGTAGTCATGCTGGGAATTTCCTTGAAGACACACTGAAAGCTGCTTCTTGCAGCAGTTCACCACTGCTGTTGTAGTATTTGGAGATCAGAAAATATTCAGTCTGGAAAGGGCTCAGCAGATATTTGCTTTAAATATTACATGTGCTGAAACAGTAAAATCTAAAACAGTAAAATCTAAAAGGAATGTTTATATATTCGATGGCGAGGCTAACAAATGATAAGTGATTGAAATAAGTAATGGAAGATAATTAGTCTTCATGATATGCTATGTTAGAAAGATATGGCTGTCAGTGTAGAAAGAAAGGAGGTTATCATGGCCCCACTGACTTTGACTAGAAGTTAAATTACATCATACAAATTACATTCACAGAAAAACACATGCACATATGCATACTGACAAAATCTGTAATCATTCTAGTTTTGATCAGCTACTGTCTGATCAATTTTATTTTAAGAAAAAACTGTCATAAAAAGAAATAACAATGTTAAATCCAAAAAATATTCATCTCTTTTTTTCCATAAGGTTTTTATCACTATCTGTAATGTCAAAAAAATCCTTTTATCTGCTGTTTATAGAAGTTATTGGGTTGTTTTTTAAACTGTATTCACCACCAGCATCCTGCATCCCAATGGCATTACTTAAAAACAATGCAAACTTTGCATTTTAATTACTATGTGTATCCTATTGACCTCCTATCTACTTTATGCCAGCTTCATTAATAACTCATGCCCAAGTTGCTCATCAAATTCAGCAATAAGCTGTTTTAGTTTCTGAAATTAAATTAGTTTTTTTTTTTTTCTATTTTTTGGTGCAAAAGATATGATGTCTTCCTAATTTCAAAGGCATAAGAGGAAGTACATATGGAAAAATGTACCTTCATGAAGGAGAAATCTATTTGTCAGGTGTGACTATGCATAAGTTGGGCCACTGTAGTCTACATTTGCCATATAAACTTTGACTGCTCTACCCACGTTGACTTTTACATTTTGTATGATGTGTCACTGGAGGTGAAACTTCATACCGGAGTCCAAGCCTTACAGTTGGCTAGTGCCAGAGCCCAAAATAATGAACTGCTTGTGTACCTGTCAGACTGATCTCTCTTTCTCCTATACAAAGCTGTCATTAATTTGAAGAAATCCTTTTGAGATCCCACGTGCTGGATTTCAGATGTGTATCTGACAGGTTGCTCCTGGAGTCAACTGAACCCAGGGTACCCCCTGGCACAAAATCCAAGTGCTTCATGGAGGCGACCTGGCTTTGCCTTATCTATCTGATGTTGCCTTTGACAGGAATCATGGGATACCCAAAGGCTCTGCAGACAGCCAAGATAATCCTGACACCAGAGGGAAAGTCTGGAGCAAAGCTTCACCTTTGGTGGACAAGGATCAGGTCAGGGAACACTGAAGCAAACTGGACATATGTAAGTCATGTTAGTGATTATCTGTGGAAGGTCACAGTGACTGGAGGAGGCTCCTGAGGACCAAGAGAAAGCAAATATCACTCCTATCTTAAGGAAGAGCAAGAGGGGATCCAGCAAACTATAGGCTGATCAGCTTCACCTAGATTCCTTGAAAGGTGATGCAGCAAACAATCCTGAGAACCATTTCTAAAGAAATAAAGGACAAGAAGTGGAATGTGAGTAGTCACCATGGATTTATGAAAGGGAAATCACACCTGAACAATATGAAAGTCTGTTACAATGAGGTGACTGCTTTGGTGGATAAGGGGAGAGGGGCAGATACTGTTTGTCTTGATGTTAGCAAGGCTTTCAACACTGTCTCCCTTAATATCCTCATAGATATACTGATGGAGTATGGGCTAGATAATTGAACAGGAAAGTGGATTGAAAACTGGCTGAACTGCTGGGCTGAAAAGGCTGTGATCAGCAGCATGAAGCCCAGCTGCAGGTCAGTCACTAGTGGTGTCCTCAGTACTGGAGCCAATACTGTTTACCATCTTCATTAATGATGGGACAGCATGGGACAGCATGCACCTTCAACAAGTTTGCAGATGATACAAAACTGAGAGGAGTGGTTGACAGACCAGATGGCTGTGCTACCTTTCAGAGTGACCTGGACAGGCTGGAGAAATGGACCAAGATGAACATCACGAAGTTCAATTAAGAGAAACAAAAAGCCCTTCCTCTGGGGAAAATTAATCAGTACATGCTGGAGGGTGACCAATTGGAAATCAGCTTGGCAGATAAGGACCTGGGGGTCCTGGTGGACAAGTTCCGAGCAGTAAGCCCTTGCAGCCAAGAAGACTGATCCTTCTGCTCTGTTCTGCCCTGATGAGACACATCTGGGTGCTGTGTCTAGTGTTGGGCTCCCCAGTAAAGAGACGCATGGACATACTGGAGTGACTTCAGCAAAGGGCCACAAAAATTATTAAGGGACTGGACCATTAGACACACAAAGAGAGACTGAGAGCTTGGGCTGTTCAAAGAAGGGTCAGATACATACACAGATATACAGATCTGTATAAACACCTGATGGGGGACAGTAAAGGAGACAGAGACACACTTTTCAGTGGTACCGAGTGACAGGACCAAAGGCAATGTGCACAAACTGAAACACAGGAAATTCCATCCAAACACACAAAACCACTTTTACTGTGAGGGTGATGGAGCACTGGAACAGTTTGCCCAGAGAGACTGTGGAGTCTCCATCCTTGGAGATATTAAAAACTCAACTGGACATGGCCCTGAGCAACCTGCTCTGGCTTACCCTGTTTGAGCAGGGGCTGGACTGGACAAGCCCCAGAGGTGCCCAGCCAGCCTCAGCCATGCTGGGACTCCATGAAGCTGCAAGGCAAGTACTGTCCTGCAGGGGCTCTGACATGGAGAGAGCATCTGAACCTCCCCCAAAATATTACAGGATCACTCCAAACCCAATGGGGTAAATGAAGCCTAGGGACTTTGGCAAATCAGCTTGCATGAGATGTTAATGTTTTAAGAAGAATGTGAAGAGAAGAGTAGAGACCCTCTACAAAGTAAATTTAGAATCTGACAACTTACAAAAGTTATTTACATATTTTATGAACTACTAAACCTTGAGTATATATGTCTGCTAGAGATTTAATTGTGTTAATTACTGCTTAATATTTTCTCTTTAATTTCTGGTTTCATGTAGATATATAATTCTTCATTAATCTATCCAGCTAGTGAAAAAAAATGCACTTTGTTTACATACCATTGAACTTCTGAGACAAGAGGTATTAATGTTATTAAGAAGGTAGAAAAATTTATGAGTTGATAGGTACTTGGAGTTAAGAAAATATCCCTGAGACAGGTAATCAGTTCACTTTTGGCAACAGGCTGGAAAGTTGTATCAAGTTGAGGACACAAAAGCATTTATTGCAACAGACTGGGGAGGTGTGTCATTACAGACCTAATTCATAAAGGACATCGTCGTTAAATATGCAACCACCTAGAAATGTCACCGTATGGGACCAGACAGAACTGAAGAAATAAAAATCTCCTTCTATCAAACCTATCAGTCTTATGTATCATGCTGTCACAATCAGGCATAGCTACTTTATTTGTCTGGAACTTAAGAAAGATTAGTGTGCTGTCAACATAAGGATTTGAATATCAAATTCTGGGTGCTTTATACTTTTTCTGATGGGAGAAAAGCTCTCAAAAGAAACATGTAACTCTTTCTCCTTATCCTTTTGCAACACAACAACTCACAAAAGTAAGGCTTTCGATCTCTGTCTCAGAAGATCTCTGTGAACATTTTTATTTGGATTTCTAGTCTTACTATTTTAGGATCCATTAGGGTGCTGCACTCTGCAGGAAACTGAGCATTCCAGTTGCTCAGTAAATGTCATTAAGACCAAATTATGATCAGGTTTGCCTGTAAGAAAGCTAGTTAATATGGGCTAAAATTGCCAGGAAACATGCCACTAGCTGAACAGAATGGACAGTCATGGCTCGACTTTAAACTGGTTTTGCTTAGTTTAGAAGTAAAGCTGTGGCTGTGGGGTACTTTTTGCCTATATTTAAAATTATTAATACTTGATGTGGTATTTATATTTACTATATAAATTTTTTTTGGTAACACAGTATGTACAGACCTACTTATGAGGTTCTACTCTATAGAACGAAACACACAGAAACACAGAATTTGACATTAAATATATATGTATAAAAACTAATACATAAATAGTTCTTAACACTCTTTTTAATGACAGTTGTTAATAAATAAAGTAAAAATGCAGCTGGAACAATTGTAAGTATCAATAGTGTATGATAAATATTTCTCTAGAGATTTAAAGCACATTTAATCTTTTCAGTCTGTAACCTCAACTATCAGAGTTTCTGCTTTGCTGATGTGTTAATGCTTAGTTGCATCATAAACGTTCAAGCTTTTCAATTCAGCTCTGAACTCAGCCTTGACAGAACAATTTATCAGTACAGTAAATATCCACTAATATGGATAATATTAATGGACATCTCTTTAATACTTTTAAAGCTGTTACATCAATTCAAGCCTTTATTTACCTTCCTGCAACAGTTTATTGATAACTCAGTTGCCTTTAAATGAAAGTTGGGGATGGTTAATGGGAAGAAGAAAAGAGTTTGCACCTTATGCAATTGTGCTACAAATGAGACACAAAAGTGCTAGAAAGTTGATTTTCCTTTAGCTTAAGTCCATGTAACTCATGGAGTTAATAAAAATTTATAAAACACCAATGGTATGATTTTATTGTTATTGTTCTACGTAGCTCAGGTGTTTTCATGTTCTCCTTATTAAACCAAATCATGTACCAACATCTTTCAGTAGGAAATCTACAGGTTTTATACTTAAATGGAGAGGTGAAATGGGTAGAAACTGTTGGCGGATGTGTTTTAGTTTTTATTCTATTTTTGAGGTGTTTAGATTGCCTTGATGATAATAATTTCTGGAAAGATAAAAATGTTTTCCAGTGGCAGCAGAAAAGTCACTATTGACTACAGAGTCTGTACTTTGCTTTCCAGATCCTATCAGAGGTACTGTACTTACAGTAATCATGTGGAAGATATTACAGCAGTAGTAATAGGTTAGGTGTGATTCCAGTTACAATGCCTGCACAGGATAAGAATTTTTAAAGCTTCAATTTGAGACAGCAAGAGACTGACATGAAAACTGAAGACATGAAGATGATGATCGATAGACATGATACCATTTTAAATGACAAGAGCAGAAAAACTTGTAAGGGAACAAGTAAGGAATGGATGACCTTGCAAAAAGGCATAGATAATAATCTATAATCTATAATGCCAGCTGCAACTGCAAGTGTGGGTCTGCAATGTGTAAGCACAAGTATCATATATTTTCTGTGTAAGGGAGTAAGAAAGTGATTTGAACTGTAATTTCAAATTTCACACACAGTGAGTGAGTTATTGTAAACAATTTTAGGGCCCAATTCTTGAATGAACTTGAAAAACAGATTAAAATAGTTTTGAAAGGTGAAGAATAAGACAGTCCTAAAAGTAATTGAGGATCTTTTCACTGAGAGCTCTTACCAACCCATCCTGCTACTTGAAAAATGTAAAAAAGATGTGTAAATTACCTGACAATCCGGACAGGAAAGATTTTAATCTAGTTTACATTTTTGATCTCTTTTCATCAGCGAGACAGAAAGAGTACCCAAAATACTGTGGCCCAACTTCTGCTAAACTTTAACCAGAATATAATGTTGTCAAAAATCCATTATAAAATGATATTTGCATTTCTCCTTTGTTCTTCATTTGTGCACTTCTGCACATGACAGTTTAGGAACTTCCTTTTTCACTTGAATGTACATTGCCCTTTCCCCCACATTACAAATGATGCATTTGAGTCTCTTTCCCTGTGAAAAGTATCCTTCAAATAGCCAGAGCTAAAGTAATGCTGCATATTAGTAACCAAGTTAAGTGGAGGCAGTTAACATCTATTTTAGAAGCCAGCCAGCCTCTGTGAACTCTTCTAAGAAGGGCTTGATTTTTTTTAGTGACAGAACTAGTTGTCATAGACTAGGAGTTGCTTGTAATAATAGTATGAATACTGATTCTTGATTGTGTTATCAGTCACTGTTCTCTTGAGCTAGGTCAATAGCAGCATTGTCAGGAAATATATTCCAGAGAGTGAGACTTCATGTGTCCCTCTGAAAACATTGGGGAAATAGTACAGTTCACTCCAAAACTCTTTCTTGGCTCCTTTCTGGGCCTGGCATGCCAGATTTTTCCAAGAGTACCTGAATGAGATAAAGTGGTAAAGAGGATTATGTGTGACAAGATCTTTATTAGAAAGCACCTAAAGAACAGTCTGACACATAAAATCACAGGTTGGGTGTGGCTGGGATTAGGAAATTCCTAAAACAAAACACAGTTGCATAATGTCTGGTTTTAAAAATATCCAGTCATTAGGCTGACTTCTTCAGTTTAGAGGTGTGCATTGGCCACGTGTCTCACTTCATAGTCTAAATCCTTTGCTAGGATAAGCACAGAAGTTTCCAACTAAATCTTGGCTTTTAGCCTCAGAAAGGCTGCACCCCAGGGAGAGAAAACCCAGGCCATAAATACAGACGGAGGTATCAGGGACCTCAGCAGGGAAGGCAAAGGCACATTTAATGCTGACTCAGGCCAGAAGTCTATTGGCTCTTAAACAGGTTATGTTTGAGAAGGCAAAATGTTTCCTCTCTGCATGCTTGAAATTCAAATTGATATTTGAGTTGGAGAGGTTCACGAGCAGACTCAGCTGGCTAGCACAGTAAGAGGTACAGACCTGTTATACGCCATGCCTCTGTGGTTTTATACGAACAATAAATAATATATAATAATGACTAATTAACAATGAGTGTTCTGTCCAAATGCAAAATATATGTCTTTTCTTTGAACTATATGAATGTTTTACAGAATGCACTATTTTCTCATATGACCTTGTGACACATTAACACTCCAGCCCTTTAATTTTGTGGCTCAGCTGCTGAACCGTAGCAGCAAAGGTTTTCCAAGTGAACTGGTATGTTGTTTATGTTTGGTTACAAAAAACAAATGGGATCCAGAGTTGCTGTCTGCCAAAGCATGGCATTGCCACCTGAATATTGGCTATGCGTGACTAACAGGCAAATGTGGACACTGGGAGTCATAAAAGGAGTGCAGCAAATACCAGGAAAGAACATTTGCTGCATAAACCCCCATCAAAATCTGCCTTTGTAAAAGACTGAATGCAAACTGCTTGTTATCCTGTTGAAATTGTCTCCACAGCCCAGCAATGAAAGTACCTAAAAATGTGAAGATGTTTTATCTCTGCTTTTAGCTACTTGCACAAAACAAGGATTTTGCTTCCATCTATTGGGAAGTGCATATTAATCATATTGAATCACTTATGCAAAGTAAAGTCCATGTGGGACATCGCAGTGCAGCCTTTCACAAGCAAGTCCACAGCAGATTGCAATCACACAATGGGTAAATTCTCAAAATGTACTGGTTGTCCAATTTGGATCTAACCCTAAAGAAATATGTCCAAATTCGCAGAAGTACCGGGCACCTGTTTATCCACCCTGAGCATCCCTGCTGCTGCTCACAAAGCTCACAACCCTTGCCTTGCTTTACTGTATTGCATCAGTAAATTAGAGACAGACTTGTCCATGGATAGCAAAACACGGGCTGAACTCTGCCAGACTCCTAATGGAAAGACACTCAATTCCATTTTGGCCATAAACATAAATCATGGAGAAGAGTTAATTTTTAAAAAAAAAAAAATCAGTAACTGCCAAACAACTCTTGGAAGCTACTAGATGGCCCTCGCTTTTACAGCAAACACGTTCCCAAATATCACTTATAAATAACTGTAAAACCATGACTCATTTTAGCATTCATCCCACTGTTTTGCAGGCTTTTTCTGGGGGAACAAAGTGTGTCTTTTCAAACTGTGTGAGAATTATTGAGAGAGCTTTGCAATGTCTAAGCAGTAACAACATTTCCACAGCACTCTTTGGAGACACAGCAGTTGGTGTATGAGCAGACTCGCTCCACACATCTGGCTTTATCATGCTAAAGCAGATCAGAACCCATTCCCTCAACAAGAGCCTGCAAATCCAGCAGTACTCCTACTGCAGTCAAAACCAGAGGAGCACCTGTTTTCAGATGTTCATGTAGCAAATTACACTCTTGGTTTTGGTCACAAAATCTGTAGCTTTTCATGGTTTTCCTCCAAAGAGACCTACTTAGATAAGTTCTCTAAAATACTGGCAATAATACACAAAGGAAAAAAAAAGGAATCTTTTCTACATAACCCATGTGAAAGTAGAAGAAAAGTTACAACTACTCTGTAGACATAACTTGATATGTCTAAACCTGTTTTAAAACTTTATAGACATACATTTATACATTTACTTGAGAATATGAGTCCAGTCCTTGTTTTCCCATGGCAACAAAAATGAAATAATGAAATCCAGGCCTAATGGCACTATAGATACTCACTCCAGTAAACCTGAAGCTGCGTGATTTGCCAGTCATGCATTTATCTATATATGGTAAAGTGGGTAAACACTGCATAAAATGTATTTTGTGCTTCCTCGGTCTTGGACAGATTAGCACAAATTAAATTTCACACTAATCTGCCCATGGTCAGGAGTGCTACATTAGGAGTGAGGGGGATTCAGCTAATTGTAAAGAATATTTTGCTGTATTACAATGATCTGTGAATATAGGAAATATATCCTGGCAAGTCACCTTTACCAATATGCTTTATCAATACTGAATCAATAACAGATGATGACTAATATCTGTATGCAGGAATATATCATGTTTCTCAATATTATTTTAATTTGTTCACCAAATTTGAAGTCAATTTTATTTTCCTTTTACTTCATATTTTTGTATTGAGCGTTCAATAGTCACCATTTAGGTTACACTGCTTAGTCATGTTTGACCACAAAGTCACATGGCATCTGAGTCACATAAAACTGAAGAATATACTGAACTGCCAGAAGAGGGAAGTCCAGGATCAGAAGTTTGTTCCTCAAAGCGAATGTGAAACATGACATCAGGAATATGAAAGCCCTACAAAATACTACCCTTTCTTAAGCAAAGTTTGCTGAAGCAGGACCATGCTAGGCATTTAGGACAAAGTAGCATGGATATAATACTTATAAGAGAGCTTGCTCCAACTCCAATGTTCATACTGATTTTTTAAAAAGTCTGGGTAATTGCTTAAGGAAAATGTTAAATCTCTTCAAAATAACCAACAAAGTTCTGGTCAGCTCTGTATTTGGCTGAAAGACAAATAAAAATGCACATGCAGTAGCACTGGCCATGCAGGAGGCAATGCTCTTTCTTTTAACTGAGTCAAAATCCATAGGTAGCAACATTGTACATGGCCATGAGAATTGTAATGCCCAGTTACCCTGTTCTGGGAAAGACCCAGGGATACCCCAAGGGTGGGCAGCAGCTAGACTGCCTGCCACTGGAAGTAATGGAGAAAAAAATCATGCCTCTCACCACAGGGTTGAAGTTCTGACTAATTTAAAAATCAGTATTTAAAATGCCCCAAATATATTTCTTTTGACTTGAGACTAAATACTTGGAACTATTTGTGCTACACAGTAGGGAAGCTGAGATAATAATTATACTTTGTTCTGTACACCTACTTTTCCTGCAACAAAACTTAACTCTGTGTTCACTTAGAAGCCAGACTTTTTTATAACTTTTGAGAAAGTATTACACAGTTAAAAATCAGGAATGGTGGTATGTAAAACACTGATAAATAAATGTTAACAACTGTCTATCCTCTTCAAAGACAGAATTCTATACAGTTTCTGAGTAAGCAAACACTACATACCCGCAGAAAACACTGTAAACAATATAAACCATTATGAAATGTATTTACAATACTCTGAATGGCTTTAAACAAAAGCTGTCAGACTTCCAATATCCAGGCTTTCCTCATACAGACTCCCCTGCATTTGTATCTGTTGAATATTTAAATTTAAATGCAAGGCTTCAGCATAACATTTACACTTCTACTTTAACACATTTATAGAAACACGTTCTCCACCCATCTTTGCTCAGAGATGATTTTTCCATCTTTGCTCAGAGCAATTGTAAGATGTAGCTGGCAAGTTCTCTCCAGGCCCTGCAGAAGGCGGGGGCTGTGAACTGGACTGCCACACCAGCACGGAGCCCTCCCAGCACCTGGCAAGAAATGTCTGTGCATCCACTGCAGGATGCAGGGAGGCCAGGAAAGGTGCTGGGGTGTGACGCCTTCCTAGCCCAGTCAAATCTCAGCTAGACAGGGGATGCACAGGCCTCCTTGAACACATACATTTGTAACTCTTCTGCATTGCATTTGGGCTCATCTTACAGAGGATGACTGGAAGTGAACTGTAAGGAGACAGCACACTGGGAAACACATCTCTGCACCTTCAGGAACAGCCACTGCTTAGCACAACCATTACCAGCCATACACCATCGATTTTGGTTTGGTGATTGAGTCCTTCTATGTGATTTCCTCTGCTCCATATTTTGTAAAGAAATATGGGGTCTTACCACCGAAAACCATGTCTCTTCCTCCTCACTGATTTTGATCCTTCCTTTGCATCCAAGAAAGTCAGAACAGATCCTTTTCATGCAATGGGGTGCTCCTTCCACCATTTCAGTAAGCATTCCAGGTTTGTTCCAGGAAATAAAACACAGGTCTAAAGTGGGAATAACTCAGCTTAACCTATTATCAGAACATTTGCAGAAAACTGATTGCCATCCAGTTGAATGGATGATACCATAAACCTCCTTGGGGAATGTCTCCTTTCAACTAGCAACAGATAACTATGTTATTGCTCACATTTTGGTCAATAGAAGTACAGTGTGAGTTTCCAAGCCAAGATCCATTCATTGCAGTATTCTCTCTCACGCCTCATGAATGTACACCATTGCTTGCCAATGTCCAGTATTTATGCTTTAAAACTTTGTCCCTTCCCTTTTATGGACCAGTATAGCATTATACTGATGCGTTAGACAAACTAATTGCATGAGTTGGTCACATTTTTAAGGAACAAATCCTACTGAATTCACTAGATCATGGCGAGATGTAGCCTGGAATGCACATTAAGGTATTAATGGAGTGTGTATGCTTGATATAAAGTTTTCATGCTGAGCTGCACTGGCGTTAATCTAGTTTGATTCCAAAGCCTAATGTAAATTCTTAGACAGATATTATATTTTAGCTGAGAAACGAATGCTGACAGTTTACTGCGAGATGACAAATGAATGCTGACATTTTATTCTTACATGTTTATAAATCAGTTTAAAGGTTAAGAGTCATTAATGCGGGCAATCTGAAGAATCCATACACGTAAACAAAATATTCATTTTGGATAACTATATATGTCCAATGTCATTCACAGACGATAAAAGTCAGATTAAAGAATGAGGGGAAAAATGCAAATTTATCAGTGTTAGTTTATCTTTTAACTGGAAACTGAATTACCTGATTGATAGGCCTTCTGATCAAACCCACAATATACTTGTATATGCTTGTATTTTTTTTGTCATTTACTTTAAAAATAAAATATCTACATGATTATTTGTAAAGAATAAATATTAACCCCCCCCTTCCCACATGACCCACACTGATTAGAAGTGTTTGCCTGTAACTGAACCAATCTTGAAGTCACTATGGAAAAAGGCTAATCAATATGGTCTGTGCTAGGACACATCATGGGAATAATTTACACTCTTATTTTTATTCCAAATGTTCCTCATATTACCAGACCTAAGAAATAGTCAGGGCTTCCTCATATATTTCCAAGAAAAGGTCTAAACAGTGCTTGGAGAAGACAGCAAATTCCAGTGGCAGTTCTCAATGGCTGATGAGGGTTACCTCCAGATGTGAAAGCAACCACAGAAAGTAAAAATTAGTTATGGATTTTACTGAAACTCTGGTGGAGACAGACAGTCTAAATGAGCATAGCTTATGCACCATGTTAGAAACAACTGTGGAGGATACAACCACCTTCCTCATCATATTCTGACATTACTTAAGTAATGTAAAGGGGTTTCTCTGTAAAGGAGAATTGAGGTCAATACCAACTATTAAAAATTTGAAGTAAAATTGGCTTTGTGAAATACAGGGCCAAAATCCTGGAATGATTTCTGGACATGAAGATACAATGTACATCAATGCACTTGCCTCAGTACAGCTTTTCCTGGGTAGATCACCTACACAGCACACTTTGTCACATACAGTCTAAGATCCCAATTGTTTTCCAGATGTTTATGAGATTTTCCTGATACAAATAAGGTATTTCATATCTTTTGTTATGCTTGAGCTAATGAATGAGACTTACAGATCTAAAACACATGATCAGAACAATTTGACTTAAACAATTCTTATGTTCTGTATTTAACTTCTGAATAAGGAACGGCAGCACACAATTACTTGGAAGTTATAGTTGCGTTTCCTAAATTATTAAACCATATTTCAAACACACACAGTGTACCCATAAAATAGGTATAGTCAAGGAAAGCTGAGAGCAGAACTTTGGATATTGTTTGAATGACTGGTCAATTAATTTTGCCTTTATTTCTCAACATTCTTGGATCACCTTCTTAATCAAATTACTCAAAACTTATTTTATGAACACTTTCTGCTCTTTAATTGTTTTATTAATAACTCTCTAGGTAAATAAATACTACTCGAACCCAGAAATCTATTTTATGTAAGTAGGTCACAGGCTGCTCGGTGTTTGCCAGCAAAGTATTTCCTGAGCTCACTAGTGCAAGACCAGCTTCCCTTCTTCAGAGGTAAGTTAGAAAATGGAGACTGCAGTCCAGGTCTAGAAAATGTTCAAACTGAACACTGTTACAGAAAAACTGTATGTTCCACCCTAAAACATTCAGAGGTCTGACAACAACAACAAAAAAATTGAGAGCATTGCTAAATTGAAATTCACTTTCAAATTCAAGACAGTCCTCACTGCTTTCTTCACAGCTCATCTATACTCCTGCTCAAGATGCCAGCTGGCATTCAGATTGTTGTTAGGAAAAGTTTAGGGGATGAGCTATTGAGAGATAGTCAATCTTGCTAAGTAAGGCCTTTCATTTCACCTCTACAAGAACATATTGCTTTTTCTTAAGCAATCACATGCGAGCAATTCAAATGTAATCCTTTTCCTGAACCTCAACAATGAAGTATATATCCTACTCTATGCAGAGCTGCACTTTGCCTGACCACTACATAAGCACCTGCCAAACATAATAAACACTTGCAGTGCAGGTATATCATTACATTTGCCTGCCACGATGGCTTGATTAAATTGACCTCTTGTTATTCAAAAGGCTGAACAGACACCTGGAATAGCATGGTGGTATGGCACACTTGTGCTTTTTATATTGAAAATATTTCAACCTTCTGAAAATTGTTACATAGAAGATAGAACTGTCATCTATACATGTTTGAAGTTTGTGTGTTGGTTTTTAATGATTATCTTTAAATACTCTGCACTGAAATAAAACCAAAATATCATTTATGAAAGATAAATAACTTTTATGCTTCATGTTTAAACTAGATTATTTGCTTAGGAAGAAAACATTCACCACCACTAAATTTGAAAAATAGCAATACTTTGCATTCTCATAATACTTTATGCCTGAGGAATAACCTTTTTTTAAACATGTCCACTGCTCAGGATCTGAACTGCTCATGGCTCATCAGTGATTATATCCCCTAAAGCCAAGCTTCTCTATTTTCTATGTCCCATATCTACATCTGCACAGCACATCATGCAGTTAAACTGCCCTATTGAATCTGAACTTAAATTTCCTGAATGAACTGCTTTTGTGAGGACACAGTGAATGGGCCTTAGGAAACCTTTGTTATGTCTCAGAGTTGTGCAGAAAGGGACCATTATTCTTATGACTTCCCACAATTTACAGGGACATCACCTAGAAATTTCCCAATTGTGCATTACTTCTTAGGCCTTCTTCTAAACAGAAGCTAGGATAAGTGTCACATCTCACTTCTGCCTCAACAGGAAGCATCACCGATGCTTCTGAAAAGACGGCTCTTAAGAGGCAAAAGAATGTTTCCAACAGTGCCAACAGAGAACTGGAGACTAGCAGCTGCAAAAATTATATATAAATGTTCACATACCTGTTAAACTAGAAAGCAGTTCCATACTTCTCTAGAGCATAACTTTTACTGAGAAGAGCACAATTATGGATGTATAAAAACTGGTTCGTCCACCCTTCAGACTAGGAAGGCAATGGTCTTGAAACTTGAGGAAGCCTTTACTGTATCTTTGGAACTGAGGCAGCAGTTGCCATCAGACAACATATAAAGAGCCACATCTTACATGGTCTGAGGGGGATTTAAACTGTTGGAGTCACAGCCTCTGTTGATGCAGTGACGGGAGATGTCACTTTTCCATATCTGCTCTCTGCTTAAGAGTCCATTAGATGGAGAGGACATAATCAGCTGGGGAAACAGGCCTGAGCAGACACTGACATATGTTTCTGCAGATGTACATTGCTTCCCAAACAGTGAATTTTTAAGATGCACCATAAAAGTGCTGTCATGTATGTTAGTGCTAGTGTCAAGTCCCACAGACACACACACTGTCCACTTGCTGTGGATAACCCTGCAGCTCCACTGGCAACAGCCCAAGGAAAAAACAAATCTTATGAAGATCAAACACTGGTCATGCTCTTCCTACACTCAACTCAAGAAAGTCATCCTCTTGGTAGAAGACATGAACTGTTGTCTGGATGGGAGTTTCAGCTAGAATATACATTTCAGAGAAGGAAGGAGTGAGAGAGTGATGGAACTCCTTTAATGGTAGTAATTCTTTAAGTAATTGGCCTTTCAACACGTTGCAGATTATTTATTCCAAAAAATAGATGTATATATCATGGTAGCTGGGCTTGACCCAAAATGCATGTAAAACCAAGCTCTTTAATTGTTTTTAAATTAACTTAATTAAGTTCTTATAAAGATGGTGATATGAGGTATGATTTAGACAAGCTAACTGCAGTTTCTGGGACATATTCTGTTCTCAGTGGCATCAGAAAAAATTTGGAGTAACTCCAGTTATAATTTAGCATAAATTACTTGCTTTCTTCTGGTGGAAGTGAAAGAAGAATCTAGTCTGATAAATGATAAATGAAGAACAGCATGACTACTTACTGCATCTATTTTCAGTGAAAAATTACTAGATCAATATTCATTCATTTGTAATATAAATTTGGATGGACAGATCTTTACTGTACTCCTAGTGATTTGTGTGGTGGATACGCTGGTTTTGGTTTTGCCACATTCTTATTAGGTGAGCACAACTCTGGAATAACTGTTTCAAAGTAAATTTATATATGTTAAAAATAGAATTTGCTTTTTGATGAGCAAGTGGTACAAAAAAAGGCAAACCAATTCATTGATAAGGGTCTGAATTAATATCAACAAAGCACTTGGAGAAAAATCACTTCATCCTCACTGAGCATTCAGAGACAAAACTGCTCTTCTCCCAAAAAGCATTTCTATATTTTGTCAGATGGGGCTTGGGATATGGTGACAAAGATGGACTGAGGTCCTAGTCTGAATTTAAATTCAAACTTTTCCAAGTTTAGCAATGTTCAGATCTGAAAGTTTTGATCACCTCACTGCAAATTACTTTGTATTTTTCTTACATACACATTTTCAGCCAAGCTGAAACTGGGCACTGGAGGGATACAGCGCAGAGATGACTATCTGATTTAGAAGATGGACTTAAATCCTGTTTCACTGGGACTTCTCCCATTTGTTACAGTTAACACAGGAACTCAAGTGAGGTTGGAGGTAACCTTAGAGCCAGGTGATCATGGTAACATCTTGTGAATCTTGCTTTTACTTTTCTAGGGATTTGTTATTATTCTCTGTTTCCTCAGAGGTTGGGTGTAATAGGCTACAAGGTCTGACTGAGGTAACTGGGAAATCAAAAATAAGTGAATAGGGAAAGTGAAAAGGAGAAAAGGGGAAAAGAAAAATGGGGAGAAAAAGATGATGTTACCAAGAACATTGGAGGAGGGAGAGTGAAAATGGACTTGATGGCTTACTGGGAGACAGGGTGATACACCTTATAGGAAACTATAGACTTTAACTCTGGATCCCACTATTTTTAAACATGTACATTTTTTCATTCCATGGCAATTTTGAAGGCTCTGAAACAATTACTACACACATAGCCTGTAGGCCTGATGCTGCTTTCAGTTATGCTGCTGATAGCCCAGAAAGTCTTGCTAATCACTGACTAAACTGTTCTGGATTTTCATTATTGTAACTGACAACATAGTTGGGGTGAACAATGTACAGACAGCCTATGAAGATGCCCAAGAGCAGGAACACATGCAAAGTAAAAGTGAAATGTTGGCAATTTGATAAGGTGATAGACAAAGTCCAACTGAAGTTCATAGAACCATAGAATGGTTTGGGTTGGGAGGGACCTTTAAAGATCATCTAGTCCAATCCACCTGCCATAGGCAGGGACACCTTCCACTAGATCAGGTTGCTCAAAGTCCCATCCAACCTGACGTTGAACATTTCCAAGAATGGGGCATCCACAACTTCTCTGGGCAACCTGTCTTACCACCCTCATTGTAAAAAATTTTCTTCCTTACGTCCAATCTAAATCTACTCTTTCAATTTAAACCGTTGTCCCTTGTCCTGTCACTAGAGGCCTTGGTAAAACATCTCTATTATAAGCCCTCTTTAAGTATTCAAAGGCTGCAATAAGATGTCCCTGGAGCCTTCTCTTCTCCAGGCTGAACAAGACCAACTCTCTCATCCTGTTTTCATAGGAGAGGTGTTCCAGTCCTCCGACCAATTTTTTGGCCCTCCTCTGGACCCACTCTAAGAGGTTCATGCCTTTCTTGTACTGGGGACCACAGAAGTGGATGTAATATTCCAGGTAGGGGTCTCATGAAAGCAGAGAGGGATAGTCACCTCCCTCAACCTGCTGGCCATGCTCCTTTTTATGCAGCCTGGGATACATCTGACTTTCTGGGCTACAAGTGCACATTGCCAAATCATTGCATTGAATGCGATGAGGGCTGTGAAGCACAAGAAGCAGGGCTTCTGCAGGTCTATCAGCAGCAAAGACTAGGAAAAATGTGTGACAGCTGCTAAATAGGGCAGGTGACAATGAACCCGGTAATGAAGGATATGAAAAGGGCAGAGGTAGTCAATTCCTTCTTTGTCTTCATCTTTACTGGTAAGCCAGGAATCACAGGCCCCTGAAACCAGAGGGAAAGTCTGAAGCAAGGAACACTCACCTTTGGTGAACAAAGATCAGGTCAGGGAACACTGAAGCAAACTGGACGTATCTAAGTCCATGTGACTAACAGGATGCACCCGCAGGTGCTGAGCTTCAAGAAGGCATGAAGGAAGATCCAGGGAACTACAGGTCAGAGAGCCTCACCTCGATCCCTGGGGAAGGTGATGTAGGAGATAATCCCGAGAACCATTTCCAAACACATAAAGTACAAGAAGGTGACCAGAAGTAGTCAGCATGGATTTATCAAGACAAAATCATGCTTGACCTGATAGGCTTCTATAGTGGAATGAATAGGGGAAAGCAGTGAATGCTGTTTATCTTGACTTTAGCACAGCTTTTGACACTGTCTCTTTAACATCCTCATAGATATACTGACAGATTATGGGCTAGATAAATGGACAGAAAAGTAGATTGAAAACTGGCTGAATTGCTGGGCTGAAAAGGCTGTGATCAGCAGCATGAAGCCCAGCTGCAGGCCAGTAGCTACTGGTGTAGTCCAGGGTTAAATACTGGAGCCAATACTGTTTACCATCTTCATTAATGACCTGGATGCTGGGACAGCATGCACCTTCAACAAGTTTGCAGATGATACAAAACTGAGAGGAGTGGTTGACAGACCAGATGGCTGTGCTACCTTTCAGAGTGACCTGAACAGGCTGGAGAAATGGACCAAGATGAATCTCACGGAGTTCAGCAAAGGGAAGTGTGAAGTCCTGCCCCTGGGGAGGAACAATCCCAGGCACTGGAACAAGTTGCCTAGAGAGGCTTTGGAGTCTCAGTCCTGAGAGATATTCAAAACCCAGCTGGACACAGTCCTAAGCAAGCTGTCATAGCAGACCATGCTTGAGCAGGGGTGGGGTTGGACTGGGTGATTTCCAGAGGCGCCCGCCAGTCTCAGCCATTCTGTGACATTTGCTGGGACATGGCTCTACCCCTCTATAATTCTGAGTAGCTAGTGGCTCCTACTCTACAGTGAGTGGTATCACATACAAAAGAAGCTGTTTGTATAGTATATAAATGCAGCAGAACCTGTATAAAGGTCATGAAGACATATTCTCTTTTATCTACTTGTAGACACTGCAACTGGAGTGAGTGATTCCATAATTCATTTCAATGGGAGTTTTGTTAGCATTATATGTAGGTTCCAAATGCCTGACCTGCATTTTTATGGGTGATTTGTTAGCAGCAGTGGGTAATCCTGCAGAGAGAAGAGGTTTTGATACTCAGCAGAGTACTAACTTTACCTCATCTCCATTTCTAAGAGAATTTTAGATAGCAGGGTAATTCATGTTTTCAGAATGCTGCATTTTGCATCAAACTGTTTACTGTAATGAAACAAGTAATTTATTTTTATCTGAGCCTGCATCACATCTCTCATTTCACTGCTGATTCTGAACATGAGTAGAAGGTGCTTGAACTCTGCTTCTCCACACCAATGATGCATCCACAACGGGATCTTCCACAACTCAGAGTAATGGTTCATAAGTGTCAATGGACAAAGTTTTACAACATTTCATTTTTTCTTTTTAATCTTATCTGGTGATAAGAAAGGTTTGGAATTCATTGCTAGAGAAGAAAACCGGTATTTTTATCACCTAAGAATGAATTCTACTTTAACCTTCCTGGTTATTGGTATTAATTGTGTTTGCCATTATCTTAAAGCAAATGCAAAAAATAGTATTATCATTTAACCATACTATGTGATTGGAAAGTATACACAGGAGTTTCATACCAAGAAGGATATCTGCAAGCTGAATACTTTATCTAAATATTATTTCTGTTTTGTGAATGTTATTATCAAATCTAATATAACACACATAAACTATGATATATTTTGATGTTGGAGGAAAAAGGAACACAGAATGTTATTGGTGAGGAAGTTTCCTGCAGAGCAGAGACAGTTTCTTCTGTGAAGTGGCTGTCACAAAGTGACACTGAATCCCTCTAACACAGTAAAGTTCAAATAGGTGAAATCATGTCAACATTTCTTACATAACATTTAGTTCTACAAATTACATGAAAGCTTTGAATGTATTTTAGTGATATACAGATTTCAGTAACATTATAGTATGTTAACATATTAAAAACTCCTGCAAACACTGCCAACTTTCTTTTCTACCTAATATAAAAATTACCAAGAAAAGACACTTCTCATAAAAGGGATTTCTGAAATAATTTGCAAAAGCATACCACATGTCAAGTTTTCTAACACTGAAGATAAGCCTCAGTTGCTGATAGACCAACATTTTCCCAATGTCTGCTTAATATAAAAAGACAGAAACCACCATGAGGACAGAATCCCCAAATCCCTTCCCCACATGTTATAACCCTAAAGTCCCTCTTGTCTCTTTCTCTCTTTGTGGTCCAATGACTGTCCCTCTGTTTTGCAGAGTAACACAGGTGGGAGGAGAGACGTAGTAAATGCTGACTCCACCCCTGTATCTCCATCCCTGTGACTGCCCTCGCAATAAGGCTTGGGAGTGTCCTGTCAGCCCTAAGAGCTGGCTAGGAGCACAATGAATCCAGCCCCCACTTCACGGATGAATACTAGGTTATTATATAAACAGTGAGCATTAAGATTATCAATAGTGTCATTCAAAATGTGTGTCCATGGAGTTCTCCCACGAGGAAATCTTTCTAAGCAAAAGCAGACAAGTGACCAAGGCTCTGGGTATGGTGCCTAGCACTTAGAGAGGAGTGAGTTTCAAGGCACAGGGACAGATATAAGAGCCCTAACAAAGGTACTTAACTGGAGGAGATGAGGACCAACTGAGTGTATGTAAGCCCCTTTTTTGAGAGTAGTGTGCCTCTGTGTCTCCAGTGGTAGCAGATTGCACCTTTTAAAGCATGAACAGATGTCCAGGCTGAGGGGCAGAGATCTGAAAGAGGAAGATGTAGAAGATGGGACAAGCCGTTGGTATATCCATTTTCCCTCAGTAGTTCTTATGCTAAGCTGTGCTTCTTCCCTTGTAGGTATCCCTTCTCCTTCAACAAGACCCAGACACTGAGAACCAAACTGTGCTTATACAATAACAAAAAGAGAAATCTCTCACTGATATTTTTCTATATGTATTTGAGGCATAATTTGAAAAGCAACAAGGAAAAAAACCTACTATTTTGAAAACCTCCTAAAAACATAAATACTGCTCTTACTTTTGCACCTCCCAGTAGGTATCTCTGTGCCTTTTAGATGCTTAATCCTTTAAAATGAATCTTGTGTTTCTTATAAATCAAATGAGCAAGTTAGCTTGGGGGAGCAAGCTGTGCAGTGTCAATTGGCCAGCAATAAATGTTCAATATACTTGTGGATATACTTGGAAAGCTTGTGCCTCTTCCACCCAGCACTGCTCTGATAGAGAACAACCCTGTTTCTGCTGGCAGCTAAGAGGGCTAATGAACAGCTGCCAGAGCAGCTGCCCAGGCCCAGGTAGGTCCTTGGCAGGGGACCTTATTCTCCTGGCTGAGCCACAAGAGACCTGCCAGACTAAGGATGTGGGAAATGAGGTGTGGCAAGTGCATGCAGGGTAACCCTCATCACACGTGGCTGCATCCCAGCACCCTGCACCCAGCACCCTGCACCTTGCCTCTGCTGTGTACACTGCTCTGTTGTGAGCTGTGCTTTTGGTTTTAAGGGAGTGGAAGGGGAAGGAGTTTTAGATCAATCTTCCCTAAATTACATCTGCAGAGTTTCCTTCCTTTGGTCTAGAAAAAAGTTCAAAGATTATCCATCTAAACCAAATTTTTCTTACTTGCGCTTTTTGTTGAAAGATATCATTTGAGGGGGTTCCTTTTCTATTCTGCTTTGAAAACTTGTGGCAGTAAACCAACATGTTCCCTTCCCTTTGCATACTTACCCTAATACAGAAACTTCAATCACAGGCTGAGATGGCTTCTTTCTAAAACAATTTTCTTCCTTGATCAGTCTTTGAACCTACAGGTCTTTTTATTAGATTCCATAAACGTATCTCTTGGGGGTAGTTTCATCAGAATTAGCACGAGATCAAAAATGTCAAAGCATCAAAGCGGCAGTCTGTTCTCCCTCAAGCCAAACAGCAACATAATCAGCCCACTGGTATTTTCCCCGTATCTCCTAAGACTCAAGTTGCAATGGGTTTAACAAGGCTTCCTCAAAAAAGGGAAAGCAAACTAATTGAAGGTGAATTCTCCCAAGTGACTAAATAAACCAGCCATGCAGGGACACTATTTTAGGGCTACAGAGACTTGAAGCCATATTACCATTTCACATTTCAGCATCTCCATTTACCACCCTTGAAGCTCATGCTTCAAACAGGACTGGGAGTGGCAGTAGATTGAGCACTGTGGTTTCTACAGTCAGCTCTGTATCAGTCAGTCACAACTACAGGACAGAACTTCTGACACACAGAAGTTTCTCTTATTAAAGCAAGGAAATCATTACTGAATGTGAAAAGTTGAACAGAAAACTGTTTTGATAACAGATGGGCTTTCAAAACAGTAGCAATGCTGGTGGTCCTTGAAAGTTATTATATTTACATATAGCTATCCTGCAAGATCATATGAACCTGGCTTCACAGTTTCAGTAAGAACATCTAGAACTGGGAAAGCTGATATGAAAACTACTTCTGAAGGTGTTTCCAGCTCTATCCGGTTCTATTCATCACACTTGTGGCTCTTCCTGTTCAGCACCCTATCCAAAACTTTCAAAGGAACAACTGCTATTCATAGCCATATGCAGCTGCAGACAAAACTGAGTGGTATGTGAACTATTGTTTTTATTATTAATTGTGCTGTGAAAGGTTCCTGCCAAGCTGAGGTGTTTAAGGGAGTTGAGTGAATGCTGCAGGACTGGTGCTCTCTGTGGGCTCACTCATGTACTGTCCCACAGATGAGTTGTCAGCAGCTGCCTCTTACCACCTGGCTGGTGGAGATTACCACTCTCTCCAATACACCAGCTCAGGTGGCTCCTTTCACCTGCCTCCACCCTGAATCAGGCACCTTGATTCAGGATGGATTAAACAGTTTAACAACAAAGAACTCAACAGAAAACAAAACAAGACAATTACAAAACCAACTAAGCTGGCAGGTGGAAAAAATGAGTGTATGAGCAATTGAGTTGGTAGGTAGGAACAAATACCTTGGCCTGGGACCTGTGCAAAGTAGCTGAGAGCAGAAACAAGAGAGAGCAATTTTGCCAGGAGCACATTTAAATTTGGAAGTGAATGAATGTATTGTCACCCTCCACCAAAAGGTGCCAGTTACCTCTGCAATGAGGATTAAATGGTCTGGCTATTACTTCTGCAACAAAGAATTTGTCTAATCACCTCATTTAGCTGCATGATGTAACTTCTTAATCTAGTTTAGATTCTTTCCCTCTTTTGGACATGCTCATCTCTCTGTGTATGTTTTATACATAACATATGTGTGTGTGTCTGTGTATATAGGAAGAAAAATATGTAGAAGGTGAAACTGTCAGAATTATGGTTTCCCATTCACCCCTGCACAAAAGATCATCTCACGCTTCCAGTCACAATTCATTCATCTTGTGCCTCCGTATTATGAGGAAGCTTTAATTATGTGAGTGCAGAATTCCTGCCCATCTCCCTGCCCCATGCTCTGTTTCACTCCACACACAAGTGCCACCAGTATTATTTTAGTTCATTTTGCTGTGGCTCTAAGGGGTCTCAAAGGGATCTGGATTCAAAGCACTGTCAGCAACCCATGTGAAAGACTTCAGAGAACAGGACCAGGCATGCTTTCAGGCTAACACAGCTGAAGCTTGGGTATCTGGCTTATCTCTAATTTACAATAGGGTCACACACATCTGTTCTGTGTGGTGTCTGTCCTGACGGTTCCTGGCAGCAGTGCCCTGGCTGTGAAAGTGACCTGGAAGGTGGGAAGAGTTGTGGTTCTCTTCCTTATTGTCAGCCTTGGGGAAAAGGAGACCACCAGAAACCAGAATCTTTGCACTGGCAATATTCAGTATTTGGGAGTGATCTTCCAAGGCTTTTGTCTCATCAGTATTTTAGCCTCTCTCAACAGGTCTCCTGGGACGTGCAGTGTTTTTGTAGTGCTGATGTCTTGTAACTGCTGCCTTCTGCAGCCATCAGCATACCCATACCACACTCTCTGAATTAACAAAGTGCTGATTCCCTTTTTCCTTATCTTCTTTGCCCCTCAATGAGATTATCCCACACCGCCCTTCCTCCATTGCACTCACCACCGAATTTTAAGCCAGGTTTTCCAGGCTGTTCAGAGCTCCACCTCAGCCCACCCTTTTAGAGTGGATTCTGTTTCATAGCTTATGTACATTCAGAGAAATCAATTGGCCCACCTCCACCTCACCTTGATGGTCGTTCTGGCTTTGATTACATTTTTTAATTTCTACATCAGGTTTTGTTGTTATTTTTTTCCTTCTGCATTTCTCAGTGCTGTAGCATTTATTGTACAAAGGAGCAATCACCTTATACATCCTCTCAGATTGTGTTTGGGATGTGACTACTACATTCCTGTGGACAGTGTCAGACAATGAACGTAGTCAATAGTTATCTGGTAGAAATGAGAGACTGGGAAAGTTAGCAGTGTGGATCCACAGCAAATATCAATGACGTAGTTTTAAGATTATTTGTAGCAATAAGAAAATGTCACCAGAACCCTAACATTATTACAAATAATTCAAGACAAACAGACATCAGCTTGTAGCAATACCTTTTACTGCTTGCATTTGGTGTGTTCACCTGGTTTATGGTTACAGTGAAAAAAATGACCATCATGTAAAAAATTCAGATGGCGACGTGAGAGACCACATTGTGTGAAAATTGTAAAATGAATGGGGACTCACCACAGCCTTTCTGAGTCTGAATCTTAGGATACAGACAAATAAATGAGGCAGAGAGGGATGTGGTCACATTAATTCTGAGCACTGCATGTGGATGGGATGTTTTGTGAATAAGGAAATCTTCCTTAAAAAGCCAAAAAGTTGAACAGAAAACCTGCCAGGCAACATAGGGAGTCAGGCAGGAATCAGCTCCTCTAAATGTTAGGCCTTCATGTGGAGCGACTTTATTTTTGTATCATAAAACCATGAAATATTTTAATGCCTTTTGTTGAGCTATTCATCTCCACTTGAAAGCCCCAAAGATTTATTCACTGACTCCAGATGACAGGGATTAGCTGATCCAAAATATTTAACCAAGGTGCTCTGCTTCCTGCTGGGTTCCAGGTGTCAAAGACTCACTAGGAATAGACTCTCTTTGCATGGGTCATTTGATAAATAATTAATAAACCTACGAAAACCCAAAAGCAGAACTAGGAAGAGTCAGAACTTCAAGAGAAGTTTTCAGCAATAGACAGTTTACCTGATCGATTATCACCTTGAACAAATGCACTGATATAATCTCAAGAGAATACAAATAATCACTTGTTCAGAAAACAAGTTTAAGTAGTTTATTCCTGTAAACAATACTTTTGACTTAAACATAGATGTGCTTAAAGTCCCCATCTGGGATTGGGCCAGTATCGTGCAAACTGGTTTAAGAGACAGGAGAGAGATTTCTTGTCTGGCCAGAGTGCGTATGTTCTTATTTCAAATGAGCAAATTAAAAAATGGGTGCAATAAAGTGAAAAAAATGGAAAATAGCATGTAAAATTATGCAAAAACATGGTTCCTGAGCCCGGCTATGTGAGCAACTATTTTCATTAAATGCTTTCTAGTTTAACAAATGTATAAGAAAGCAAATGTGAGCAATCTATATTTGCTACGCACTTATCTAGTAAAAAGTTTTACTTTCAGAGCATGTGATGGTATAACTTTGGGGTTTAGCACGTGTCAGTGTTGCTAGGTGCTCCAGCGAAGTGATTAAAATGTGTAAAACATGTATAAAATTGAGTAACTCTGTACCCACAGATGAACAGGTTGTGCTTGTTCTGAACTTGTAAAAATGGGACCAGTCAACCAAATAGGTGATTTATAAAGAGAAAACGCTACCAGGTATATTCTGTTGTGTGAAAGCAATTGGACTAGCCACTGGGAAGAATATAATGCAGCATGTCAGGCTTTAATTTACCTCTGGAATATATCAGGTACCCTCAGCATTTCCAGATCAGAAATGTTTTGTGATAAGGCTTTTCCCTTTTGGCACCGCTTTTCAGGTAGGTATTCCCTTTAACCCTGATATTCTCCTTTACTTTCTCATGGTCTAAACACACCCCTAGAGCTCAGCAATTGTAAATTACAGTGCCTGTGGCTTTCTGACCCACTTCACCTAGAAGTTTTTGTCTATGCATGTAGATCTTTCAGAACTAGCTTATTTCAATCCAGATGTAATCACTTAGTTCTTTAAACCAGTTTCGTATGATGGATAATCTTCAAAACAATGTTTGCCACCAAGAAGTTCAAAATGTACCATCTATCTCAAATATTGTGGAGTCTTAGATGTATTGGTGTGGTATTTTCTAATAAATGTTTAATTGATAATCATGAATGCCTGTTTTATTTGCCCTGTGTTTGCAATGCTTTTTATCCTTCACAAGTCTTGTTACCCAAAGTATTTGCTACAGGACCAATATTGGCCCTACTGTAATGTAAACACCTGCTGTCTTTGTTGAGAGTGAGAATTAACACAATTTTAAGCACTCTTGTTCTGTATTTAAAGGCCAGCTAACCACTAGAGCTGTTAGTAGTTTTTGAAGTGTTTATTATTTTTGCTACTGGATCACACGTACCTACACTTACAAATAAAAAAAGGACAAATTCAGCTCCAAAGTACACAGGGATGGCATTGCTAAAAGTCAGAGGTGTTGCATACTCTTACGCTGGACTCCAGCTGGCTGCTTAGCTGAAATACCATCTTTTTATGTATTTTGTTCTGGGTTGTTTCTTTGGCTGATATAGGAACTAGATTAAATACAACTGTTTATGTGACTATTCAGGTCGTGGTTTTGCTTTCAGATTTGTAGGATGAAAAATGCATCAATAGGTCACTTTTATAATATCAATTTTTTTATGAAAACAGGGTACAGGAGACTAAACAATTGCAAGTAAAGGGTATTAATTGTGCATTAGTTCAGATTTTAATATCACAGAAATTATTGAATAGTATTTCTATATTGAATTAGTGGAGCAACCACTGTTCTATTTAAATGAATGCTACTGTTTTTCATATAGGACCACCGAACACATAAAGAATCATACCAGAGGTGTTATGATGCAGATTGTTCCACTGCTTTTGACATATGGAGGTACTGTCAGGGAAGTATGTCTTCCTTAGCTCCAACAAAGAGAACAGCCTTCCTGGTTTCAGACCTTGACATTTTAAGTTTTAGTTCACTAGGCTGTCTTAGACTTAGTTGTACTAGTGACCTGTCAGCAAGGACTACCTCAAAGTGGAGGCATCCTTTGTGCTCATTTTCTCTTTGAACACTCTGCTTTCATTGAAGAGGGGGCAATGTTAACCTGTTCCTAAGAGCTTCTTTACAGCTTGTGAGATTTAAGTCCTCCTTGAAAAACAAAATAAAACAGATTTAAAGAAATTACTGCCAAACTTCTCCAATGATCTGGAATTTTATTCCATCCATATACATGCATAGTAACAACATTTGTTGAGAAATTATTTCTATCAGAAGTAGAACATTATCTTTGTGATCACCAGTTGCAGTATTGCTACTCTTATATTTAAATATATCTTATATATGAATTAGATTCATAATTGCAGCATTGAGTTTAGGGTTTTGTTTTAGACTGTGCCTTTCAAAAGATAAAACTGATTGATATGACCTCATTACTTACAATACTGCTTCCAGTAATTTTGTTCATTCTTTATAAAGTATTGCATTTAACAGCAAAGGTTTAAAAATTGAGACAGAGATGCATCAGCGAAAGAAAATACAAGTACTATACAAGAAAAAAATTGCCATCTTCATTTAACGTACGTTTCAGATTAAGAAAGTGGACAGAAACATACTGCTACATACAAATGCAAAGCCTAATGACTAAGGTACTGTATCTGCTAAAATATAAAGTGCAAACCGAGCCCAATTGTTCAAAAAAATTGAAATTTTAAGGCGAACTTTACAGCATAGTTGAAACTTCTTTGCAAGTTATATTTTAGCATATACATATATCTGCAACAGCATATAAGAAAAAAAAATCAGGATACACAAGTGCTTTTGAAGCTATTTCTAAAATGCTTTTCTGTATTGTTTGCGACTATTTTCTTTAAAATCTACTATACAGTGCAAACCATATGTGCTACACAATAACTATACAATAACATTACAAATGACTTTAATATAAAGTTTTTAAATAAAAAATAACATAACTACAGCTATGAATACTGCTGGTAAAATAAATTAATATTTTTGAAAATGGCACCAATAATACACTTTACTAATGGACTGTAATGAAATTACACCTTCAAGTCTTCAACTCAGCAATAGTGAAATCTCCTGATTGTCCAGATGTAATTCAAACAGCTTTCTTTAGACTGTATGGAACAATATGCTAAACACAGGTACCAAAGGTGACCGATTGTTTCATTTGACATGTTCTGCTGCATGTGACGAGCAATAAAACTTCTTATGAGTTATAAAGTTTGAAAGATTGTTGAACTGGATGTCACACAGTCGGCAATACTTTCCACTGGTTGGGGCCTGGGTAGAACCATTCACGCCTTTAGCTATACTAGACAACTGTTCCTCTGCTGTAGGAATTGCTGGAGAGACATTTTCATTTGCAGTTAAGGGATTCTCAGAGATCCAAGAAGGAGACTTGTGCCCATCTTCATGTGGAGGATTCTGGGAAATGTTCTCTTGCTGTGGGTTTGCGGCAGGTCTTTCCTCCTGTTTTAGTCCCCCATTAACTATTACCATGCCTCGGTTTTTCGGCAATAGCGGAAGAGACTCTTTCTTCTGCACAGCACATCCATTCGAAGGCGTCTGGCCTTTAGGAGATTCACTTTCTGTATTTGTGCTTTGATCTAAATCAGTATTATGAATGACGAGAGAACCAGAAATGTAATCACTTGGCTTTATTCCATAATATGGAGAAAGCTGATCTGCTCCTTTAGCTTTCTTTATTGCTCCAGGGTAAAGGCATTGTGGAAGAAACAAATGTTTGTTTTCTTCTTTTGTAGCAATAAGTTGGGCAGCTTCACTAAAGACTTTTAGTCCTTGAAGTGTTGCTAAGTGTGTGGAAAATAAGTTTCCATTAGGAGAGGACTGTTTCGAGTTTCCATTTTTCTCACATTTGATTATGCTTCTTTCATAACTGACATCTGGGCTGTTTCTTTCACTTTCTGGGTTTTGAAACACCTTACTGTCGAGTTGTCCCAGGTCGTTACGCTGATGGGCAGTGACAGGGCAAAAATTCTGCTTGTGAGCCAGGTAGTTCTCTACCTTGTTAAAACTGATCTTGCATACTGTGCATTCATGGTAGTCCAGCAGCCTTTTGGGAGAAGTGGATGTCCTCTCTGATGGGGGTAAGCATTTTTTACTGAGATCTATGGGCACATCCATCTCCAAGCAAGACACAGTGGAGTGGGGAGTATCACACTTTGAAACTGGAACGCATTTGTTAATAGACAGTGATGTTTCCAGATGCTTCGAGACTATTCCTGGAAAGATATCACATCGTGGATGGTAGCATTCTCCAAGGCCCTCTGTTGACTCTTGAGTAGAGGTACAAGGATTGCCAAGATTAGCCACTTCTAGAAATCGCTGTTGAACTAGTGGTGGCCTTTGCTCTTGCTCTGGTAGGCACATCTCATACATCTTCCTTCGCTTCCGGGTACGCATTGTTCTCTGCATGGCAGGCACTTTGTTGGAAGCGGATCTCTTCAGTGGGGGATCGTGGCGAGTGGCACAGTAATACTGCTTGTGAACCATGTACGTTTCATGTCTGCTGAAAGTAATATTACAAGCTTCACACGTGGTCTTGTTAGGATCACTCTCCCCTTCTACTAAAGGAGCATTGGGATTCTTCACGTCAGAAGGTTTGCCATTTATCTTCTCATCGCCGTTGCTTGCAGTTGACAATTTCTTAGACTGCGCTGTAAAGTCTTTTTCATGACTTTTATTGTTTGGCCCGATCAAGTCTAAAACATTGGAAGAGTTTATGCAAGATGTCTGCAGAAGTTGATTCTCTGGATCTGATGTGTGAGGAGCTGCATTCAGGATGTTTATAGAGCTTTGACCATTACTGGGACTTACAGCTTCTGGCATTTTTTCTGGAACACTGGAAAAATCTGGTGACTTTGCCATCTGCTGCCATCGGCTGCTACAGTAATGCTTTTTGTGTACCAAGTAGTTGTCCAAATTATTGAATGTTATGTTACACTCAAAACATGTAGCCCCTTTGGGCATCAAAGGACTGTAAATTACAGGAGGATAATTGTTACTTCCATGCCTCAGTCTTCGATGGACCAATTCAGACATTTTCGCTAATATCTCTGAAGCCTGAGGAACCACAGTGATGTCTTGGGGAAAGGCAAACTGCGAAAGAAAAGGTCCCATTGGGAAAGAAGGACCAATATTAGGCTGAACTGGCGATGAAGCAAGCCTTGGACTGGATGGTTCAGATTTTATTTTAGTGTATGAAAAACTCTGCTTATTTGTGGCAGGCTGGGTTTCTGGCCTCTGGTTTGGAAGGAAAAGTGGAGCCTTTTTTTCACATTTATCAAGCTCCGTATCAGAACTTGCATCTTTAGTCTGCATGGTCTTTTGGCTCTGGGGAACATCATTTCTGCTCAACAGGTCCGTTGCTGGCTGTAAACCTTCTTCGTTTCCACTTGGAGAGTGTTCAATGTCACTTTCTCTCTGAATTTTGTTGCCAGAGACATGTAACTCTTGGTGCTGCAGTAGCTCCCTCTGAGTTTGGAAGCCAAAATGGCAGTGATTGCATCTAAAGGCAGCTTGAGTAAGATGTGAGAACAGGTGCTGATGAAAGTTAATCACTGAGTCTGCAGTGTAAGTACAAACTGTGCATTTCAGACTAGCACCAGGCGGGAGAAATTCTTCCATTTTCACTCCTACAGAAAAGACAAGTAAAACACAAAATAAGGTGACCATTATGCCCTTCATGAAGTATACTGAAAAATCAGTTGCACAGAAGGTACAATCACAGTGAGAACAACTAATTTTCTTCTGATGGGATGGTATTAGTCACCCCGAAAATACTTGAATTGTTTCAGAACTTCTTTCCTTGAACTGCTAGAGAATATTCCAAGACTTCTGCTCTGCTTTGGAGAGCCTTAGTATCTGCATACATTCAGCAAAGATGAAGGGAAAAGAAGAACAAGGGAAAGGATAAAAACAGACTGGTCTTACTCTAAATGAAAAGGTCTTAGAAATTACAGTTTTAACTAAAGGAGACATAATGTTCCCCATACACAATCACTGGAAATTTTGAATGCACAGAAAGCACATCAAGGTGAAGAGGCTCAAGATTATGATGTGGCTTGAAGTATAGCCCTCAAACTCAAAGTGCCTGAAAGCCACAGACAGAGCAGAAGTAGCATTTTGAGCATTACTGATGCTCAGCTCTTTGCCTGCATGAGTTTGCTGTAGTGTGGGAACAGGATACAGATCTATCTTCATCAGAAAGCACTGATAAGTTGCGTTCATCATGAAAAGAGGAGGAAGAGTAAGACACAGCTTCACCAACATTTTATCTTCCACATGTAACGGCCGTAGGCAACTATTGCTGTAATACAACTCCTTTTCCTCATGAAATCACTACAGCTTTTCCTATCAAGAACAGTACATTAAAAGCCATCTTACTGCTGAAACAAAAAACCCCATGTTTCATGGTATTTTGAAACTGAAAATGCTTTAAAAAGAAGTAAGACCAAATTTCTCTACTGCAACAACACAGATTCTGATTACCTGTTAGACAATAAAAACTGAAAAAATATTGGTAGGGATGATATTCAGAATTTAAAATGGGTATTTGTTCTGTCTACACAGACACACACACATATACCACGTCTTGGTCAGGTAAACTAGGATTGTGGTAGTTGGACAATATAAAGCTGTAAGAATATTGTGGCTCAATCTGTGGGAAGTCATTCTCTTGTACCTGGAGGTCCTCACTTCTCCCCCAGCATCGTTAACTCCCACGGTTGTAAGCAACATTTGAATCTGACCTAGTCTTGGCCTTAGAAGTCAGAAGGGAGCCGAGGAGACACACAGCACTTTAATGAGCGCTTGTTCCCTGTCAGCCACTTTTTCACCTGGAGGTCTATGAAGCTTTAGCTCCTCCACCGCCATGAGATGGTGTTTCAAACACTTCCACATCATGGGATACAGACACAGTGGAGTGGCTCTATGGACTTTGCATTTCAGTTGGGGTTCCATACTCTAGTGGCGTGGGTCTGCTGCAGCCCCCAGCGGGAACGGTAACTGAAGTTGAAGCAAACACAGCACTAGCTTACAGGGCATTTGGCAAAGGAATGATTTGTTTCTACTGCAGAAGCTGTTATAACTTGTGATAATCTGCATAGAAAAATAGACAGGATCTGAAAGAGAGCAAGAATGATTAAACTGACTGGTTTATGACTAAAAAGAAGCGGAAGGCCTGAGTTTTAGCCTCTGATCTAAGAAATACCTGAAGATTCTTACTGGAAATTCAGCAGGATTTCAGACCTATATCTTTCAAGGAATATAGACGCTTATCTCTAGATTGCAATAAGACATGGTCACTCAGAGCTTATGGCTGAAAACCCTCTTGACACTTAAGTCAATGGTATGTCACTAAATGCAAAGAGCTGAAGCAACACTTTTATACAATGGCTAAGATTTCAGAATTTTCCCCTGCTTGGGAAGAAATTAATTTGTTATCTTCCAAGAATACCTGTTTTTAATTACCAGGCTGTAAGACACGCTGGGCTGCATTCACCTGCTCTTGTTGAAGCTGTTCCTACTGTTCTGCTGGTTCACTGAACAGTGAAATGTTTGCTAGGCAAGAGACAGAAAATGGCAATAGCCTGATATTCAAAGTTAAGGTCTGGAAGCACAAAAGATCTAACCTCTAAATGAATGGCTAAGTGTTGTCTGTGTTGTCTACACAAGGAAATTTCTCAGCACTCTTCTAGTTCTGTTCTGTCTGAGGTACTCTTCCAAGGCAACATGATGCCTTCTAGATTTGTAACTGCCTGCCCAAGTATCAGGGGTACATTTTTCACTTCACCCAGTCCACAGAGTAGATTCCCACTCCCCCAGGAGTTTTTACACTGCAGCCAAATAAGGCTTTCTTCTGTGAATAAAGCACACATTAGTGTCCGTTAGACTCTGCTCATTTAACAGGAGGATCATGAACTTCTGTAGGGCCCTTCCCTTTTTCCAGACACAGCTCTGTATGCTAGACAGCCAACACACCCATAACCTGACACTGCAGTCTTTCTTATTTGTAGGTTTTCTCTGCTGCTGAGAACTCAAATGCAGAATGTTCTGCAAACTCGTAACTCGTGCTTCCAGCCCTAAATCAAAACAAATTCAAACAGCAGACTCAAAGGACCTTCAGGGAGGGAGATAAAATTCTTGCTGAGTTCCAGATTTTTAATCTCAGGAATTCTGTAATCCCACTTTCTGTGTATCTGGTATTATAACTTTAATAACGTGGACAAAGAAAATACTATCCCCACTTTATATTTGTAAGGAGGGAAAAGAATATTGTTATGAAATAAGTGTCCTGGGAAAAGCACAGAGGTCTGGACCCTGGTCCTTAAGGCCTCCTGCCTAAGAAGCCTACTCTTGGACCCCAAGATCTTATTTCAAAGGACTTGCTCTCTGGTGGTGTGTATTTATCCACTGAGCATCAAACAGGGTAGGTAGAGATTGTAGTCTAGCAGACTCATGTTCGGTGGACAGAATCCTGAAGCAACTGAATCTCTCAGAAACCAAGCAGCAGCAGTCCATCTGTGTCTGGATTCCCGAGTACTCCTTCACCAGTAAAGAAATCCTTCCTGAATGCATGTATACACACATTAAGAGAGAGACAGCATTCAAATGAGGATTAGTAGATAAATGACACTGGTTACCTGGGAGAGGTGCTTGGTGTAGAACACAGGTCAGATACTGTTGACATTTTGGCAGTATCTACACCCAGTGTTTGCATATATTTGGAAAGACATTGATCCACCGAGTGTCCATAGAGAATAATTTTTCAAATAGCTAAATCTAGAAGATGATACAGGAAAATACATGGTACTTACCACTGTGAGAATTTAGGTGCATTTCCAGAGCTCTTGCATTAGAAAAACTTTTGGTGCACTGTGGAAAGGGGCAAACACTGGATATCTGCTGAGCACTATCGTCGTTCTCCTCTGACAGCTGAGGCCCCTCTCTTTGCCTCCCACTGCAGTAATACATGAGGTGGGCCTGCAGGTTCCTCTCGCTTCGATACCAAATGCCACAGGATTTGCAAGGGAATATGTCCTCTACAAGCAAATATAACCAGGTGCAAGTTAGCCAGGGTGCATTCAGTGCCAACCAATTAATACAGCTGGATTAATTCCCTTTACTTCCCCATTAAACACATGCTTATTTAATAAAATACTCAAAACAGAGCCACAGGTTTATTAAAATGTCACTTGCAGGTGAGAGACTGAATGTGGGAATTGTTTCTTTCGAAAGGAGATTTTAAAAATAGTTACTAAAAAAAAAGCTAGAAGTTTTTGGCATGTAATTATTTTAAAAATGAAATTAAATTAATCATTTGTTGTGAATATGCAGTACTAATTCAAGAACTAAGCTGTATTTCCAATACATCACTACTCAATAGGTGACATCTTTCAACTGTGTTTTTTCCCACGTGCACAAGTCTTTCCAGCATTGGGCCTTGGAATTTTTGAGTGCTAATTGTAGATCATTCTGAAAAATGTGTATTTTCAGAATGCTTATGCAGTTATTACCGTAAAATTCTGTTGCTCTGATATCCATTCCTGGATATCTGATATACATTTCCTTAAGATCCTACAGTGTTGAATGTTGAATTATACTAAGCAGCATGTTTATTTCCTGGGTTCCTGTTGTTATTAACATTAGAAGTTAAAATTTGTAATGTACTTTTGTCCTCTTGTTTTTGGTAAATTATTACTTTTCCACTTTTCGCTTTGCAAAAGGGATATTTGCTAAGAATAATGCAATTTTTCATTGTCTTCTATTCCAAAATGTCAGCACCCTCTCTGAGGGGAAGACAATGCAGAGGTTGCACAGAGTGCTTCCCAGCAGCAGAGGGAGTAGATATTTTGATCATGTACCAAAGGCTACATATTTTACTCATGTGAAGAGTAAAAATGAATACTGTGTATTTACACAAAGCAGATAGATATTTGGTTGTTAATATCCTGTCAGAAGGATACCTATGCAGTGCATGTTGTGTATCTGTCTCAGAAGAACAAAACACCTGCTTGATCTTTCTGAAAACTGAACTTGTCATCCTATCAGTAAGAACAAGGAAGGAATCCCAGCCTTTTAGGGTACATCTACACTAATAAATTAAACAGCGACAGGGTCCAGACTAGAGCACTGGAACTTCTTCCTTGTATTGTTAAATCACGAGAATGGTCCCTTCCACCCTTTTGGCTTAAGCCAGTTAATACCTTCCCCATTCCTGCATCCAGTTCAGGAGTTACCACGTGCTTAGGAACATTCTCTGCAGCTAGTTTGGACACTTCCCACCTGTTTTTGAAACTAAGAGAGGATAAAATTATGAGTCCAGCCAGACTGTGCCAGCTGACCTCAGGATCAGAAAATGGGCAATTGCAGTCAACATCTTGGTCAACATCAAAAATCCCACTGACTTCAGAATGCAAAAAGCTGCTAGTGATGGTAATTAACTTAGTCTTGAAGAATGGTTGGCTGCTCTGAAAATATGGCATGTGTGGCTGATGATGTGATTCATTATCATTCATGACAATTTATGTTTATTTCCAAATATTGATGTGTATAGGACAACTGCTCTGTTCCAATTCCTTTGGGTGAATAAAGTCAAAGACTCCGACCCACTGAAATGGATGAGTCTTTTATTTGTTAAATATCTACAAATGCAGCCAAAATTTACATTGCTTAGTTTGCTTGCTTCTCTGACTGCATTGCTAATGCTTGTCTACTTTTCTGCTTGCATAAAAAAAAAAATATTTTCACCACTACCAGTTTCTATTTTTCCCTTTGCCACTGAATAATTGTGCATGAATTCAAGACACAAACATTTAATGGAGCAGTTAGTATTCTAGTATATAACACTCTTAAAACATTACTGATACAGCTTGCATCATTTGAAATGTTCATCTCATGTGAGAGCTGACATTTCAGCATTTGTTTCTGGCTTCAAATGGTTTAAAAAATTGAACCATAGAGGTTTCCACAGAAGAGAAAGTCCAAAAGTAGTAACAGGAAATTCTGATATAGGCAACATGTCCTATTTGAATTCATTTGACTGTACTCCATCACAGAACTGAACTTTCTGATTATTTTAATGAATTTGACTTCCAGCCATCTTTATTTCCTATGGGCTAGATGGCCTGGACACTGTAGCTCCAGTTATGCATGGTGAATATGTGACTCCCATTACATACCATGCAGAGGAAATGCATCTGAGGAGTTTTGCATGGTGAGAGGATGGAATTCCAGGAAGAACAGTGTATAGGGATATGATGAAAATAGATAAAGGCTACTTGAAGTTAATGTTTTAATTCTTTAAAAGCAAAATATTTCAATTTGTTTCAATGGATAGTTTCCAAATATTTCAGTGGATCAATTCAGGAAATGCAACATTCAAGTTCAGGCTGAATAAGCCAAAGGTGATATTCCTATTTTGATTTTTCAAATAGAAAATATTAGGAAACATTAACACACACACACACACTTAATTTTCTAGGAACTGATTTTTTTTTTTTTCAGAGATCTAGCAAAAGAATGGTTAAGAGATGTCTCACTACAAATCTAGAGGTGCATTCAGCATATTACTGAACTCACATTTATCTCAAGACTTTACTGAAGAAAGTGAATTTCACCAACTCAACAACGAAATGTGGAAACAGCCCTGTCTGGTCAGAGGCAGAGTCAGAACTGGGGTGGAAAGTTCTGGACAGTGAAACTTCCTACTTTAGCAGGCCCCTGAGTTGAGAGTATGCAGGTTACTCCAAGTTGTTGCTAAGCCTGTATAGCAAGAGATGATGCACTGTAGACTTAGACTCCTCTTAGCAGCAGAAGTAGCAATGATCAGCTTTCCAGGGCTCTGCAAAAGGCAGTGCTGGTAGCAAAGGTGTTTCCAAAAATTTGATGCTGTAGAAATCTGACTACTTTGCCAAGCCCAGAGTTGGCCTGGTGTAGAGTTGCACAAAAATGCATCCTCAGCTGAAACAAGTTGTGAATGAGTCTTTGCCCTTTAGGCTAGGTAACTCCCTTGCTGATGGCTCCCTAGCAGCTGTTGGCTATAAACATTGGTCTGCCCTAACTATGGTAACTTGGTGGTCCACTTTAGGGGCTTCTGACATCTTCTTTTGGAAAGGTCCTATACAGTGCTAATTGCTGGTTCTCTGAACAGGTATGTGAGCTCACAGGAGCCCCACTGCTGGGGCAAAAATGAATGCACTTAGCTAAAGGGCTTAAGGTTGCTGCCAACTCACTCTCTGGAAGAGAGGACTTGGATGACTTGGACATTTTAAGGTTTGCCTTTTAAAACAAGCTAACAATAAATGTGTAGCTTATGAAGATTGTTTACCTAGAAAATAAAGAAAAAAAAAAAGAAAACATGGAATAAAATGTGTTACCACAAATATTTTAACTAGTGCTGTCTGAAGAGCTTGAAGATGGTGTAACTGTTCAAGACACAGTGTTACTTGGTGTGAGCCTGAGTGGCAGATCATGTGCTTGCATGTCCGTTCACACCTGAAATATTGTGCTCAGTACTTCACTATATCTAATTGCAATACTTACAAACCACAGGAAGCATGGGGAAGTGCTCCAACATGGGGTCTAAATGGACAGGCTTACAAAGTGCTAAGAGCTAAGGATGTGCAATATGTTTAAGCGATAACTGGTGAGGATTCTGGTAGCAACTAACATATTTGAAGAATACTTAAGAGAGGAGGATGAGGAATAAGGCTGTATAAAGGTAAAATGCAAGAAAAAGCTAAAGAAATGAAATTTAATTCAAGCTGAACTTGAGTCACTTCAGGAACTGACTTATCATGTACTCATGCTCCTCCTAAGGACAGCACTTAATTATGTACTGTAGTTTGTCCATGATAGGGTCTATTGATGTCCTGAGGATGTAAAAAAACTCTTGGATAGCCACATTGAGTGGAGATACCACAATAAATCAGGGCTGCTATAAGGTATGATCTCCACTGCATTTTGAAACAGCCACTGAAGAGATGTGTTCTTTCCTTCCACTGAGTATCATGAATTATTACCAGAAGCTGCAGCTGTAAGCAATGAGCTTACCTGAGCAGCAGGGGCTGGAGTTTGTGAGCTAACAGGCCTACCTTATCTTCTTTTTAAAGTTTCTGATCCTATTGCCTCTGGGAGCAGATCACAGAACCTCTACACGAGGGCAGGTCAGATACTTTGGGTGAGGCTCTTGCAGAACCCACCTGCCAAACCGCCCTTCTTCCTCCTTTTATGTCTGCGAGTTCATCTGAGATGATGGGGGAACAAAAGCAGGCTTTGAACTGTGGGTTTTAAGTCATGTGGTTTATGTGGTCCTGAATTCACTATCGCTGCATTAGCACTTCATATGTGCCTTAAAGTACTGCTGTTTTAAAAAAACACCAGAGAATAGTATTCATCACTTACTGTTCACAATAGCCGTAGGCAAAATAGATGCCATTGCAGCTTGTTGAGGGAGCAATTGTATTGAGTCCAGCAGGCGCGCAGGATACATCCCTTCTGTGAGAGTCATCTGACTGGCTGCTTGCAGCCTTGAGTCAAAATCTACAACAAAGGCAATCAGCTCTTCACCCTCTGAGATGGCCTTGGTTGTGGTACACCAAAGCTGCCCTCCTACAGGAAACGTAAAAGCAGAAAGATTTAAATGACTATATCAGATTCCAGAACTCAAAACATCAGTGCCGTATCTTCACACTCTTTTTTAAAATTTCCATGGCTTGTTCAAGGTAAAGAGGCAAATAATTTTTACTTTCACTGTCTTCTTTCTATCAATATAGGAATTCTCAATGTATAAGGATAACAATTTGGGAATACTTTTCCTAACTATTTGCAGCATGAATATTCATTTTAATTTTTCATTTTGTTTCCTAAAAGGCCAGCATTATGAAAATCAATATATAGCTGAAAATGTTTTATATGGCACTTTTCTCATCATTACTTTTCACCAAATTTCCTGTATTTTTTTTCATAAATCCAAGTTTGTTTTATTTTGAATACCAAATCACAGCACAATAAAACCAAACAGCTGCAAGAAAGAAATCAGATTTCCTCTTAAGGGCGTTCTTACCCTCCCTTATGTTTGCCACCCTCTTTCTCTAAAAAATCTTCCCTTATGTAATATTCTTTGTAACATGACTGCTTTATCTCTGCTTACACTGACTGAACTTCCTGAAAAGAAGATATGCCAAAGATCTGTTTCATAAAGGCTTATTCAAATAAAGGTTTGTTTAAAAGGGGGGGAGGTGGAAGAACTTTCATCAAACAGTAAGATACACTATAGCTCTGTGCTGCAAATGTCACGTGTAGTGCATTAAAAAGAAAATTAACTATGCGAGTACATCTACTAATGTATTTGAATGCGATAGTGAATGCTCATTTATTTAACATGTTTAGACAGGCAAAGCACTTATATTGTGTTATCTACACTCTCAGGCCTAGATACATATCCAATACAGTTATGCCTGAAATAATGTTGCATACTTTATATGTTATAAAGCTTTTTTTCCTCAGGTTTTGTATATATAGAAAAAGCTATATGTTGTATTCATTAGGCAAGCAAAAACTGTACTCGTTTTGATAAGTAATATTGCTGTGTTTATCTTTCGGCATAACTGCCTTTTCAACTGCACTTCATTTTTTTCCCCTCAAAGAGATTATAGTTTTAAAACAACTTGTTGCAAAAATCTGGTAGAGGAGATAACAACAGTGTATGATATGCCACAGCTAAATGGAAGAATTAGGACATTGTTTTAGAGAAATCTTGGACAATTAATTAAACCAGTCTATTAGCTTTCAAAGATGAGCAAACAAAACAGCATCAGTGACAATGTGTTTTAGTGGAAAAATAAAGCTAAGCTTCCAGACCTCAAAGTGGTGTAAAAGTTTCAAAGCAGAAAAGTGTCTTTGTGTTCACCCTTCGGTAATACAGCACTTGAAGGTGGCTGCAAAGTTTACAAAAAATTTACTGTGATGGGACCAAAGTATACTAAGGTTTACTACCATCCAAAATTACAGCATTAAATGGTGCAAATCTGAGTAATTTCCTCTAGAGAATAAGGAGATGAAATGTGAAGATAGTGCCATAAATGTCTACAAATGCAGAATCCTAATGTCCAAGCAGGAATTCAAACATTTGAAGAGCACGGTCTGACTTATAGCCTGATATAAGTCAGGAGTAAATATACAGTAGCCTTCAGAGTTAAACTGGTATAAAACCTGTTCAAGAGAGAACCAGACAAAATTCCTAAAGTCTACTTAATTAGTCTCATAGATAAAAATACATGATACACATGCTGCAATTTGAGAACCTGAAACTGAGTACTCTCACTGCAAACACCACATAGTTCATTTTCTGGGAGGAACAGGGCTTCCATTATCAACATACACTTTACATTATTTATATACAGAAGGTATAATAATCAACCAACATGTTCTAGTACATTTTAATACAGAATAAGAGATCTTCCTAGACTGTATTATTCACTGAATTTCTTATTAAAATAAAAATGAGTCACTGCAGAAGAACCACTTTTTCTATCCCAGCAAACATCTTGACATGCTGTACCCTTGGGGGGAAAAAAAAAAAGTGTAGTTGATTACTGGGTCTCCAGCTGCAATCAGTCTGGATCAGCTAAACGGCTGACTCAGTCTCCTGGTGTTAGAGCTCCTCAGGGTGTTGACTCCTGTCCAGCAGCAGATTAAACTCGGACAGCTGAAGTGAGCAGTGACCTCGGCTGCCTGCTCCACCCAGCTCCTGGAGGCTGTCACACCTACGGCAGGCACAGCTGAGTGGGATGTGTGACAGCTTTGGAAGAACAACAATCTCTAGCTTGGCTTATTAAAGGAAATCAGAACTGCAGAAGTTTTATCCACTCCTGCATTTGAATACAAACCTTCAGCCCAACAGGATTCAGATCCAAAAATTACATCGTTGTTTTCTTTCATCCCACTGTATAGAAAATGAAGCATTTAAGTGATCATGACATATATGTCCATGTTTTCATCAGTACATGATACTGTGTCAAGTTAAATCCCCAGATGAACTCCCAAATGATGCATTCTCCCAGCTACAGGACACGGTATGGTCCCCTCTTGTCCTATGCTTGACTGCACAAGGTAAGGCAATACCTGCTGTTTTGAAAGATGCAAACAACTTTATCCGCCTTAATGCAGTGAATGCAAATATGCTGGCCTTCACACACAGTGGGAAACAGAGGAAGAGAAGTCTTCTTGAACCTTCTACTGCACAGTCAGGGAAATGGCGTGCAGAGAACCTGGCAGAGGCTTCTAAATTTAACAGAAAGTTCCAATCATGACTACCGTATGAATTATTATGCTGTCTAGACACCCTTGCCAGGGATGAGGGCTTCCTTACAGGTGGTGGTTATAAAACAGGAAAAAAGCTCTTGCTTCCCACAAACATTTCCACAAGCTAAGACACAACTGACATATACACAGTAATTTCTCAGGAGCGCAACATCTTTTCATAAAGCAAAGGGCAGTGTTAATGACCGATTTTCAAAAGGATAAGGAAATCTTTGTCAAGTACTGGTGGCAATGGAGAAGTAGATAGGAAGATGTTTGCCTGAAATACTTGCAAAGACATGAAGATTTCATATGGAAACGTAAAGGTCTGTTACTTATATGAGATGAAGTTCCGATTAAGATGGATAGAAATTTTTTAACCAACTGTTATTTTTGTCAAAAAAAGCATACAGGGATGAACTCGTTCTAACAAAGCTTTACCAGGCCAAGTTTCTCAGTCCTAAAACATACGCAGTCATCAGGAGAAAAGGAAGAACGTCCAGATAAGCTCTAATAGGGATGAGTGACTGACAGTGCCTCAGAAATGAAGTCGTGGTTATATTATTTGGTTAGAAGGCAAGACAATGGTAGACTGGTAAATTTGGCCCTCTTCTCACCTGTAATGAGTATACTGGTCATACATTTATACTGAAAAGGGTCTTACTGGTTTTACATGGTGGGGTAAGAAACGTCTTACTCTTGTTCTAGTGCAGAAGGGAAGTTTTTGAAATACCAGAAGGCTTTGCGACATTGGAAAGCTGTTTTCTCTACAAATCTAGTTCTGACCCTCTGAAATTGAAAATAAGCTTCTTGAGCCTGCAATATATTGTTTTATATCTATGGTTAAACCAAAGAAATTTATGTGACACATGTATTACATACGTGTCAAGTAGAAGAAAATAACACTATCCGTAAACACTATGTATTTATTTGAACGCTTCTTCTAGTTCTCATTGAAAGGAATTAGAAATGCTCATTTAATCATGGAAAGTTGGGAAAGTTAAAGAATATTATGTTGTGCAAACTAGAGCAAAAAATTACATTCCAACTGCATTGGCATGAGTTCCTTATCAAATAACATCAGGCACTGAAGCAGCTATCTGATACCTTCAGAGTTTCCACCAAATGGGAAGGCTATTTCAGGATTCTCTTCTTTGTCTGCATCTTTCACTGCAAATATTTCTGCTGCTTGAAAAAAAACCCCAACACCCTTAAATAAAAAAAAACAACCCAAAACCACCACAACCAACAAACCAACTTTCTATGCAAAGGAAAAAGTAAGGTCCTGATGTTCCTGAAAAACTGTGGACTTACTGTTCTTTGTAATGTTTATGATCAAGATTCTTGTGCAAACAGATCTGGTTCCTAACAGGAAGCTTATAAATCATACTCATAATTGCTGTCAAAACTGCAGTGGAGTGTACTGCAAGTTTTGATAATAAAGAATAGAGTCACAGTTCAAACTTGATTACATTTTGGAAATTCATGCTGCTCTTACAAGAATCAGTGGTCTTAAATATCTTCTTCTCCTGCCAAATTCTTCACTTGCACTTTTTATTATTTATGAAATCAGTGTCTGCACAATGTCATGCAGACCTCTGCTGATAAACTCTAATTAAGATTAAGACAAGCCTTTTGGAAAGGATCCCATCATTAGCAAACATGATAAACACAAAAATACTCCCTACTTGTCAACCAGGAGCAATTCAGTAACCTAACAGTATTATCTGTTGCTAGGCTACAGAGCTGACAAAGCTTCAATTATATTGTATGGCCATACCTATAGAATACTGTATAAGCAAAATGTATCTAATATAAAAGCATTTAACTTCATCCATGCTATCTGTAATTCATGGCTTCTTTCAATGGAAAAAATCAGGTTAATAATTACATAGCATGCTGGAAAAATCTTAGCGATGTGTCATGTTTGCACAATTTTTTCTAATTTATCTCTATGATTGATAGACATTTGCTTTGTACAAATAATAAAATGCAAGCAATGGGATGCTGTAAACCACAAGCGCAACTACATCTGGGCTCATCAAGATATGGAACCACACTTAGTATAAAAAATATATAGCAAATTGAACCAATTAAATCATATTTAGATGTAGTAATACTCTATCTTCTGTATTCAGAATAAGGAGCACTGTAGTGATAGATATGCATGCTAATATAAAACTTTATTTTATGTAGGGCAGACAACTAAAATACAAGAGAAACTTGCTTTTTTTTTTTTTTT
Source organism: Strix aluco (assembly GCF_031877795.1). Classification (NCBI taxonomy): domain Eukaryota; kingdom Metazoa; phylum Chordata; class Aves; order Strigiformes; family Strigidae; genus Strix; species Strix aluco. The sequence goes on from NC_133931.1 coordinate 21,119,172, forward strand.
TAAATAGCCATTCATTTTTTCCTTCTACATTTGGATTTTTTTTTTTAAACAAAGTGACCTCTATTATCCTATTTGGAATCAGCAATTTGCTCTGAAGATATAACCAAAGCGATGGTCCTTTACCCGTTTTGACTCTCAGAACCCTACAACACTTCCAGGGTAGACAGAGACACCAGCACAGTGAGCCTTTTGATGGTGGGCTTCTTTTTTTTCTGCTGATTTTTTACAGACCTTAAGGAGTGATCATTTGGGATCTGTGGGTCACGGTCTGAAAAAAAATATATTTATATTGCCCTGTTAACTCCACTGGGAGAAAAGAGCTTCAAAATGAATGGAACCATAAAGCCTTTTGATTCATACCACTGCTCTTAGGAAAAGTGACTTAAGAAAGCAAGTAGCTAAAAACAATGTTTCCACTGAGTACAGCTGTTTCATGGGAGGAAGTGCAGCTGTTTTTTTCACAGATTAAGCATAATGACAATATAAACATATATTCAAAGGCAATCCTAGTTTTCTCATCTTTAGTATCAGTTGGTTTTCCTTGCTGAACCATTTAAGTGTATTTTTTTGACCCAAAAATGGCATACATCATAAAAGTTTAAGAAATCAATGGCAACTTCTATTAAAACCAATTTTCAGTGCCAGTTAATTCAGAAGTACTACTTCTGTGTAGTAAAATTTGGACTTACTGGAGCTGATTGTGTTGCTGCAACAACATAATAGCCCATTTCCTGTACACACATCTTTTTGCAGGAAGGGTCAAAAGACTATCAGAATTTATTTAAACAACTGACTGTTAGTCTTAGCAACTTCCAGGCACCATCAACTGAATTAAACCTTCCTCTTCCAATTGGAGAAACATTCCAATTTGTAAAAAATGATGCTTTTTAGTAATGGTAATGGGGATTGGAGTTAATTTATTATCTTCCCTCCTTTGTTGCACAGGTTAAGCATTTAAGGAGAATTTGCACATCACAATAGGATGGTATCTTCATATTTGGGTTCCTCCTGCTTCTCACCCATGGGGTTGTGACGACTCAGCATAATGAATGCTATTTCAGTGCGGCACAAGTTACTGGGCAGATCTCTAATTTTTGACATGAACAAAGTACATATATCTATACGTAGACACATTGTTTAATAAAAAATTATAATTAATTCAAATCCAATACTGTTGAAATTTTTGACAGTAGAGTGGTACAAGGAACAGAACTTATAAATTATGTGTGCCCCTTCTTTGAAAAATGCTTTGGAGGTTTCTTTGTGCATTGGCAAATACAGTAGGAATATGAGGTATTGTGTGGATCCTCCTGCACAGCACCTGATAAAAGAATAAAGAGCTGTGACATATTCTTAAAACAATAGAGGAATTAAAGAGAAACAATGGGCCAGCTGCTTCATTAATACAATCAAAAGAGAGCCCAGCACAGAGGAGTCCAGATAATTAAGCACTACTCTTTTAGACCTTTTTTCTATAATAAAATTGCTAAAAATTTATTAACTACTTCATAGTTCTTAGATAGATCTATGTACTTGTTTATTTAGGTTGATTAATGCCTTTTCAGTATTCTACAACATGCCAACTCATGGTTCATACAAGTTTTTGAATAAAATAATGTAAGAATAAGTGATACGGATCTGTGGTATATACAGCAATAAATCAAAAGCATTTTGTGAACAGTCTTTCCAGTTGCTAAATAATTCTTTGCATTTTTCACATGCGTACACAAAATATATACTTTGCACAGCATTTTTGCTATTCACGTATTTTAATGCTGGGGTTCCAACCATGTCTGTGAAGTGTCTCAAAAATGACCCCTGCAAATTCAGACTTCCCAAACTCTCACAAAAAATAGTTTTAGTGCTACATTAAGATTAATGAGATGATTTCCTAGCATCTTCTATCATTTTTCCTTGTTTACTGATCAAAGGAGATTGCCAAAAGATACTTGACCTTTAATTTTAACTAAACCACTGCCTATTATAAGCCTGCAGTGTATTGACTGCAAAAAATGTAAAATCTGTTGTACTCTATAGACCAATACAGTGGACAAACCAGTTCTGTTGCTACTTTTACTACTACCTTTATGTTCAGCATAAAATATGGAGCCTGCTTAATTTCTAACTCGCTGAACAAACTGCAAAATAAAGGAATTGCAATGATATTTTTCAGAAAAAAACCAGACGGCTTTAAAATCCCTGCATTTTGAGATACAAAATGTCTGACAATAAACAGGGAAGAAAAATACTCCTTCAGAATATAGCTCTTACTCCTGCACCTGAGCCTACCAGAGCTTTGGGCCTGACTTCAGCTTAGTCATATGCTGACAGGTGACTGGTTTTATCTGAATGGACGATTTTATAGTTAAAACTGTCAGGTATTATAGAGCTGATAAACAGAAAAATACTAAAGGAACTTGCCAGTCCTAGAGGAGTGACCTTCCAAACCTGGCACCTCTGTGTCAGTATAAGGGGCAGGTCTTTCCCTTGCTGCAGTACAACTGCTAACATCACGATATGTATTGCAGCAGCTCTTGAAATAATACTGCAAAAAGCTTGATCAGCTGAGCCCCAAATGAAGCACACTGTTTCTGAAGAGCAAGGAGTATAACAAACTCTAAGATTTGATCTCTTATTTTTTCTACTGTTGTCTGCCTGCTTTTTGTTAGTTTGAGGATTTCTATGTGTTTCCTCCAATTAAATGTCTGCATGTAACACTCAACAGAGTTCTGTTAGGTAAAGAGGCAAAATAGATTAGTGCTCCGAAAATATTCACAGGAAAATAATGTGGTAATTTTATTTGCCATTCTCCCCCCTGATAGAGCTGTCACAGCTTATTTACCACAGGGGGAGACAGTTAAACCCATATCCTTAGAAGTTCTATGCATTTAAGAGGCTTATATATCTCTTCTGGGACCCTCGTTCAAATCCTGGGCTAATCAGAGTGAATACATATCTTTCTATTAGATGGCTCTAAAAGTCTTAGGTGATATCAGTTCCTGGTGGACGACAGTCCACAGTGTAAAACTATTAAATGTTTGGCACAAATGGCGATATTTATGGAATGAAGCTGAAAACTGTAATATCCTCCCACATCACAAGAAGTTAAGTCTGCTGCTCAGAGGTTGAAATTAAAGCCTGCCACAAATGCTAAACCTGTTATATTTCCTTAATTCAGCATAAACTCGAACAAAGAATTTGAAGGGGTTCTTTCACTAGTTTAGCAATTTCTTCTGTTTTTTTCTTTTCTTTCCAAATTCCTCTGTTTTGAATTGAGTGCTACACCTTTTCTACATTTGAATTGGGCCTCACTTGAGTGTTATTTCAGAATTTACTAATCCTTCAGAAAGGAAATGATAAACAGCTTGAAAAAGAACGATAAACCCTTGCTGACATCGCCCACATTGCACTCCCATCACCACTGCAAAGGAGCTAGGACTTATTGTCGCAGCAAACTCATCTCCCCTTTTACTTTTTGCAGGATCAGTGAATGGGCATTGTCCAAAGAGCTTCCCAGGAGACATTCCCAGGTGACCCCCACTGCTTCCCCCAGCTTTTGTGGATGCACCAGGCTTCAGAGAGAGAGAAAATGGACCGCTGAAACCAACTACTCTGAAGCAGGGCTTTGGATACACACATTCCTACAATCCCCGCTTCCCTACCAGCACAGCTGTAAGGTGACCTTTTTGGAGCCTTACAAACACAATCATGCCTGTGGATTGTCTTTTCAGAGTTATTTTGTGAGACTGGAATCCATGAAAAAAGGAGGTGATTAAATGAGACAATAGATATGCTTTAATGGCACCTCTTTCTTACAGAGAAAGCAGAGTATGCTACATCTTATCAATGGATTTTCTGCTGTCTTGCACCTGCTGTTGTAGGGCTCATTTCTTGCCCCTGGGCAAATGTAGAGTGAATGGCGAAGGTACCTGAACGGGAGGAAGGATTATATAGAGGGAGCTGGATGGATAGGTTGTATTTGTAAAGGAAATAAACACATTAAATAGAAGGACAAATAGGGAAGTTATAGAATGGCAAAACCAAAGTAAGAAATAAATATTGGCTATGAGACCTGTTGTTTATTCAATACAGGGGCCCCGCTCCAGAAGCAGCTCAAGGCTGTGTGTGAAAGAAAAGCCATCTTTTATAATGAACAGGAGCTGGAACATTTAGCTGTGTGCACTGTAGCCCCAAGAAAACAGTTGCTATTGTTGATAGTTATCTTGGACCTTTCCTCATGTTAATGTTCGGCTCATAGGAACTAGTTTACCTCAGCTATAACGACCATGGAAGCAAAGTAACACTTCTCGATTCAAAACAAATCTTGTTCCCACTTAAGCCATTAGAACATTTTACACTGGCTTCGGTGGAAACAAGACTGTGACAAATCAGTGGCTCTCTTACTAAACAAACAACTAAGTGAAAGGCATTAAAAGTAGATTTCATGTTTGACGTGTTCTAAAATGTGAATGTCATAGAAGCTACAATAAGCATCTAATCCAGTCTTTTCTATTTAAAAAGTACCTCATTTTAAAAAAAAAATGCCATCACACACAGAAAACCCACACCAAACCCCCAGATTTCCTCCGGATGTGTTAAACCCCAGGTATTACAGTTCCGCCTTTTGAAATAGAAGCTAGAAGTAAAAAGGAAAACTTATGATGACAAAAGCATTTCCACCTTCCAAGCTATAGACAATGTCCAAAGTAAACAAACATTGTAAACCACTGCCAGTCTACTGTTTAGTTCACCTAGTAGGAGAGACTTAACAGCAGAAAGCAAATCCTGTGATCACCACAGCAAAACTGAGCTACCTCTGGCCACAACTGAAATAAAAAAAGATTATGAATGAGTAAATAGTTAAGAATAAAATGGATTAGCAATTAAAGAGGATTCTGTACTGATGATTTCTTCCTAAACAGGCTTAATAAGAAATACCAGTTTACTGAGCATCTTACAGGTGCATAGGAGCTGCCATTCTGCCTGCCTGGTCAGCATGATTTCTAAATGGCCAGGAAAGAAGTGACTGGATACCCAAAGGCAAGCTGTCAAAATTCAGGCTGCAGCTGATAAACTGATTACAAAGCTGCTTAAGACTTTGCTTGTAAACAAAAGCATTTATCAACTAATAATTTGCAATAAACTGATGTAACTCCCAGCTGAGCCCCAAACTGTAATTGTCTTTACCATCTGCCTATTAAAATACCATTCTTCATCACCAAGCAGGAGCAGAAGGGAGAGAATCTCCAACAACTACATAACTTGCATGCTTATAAATAATCTGTGAGCATTTCACACGTTCATTATGATTGCCAGGTTTTGTATACTTCATTTTCTCTTTCTGAGAAGCAAAGAAGTGCTGTAAAGTGGCAGAAAAGAAATTAATAAATACCGCCTGGTGCAAGAAAAAATTATGTAAGTTCATCATACTCTGCAGTTTCTTAATTTTTTTCTCTTTTTGCTACTCCATAGGAATATCATGATGGAAGCCCCCTCAAGCACAACTTTGCAGATTAAACTCTCAATTTCTTTTCAACTTGTCAGCTTTCATTACCTTTCTTTCTTATGCATTCACTTCTTACAGCTGCTTCAATGGGAAGCCAGTTAAAGCATGCTGGCTCCCCAGGGGGGAATCTGCCAGGGTCTGAGGGATTCTGCAGACTCCATGGACCTCTACAGGGTCACCCTTAAGAGCATTTTGCCTATCTTGTTGAGAGGCTTTCTGAAAATTAAGTGAATGTATATGCTTTTATTTTCTAGCTATTGACAGTCTTAGTCCTGAGAAAGGTGGTAGAGTTTAGACGAAGTTCAAAATTAACCAATTCAGAATGCTCTAAAGCTGATACACCCCGAAGGAAGAATCACTTTGTTAAATGCCCAAAATATACAAGTATGAGGGGAAGAAAACGGGAGAATTGAGACCGTGCAGAGAACGACAGCCCCTCAAGATGTGCATTAAAAATTGAATTTAACAGAGAACTGTACTATGATTTAGTGCAATGCGCTCGACCAAATATTTCTGCAATCTGCACTCTCAGCCACCCACTGTTCTAAATGCAAGGCTGTGACCAGAGACTTACAATTAGTTTACCTCTTCAGAAATATCTGTACAAAATGCACAGATGCTTTAAATGCAACTTGATTTCTCATTGATTCTCCAGATTCAGATTTAAATGATCTATTTAGCTGAAGTGAGGCTTTTCATGTGTATGGAAAACATTTTAGGTCATCACTGGGAGGAAAATGGGGATCTAAAAGAAAAAGGGTAAGATTCCTCCTGTTAATTGATTGTTGACCTGTTAATTGTATTGAAATGCAAGAAATTAGATGATCCTGTCACCCATGCTTACAGAAGCAGTCTCATTTTCTTCGGTGATAATCTTTCTCTATCTCATAGTGCCTTTGTCTGACCCTTTTGTTAGTACTAGTGTTGCCTGCAAAACACCACCCCATTCCCAAGAACTGAAAAAAAGAAATCAAGCCTCAAGACAGTTTGGGACCTATGGACTTAATTGTTTAAGATATACTCCACTCAAGTTAATTATGCATGCAAACTAAGGATATTTTACATGTATATAATTATGCATACTCATAAATATGCTGGCTGAACTGGGTCTCCGTACCCCAGTTTGTATCCACAGTACTGGGACTGGATCGAAACAGGGGTGAAATAGAGGGAAAAGTGAACAACAGCATGCATGGATGCAGAAAACACATGCATTAAATTTTTATTAATGTTGTAAAGAAAACTTGTTAAACTTGCTAAGACATGGTGATAACAAGCACCTTTCAAACCTCTATAGTTAAAACTCATCATATAAATTACCTAAGAATTACAAACTTCAAATAATTTGGTAGGGTGAAATCTTTAACATGATAATGCTGAGTTATAAAGTTAGAACAGTCACAGTTTTAAAAACTTATGTAACAGGGTGTTTTTTTTTTTTTTAAATGGTCATAAATAAAATATTGGAAGACCCTAAACTGGAATTTATGATTTGTGGATGCCACACAAAAGGCAATGCCATTGACGTTTGCCATTGAAGTATTACTTGTAATATCCAGAACCTTATTTTGTATTTCTTAAGTTCCTTTAAAAAATTCACAATTATTTATGCAAATAGATCCAACAAAGTGATTGATACAGTAGGAGCTTTATGAGAATAGATCAGATTTCATACCACAGAAACACTTCCAAATACACACACCACACAATCCACGCTGTCCCTTTGCACGTATGGTATGTGAATTGAAGCGCACAGCCCAAGTCACCCCCAATGACCTCACGGGATTAACTAACTGAGGACTCAATTCTGTGCCATTTTTAGTGATTTTCTTCATGCCCGGTGAGTCAAGCTGGAAACAGCACCAAGGGCGAAACTCCCACTCCAGTACTGAAGCCCGGGCCGGAGCAGCCGTCCCAAGACCGCGGCGCTCCCCTCAGCCCCCGGCGCCCTTCTGGAGCCTTCCCCGCGCCCCGCCCCGCCCCGCCCCGTCCCGCAGCGCCCCTGGCGGCCGCGCCCCGGCAGAGCCCGCCCCGCCGCCAGCGCCGCCCCGCCGCCAGCAGATGGCGCTGCCGCCCTGCCACCGCGCCGCCGGGCCGGGGCGGGGGGGGGGGGGCCGGTGCCGTTATTTATTTAATTTTACACAACACTGCACATCACACCACCGGGGCTGATAAAGCCGGGAGGTGTCAGGAAGTTTGATTAAACCTCTTCCACGCGACCCCCTCGTGCCCGCCACTTTCCCGACATTCGCCCCGCGCTTTTCCTGTCACGACAAAAGGAGGTGCTCCCGCCACGGAGAGTGAGGGGGAGCGACGGTGAGGGAGCACGGCACTGCCCCGGCCACGCAGAGGCGATGCCCCCCTCATGGGGGACGTGCCCCCCCGCCTTACGGGGGACCTGACCCCCTCGCGGAAGACCTGCACCCCCTCACGGGGGACGCCGAGCCAAGCGCCCACTGATGGTAACGAAGGAAATTTAAATAAACTGCCGGATTGATGTGCAAAACAAACAATATTTTTAAAAATTTTGTCAGCTCATTTAAGGAGGTATTTAAGGAATATTTACCTTCTCCTGAATATCATACCTCTGTGCTCTTACAAAAGCATAAAAGCTCAATAGGGATTACTCTGCTTGCTGATCCGGTGATCAGCACCCCTGGCAAACCACACAGCCCCGTGGCCTGTTTGGTTCATTCTAGTTAGGCAAAAACTTTCTGAAAAATGAAACCACGCTGTAAATAGCGTATCTGCACAAATGCATTTGTTGCCACAACTGCTGCTGGACAGACTATGGTGAATGCTGAAACCCTCAGAAAAGTGAATTTTGGAGCACACCTGGGCTGTGACGTGCAGGTATTAGACTCTGTGTCAGCATAACCCCCCTCCTTCTGCTTAAATCATTTTCCTGCAAAACCGGATAGTGCAAAGATGCAGCTAAGACTGGAAATTATCCAACACCAGCCACTTCATAATATTTCTGTTGCTGAGCAAAGCCAGCATTCCAGCCCGCGTGACTCCCACTGAAACACGTGGGAATCGTGATGTTAAAAGTTTGTGGAAACCTTTGAACACTTATCTCTGTCTCGTGAGAGTAATGAAGAAATTTGATGTCAAGCATGCACTGATCCCTGAAGAACTATCTGGCTTTTGGAGGAGCAGGGATTACACACCGAGGTGAAATTCTGCTAGCCCTGCAGTGCTGGCATGAACCCGTGTCCCGGCTGGCCCCTTCTTAGAACTGCACAAAATCTTAAGAGGAATGGTATGAGGCTACTCTAAGTAAAGGGGTCACAGAGATTAAAGAAAAGTTCTATTAAATGTTTGGGATGCTCCTGGGAATAGAAGATTTTTACCAAGCAGAATGGAAGAACTGGCAGCAATTACCTATCAAGCCTCCCAGACTGCTTGGAAATCTACCCTGCTGTTAAGGCTGTTCTCATGATCCGCCCCCTGCCCCAACCGCCCCATCCCTACACTTCACTGACCAGTCCTACTGGACACTAAATGTTCTCTACTACCTCTCTTCCTTTTAACCAGGACAAAGTATAATGAACAACTCAGAATCTCTCTGGGGTATGGAAACGGAGTGCAATCTGGCACCATGGAAAAACGCAGTTCATCATTGCCTAACCTACGTATAACTCAGACCAAAACACAGTGTCTTGAATGCTAGCCAGTTTACAAGCAGTGAACCTCACCGTATCCACAACCTGCTGGAGATGCTTCACTGTCTCATATCTTTTTGTTTTGCTAAAAGTTAGCACTCACGTGGACAACCATCTGCATCTACAACTCAGAATTGCTAAAATGCTCCATTACTCTTTCCCTTAACATGTACCTTCTTGGTCCTGAGAAGACGATCCTATACTATCCTATCTCAAAAAACGTGTCCTCATACTTTTTATTAAGACACCGGAAAAATCAATGCTCTCTATGCCCTGGAAGTGGAAATGGGATTTAGTGTCTATCTTCATAATGGAAAATATTGCCCATGTGTAGAAGAAACAGTTTAGACCTATTTCCCCAGTCCTGGGAGATACTGCTTGACGTAACAGTATAAAATGCCTTTCAGTATAGCTTCTTATTGTATGCTTAAGTCTTTTTAGCTAGGGGGTTCTCATTTGGTATCTTCTTCCTGATTAATTCTCTTTTCTCATTTTCTTTCCTCTCTGCTTTCAGCCCCGTACTCCACTCCACATTCTCAGTTTTCATTAAATACAAACTGATAAAATATTAACTGATTATTGTTAATCTATATGCCAGTCAGGTAATATACACTGTAGCATATGTATACACGTGCAAGTATCTGACTTACCGGCCATTACAAGATTTCTCTCAAGTCTTCACTGTGATCAGTCTGCTGGGGTGATATTCAGCTAAACAGATAGTTATTTTTAAAGTTGAAGAGTTTGTTGCACAGGTACACTGCAGCTGGTCTGGATACATTACTTAATGGCACTACCAGAGAGACAGCAAACTATGCATGAGATACTGTGCCTTGCATCCTTCAGTTATCAATTCAGGGAAGTTCTACACAAGTCATCTCTCTGAATCTGAATTAACATTTTATCTCATTGCTCATTTACCTATGCATGCTATTATTAGCTGAATTAACTGCGCAGACAGCTGAAGAGTGAATAATGCTTGAGAAATGGAAATAGCAAGCTGTAGTTGTAACTTTTTTAAAAAAAAAAGCTTTATTTGGCTGGTTTTGACAGGTCATTCAGGATTACTCAGCTTCTTGACCTAAAGTCCCCTATGTATAATTGCATGCCTTTTAAATGTTAGCTCAGATACCTATATAATCTATATCTAATACATACATCCAGTTTTCTGGAAATGGAAGTGTGCCAAGATATTACGATATCTGAGTAGGAATTTGAAAAAAAAGAGTTGGCAATACCAGAAGGAAGTTCTAGCATGAACAACCTTTTGAGAAATGCATAAGTCATTGCAGGAGAAAAAGACATAAAATGGATAAACAACCCCTTTTTGTGGAAAGCAAACACAGCATTTTGAGGGGAAGACAAAAGAGACTAGAAAATAGAAGTATGAAGGATTTAACAGGTAAGAATGAGAGGCTTAAATATACTATGTGATGATAAAAGGATCAAGTGAGGATTTAAGAGGGCATAGCTAGGCATATTTTAAGTGAGCTAAACAATCTTCTCACTAGACTTTTGCAGATGCTAGAAAGGTTTGAGGAGAATTTCAGGCAGCAGTCACTGGGCAAAAATGAGGAAAGCTACTACTGATCTTGCTCTGACTTCTGATGTGCTCTTATTCACTTATCCGGGAGAATTTCAAATGGGTCCGCTGGTGGGCATACTTGCACCTGCAGAGCAGCTCTCTACCCTTCTGCTATGGGCAATGGCAAAGAGCCACTCAGAGCTGCCTCTCAAAGCACATTTGTAAAAGTTAATTAATATAAGGGATATGAAAGCTATTACCTGAAAAAAATACCAAGTTGCTTTCCGATTCTTTCATTATTAATTAATATTAATAATTAAATATCCTTGGTTTACATATTCAAGACACCTCCAGACAGGTTCCTGCCCCAAGGAGTTTGCCATTGAAAGGTCAGATTTCAAAAACATTTATTTATAATAACAAGCACTTAAATCCACAAGTAGCCATCAACTATTTACACGAATAACACTGTTTTGTGTCAGTCTTATGTGTAGACTTTGGCCTCCAAACTGACAGGAGATGACAAAGAAAGAGCAGGAGACAAATGACAGAAATGACCTGGGTAATGGCAATAAAAATGGATAAACAGCAATGTGTGGGGTAGATTAAACAATATGCCTGCTAGTGGGTACAGATCCCATTAATTCCTTTGTGAGTACATGTAGAGACCTTAGCTACAGCACTTTTAATTTTTAATGGATTGATCTATATATCTGAGAGAGTGAAGTCCAGGAAGAGGCTAGGGGTAGCGGATAATTCTCGAAGGCCAGCTGAAAGGTATGATTTCCGACGAGGGATTTGAAGGAGGAGTTGCAAATACTCTCATCCACATAGATTCTCTACTTTTTCCCCAATGCAAATCATTATATTTCCTGCCCCAATTTTTTATCAAAATCACTTCCAACTTACTGCAGTCTGTCACAATAATATTTTCATATGAGTAGTGTTGTAACCTAATTCCTTCATTTGAATAATACATTCATTTTTAATTACTGCAACTTGATCTCAGATTATTCAAATAACTGTTTCATTTTTTATGCTTACCCTGACCCCAGTGTATTTATAGGCTTTTATCCTTACCTGATACCAGTGTAATGTAATTATAGATTGTATTTTAATCATCTACTATATCCTAGTGAGTTTGTTTAAATCACTCCAATCCGGAGTCTTTTATTTCTATGCCTTTTAAAATTCTACAATGGCATTCTCATTGCATAAAAGCAATATTTTTGTAGTTTACTACAATGAATGAACATTTTGCATGCATTGCTGGCCATGTTTCTAATTTAAATTTTAAAAAGTTGCTATAGAGAACTCTATGTAAAATGAAATCCTGACTTGTAAACAGGCATGGGACAGCTCATCACTTTAAACCTTTGTTCATAGCTCCTATTTGCTCTCTAACATAACTTTACAAGAAGCACAGCAGAAAAATAAATCAAATTCTTTTTTATTCTACCAAAATAAAAGTATACCTTGTACTAAGAACTGACAAAATATTTATCTTTTCTGCTCACAGCTGCCAAATGTTTGCAAGTTATTTTACCTGTATTAGAAAGAATTTCACATTGTATCCGGAAGATAAATAGTTTGGGTGGCCCACATTACCATTAATACTGGCTACATTCTGATTGCCAGGGCTACTAATTCTCTTTAAGAAGGATTTAACTCTTGGAAGTGTTGCATGTTCTGAGATGGTTCTGTTTTGCTTAATGATAATTTTAAAAGCAATAAATGTTTTTTCCACTCCTTAGTGCTGATTCAGGAGTTCCCCTTTACCTATATTTTGCATTGCTTCAGGAGTCGGATGTAGAATGGGGTCAGAAATCAGATACGTGAAGCTCTTCATGTTTGCACATCTGCCGAATTACCAGTATCTTTCTGGTCATCAAATCGATTTGTACTGAGATAATTGCCATTGCTCTACTCAAACTATGCTGTCTTTTAGAGAAGCCTTTTTTTTTTTTTGTGATGACATCTAGCAGTAAACAGTAACAGACCTCAGATCATCTTTACAATGTGCCCTCAGTTGCAGTGTATGCATTTTTCTACAGAATGATATAATGCCTAAAGATACTTCCACATTAAATCTTCAGCCCAGCAGTGTGGTGCAACCTATGATACTGTTCCCAAAGTTGAGTCTGCATCTACAGAAGATAGTGTAAGTGGAAAAATAATCAAGAGAACAACAAAATTATCAAAGCTTTTAATAAATCTGCTGGTTTGTGGCCACTTACTGCTGTGTCAAGTAATTCTCTTCTGTTCCTTTTTATTCCCCATGTGGGTCCATCCCCCCTCCATTTCCTCTCTGAAATGTTGCTTTCAAATATGATCCCTCCTAGCTTCTAGGAAATAAGGGTCCAAGAGGCACAGAAACATGATCCAGACTGATGTCTGTTGAGAGGCCAGGTAAGAAATAGGAATTAGCTGCTTAAAAGTATAAATAAAGTGTCCTTTTTTACTCCCACCTCCTTTAACAGATGATGTCTTCTCAGTAACACTTAAGAACTGCCCAGTGTGTCACTGGTGACAGAGGAATTCTGACTAGTACCTTGAATCTCATGAACAGAAATACTGTCCCATAAAAAAAAAAAAAAAAAAGGAAAGTAAATAAGAACAGGGACTATGGGTTTATTGAATATAATCACTGATTAAAATGAATTATTCTGCTTTTCCAAGATCCAGACAGAGGAGCATGTTTCCCTCTGGGATTTCTACTACCATTTCGTCTAATATTCATTTTGCCTATAATAATACAAGCTTCATTAAAGGAGTAAAACAGCAATTGTCTCCTTGAGATCAAAGGACAATCTGTTAAATAAAAGCAGCTGGATCTCTAGAATGAAATAGTAGGAAAAGTTTGCACTGAATTTTATGGTGAATCAAAATGTAAATTGTAATTTCACAAGGAAGAAACAGAGCACAAAATTAACTTTGTAAAGACATGGAAAGTGGATATGTTGATCTTAAAAATGTGCACAGATACTGAATACTTACCTATCAGTGGCATTTTTAACTATAACACTTTCAATAGCTGAAAATCGATGCCTCACTAAGAGTATTGGTCTTAAAGAATTACCATTAAACAAGGAACATTGCTTATCAGATAAATTATCTGATTGACCTAGCTCGTATTTAACTGATCCTGTATTTGCAAATTAAATATAGTGAAAAAATCCATCTGTCATCAACAATCATTCTGCAAATCTTGTGGCAGAACAGTACATTTTAAAAAATCTGCTACATAACACCTAATATTATTCCTAAAGCTATTTTTCACTAAGATTTGGTACTGCAAAATGGAATAGCACCTCTCTTGCCTAGTTTCTGCACTGGTTTGTCTGGATGTTATAACAAAATCAGTGCACCTACAGTTAACCATTGAGGCAAGGGATGGAGACATGCAGCACAACAAAGATGCAAGGGATATTGATGGATCAGTAACTGCGGTAACACCTGTGAAAGGTCAGGCTGGACTTAGGACCTCTAAATGTGAAAAGGTGCTGGACATCAGCCCATCTGAAGTGCACGTATACCAAAGTACACAGCATGGGTAAAAAACAGGAGGAGATTGAAGCAATGATGAAACAGGAAAATTATGATGTAGTGGCTATCACAGAAACATGGTGGGATGTCTCCCATGACTGGAGTGTGCGAATTGATGACTACAAGCTCTTTAGAAGGGATAGACAAGGAAGGAGAGGTGGTGGGGTGGCGCTATATGTTAGGGACTATTATGATTGCTTTGAGTACAAGTGTAGTGAAGATGGGGTGGAGTGTCTCTGTGTCAGAATCAGGGGGAAGGCCAATAGGGCAGATGTTCTAGTAGGAGTCTACTATAGGCCACCCAACCAGGACAGAAAGGTGGATGAAATATTCCATAGGCACTTAGGAGATATCTCACGATCGCTTGCCCTTGTTCTTGTGGGAGACTTTAACTTCCCAGACATCTGCTGGAAATACAACACAGCAGAGCGGGACCAGTCCCGGAGATTCCTGGAATGTGTGGAAGATAACTTCCTGACACAGCTGGTGAGTGAACCAACCAGCGAAGGTGCCATGCTGGACCTCTTCTTTGTGAACAGAGAAGGACTGGTGGATGATGTGGTGGTTGGAGGCTGACTAGGACACAGTGATCATGAAATAATAGGGTTCTCTATTCTTAGAGAGGCCAGGGGAGGCAGCAACAGAACTGCCATCTTGGACTTCCAAAGGGCTGACTTTGACTTGTTGAGGCAACTGCTTGACAGGATCCCTGGGGAGATGGTCCTGAAGGGTATAGGGGTCCAGGAAGGCTGGACAGTCTTTAAGAAGGAAGTCTTAATGGCTCAGGAGCAGGCGGTCCCCAGGTGCTGTAAGAAAAGCCAGCAACAAAGAAGACCACCCTGGCTGAACAGGGAGCTTTGGCTGCAACTCAGGGAGAAAAGGAAAGTTTATGGCCTTTGGAAGAAGGGGCTAGCCACTCACAATGATTACAAAGAGGCTGTGAGGCTATGCAGGGTGGAAATCAGGAGGTCTAAAGCCCAGCTAGAAATTAATCTGGCTTCAGCAATCGAAGATAACAAGAAATGTTTCTATAAGTATGTCAACAGCAAAAGAAAGACCAGGGAGAACCTCCATCCCCTGCTAGACATGGGAGAAAACATAGTAACAAGTGATGAGGTAAAGGCTGAAGTGATTAATACCTTCTTTGCCTCTGTCTTTAATAAGAGGACTAGTTGTACTGAGGGAATCCAGCCTCCTCAGCCAGAAGACAGAGACTGGGAGAACGACCCCCCTGCAATCCAGGAGGAGATAGTCAGTGACCTACTGCATCACACAGACACACACAAGTCTATGGGACCGGATGGGATACACCCGAGGGTGCTGAAGGAGCTGGCTGGGGTGCTCGCCAAGCCGCTTTCCATCATTTACCAGCAGTCCTGGCTGACTGGGGAGGTCCCGACAGATTGGAAACTGGCCAATGTGACACCCATATATAAGAAGGGTCGGATGGATGATCTGGGAAATTACAGGCCTGTCAGCTTGACTTTGGTGACCGGGAAGCTGATGGAGCAGCTCATCCTGAGTACCATCACACAATACATGCGGGACAACCAGATGATCAGGCCCAGTCAGCATAGGTTTATGAAAGGCAGGTCCTGCTTGACAAACCTGATCTCCTTCTACGACAGGGTGACTTGCTCATTGGATGAGGGAAAGGCTGTGGATGTTGTCTACCCTGACTTTAATAAGGCCTTTGACACTGTTTCCCACAGCATTCTCCTGGTGAAACTGGCTGCTCGTGGCTTGGAATGGGGAACGCGCTTTGGTGGGTAAAAAACTGGCTGGATGGCCGGGCCCAGAGAGTTGTGGTGAATGGAGTTAAATCCAGTTGGTGGCCGGTCATGAGTGGTGTCCCCCAGGGCTCAGTTTTGGGGCCACTCCTGTTTAAGATCTTTACTGATGATCTAGATGAGGGGATCAAGTGCACCCTCAGTAAGTTTGCAGATGACCCCAAGTTGGGTGGGAGTGTTGATCTGCTCGAGGGTAGGGAGGCTCTGCAGAGAGATCTGGACAGGTTGCAGCGATGGGCTAGGGCCAACTGTAGGAGTTTCAATAAGGCCAAATGCCAGGTGCTGCACTTGGGCCACAACAACCCCCAGCAGCGCTACAGGCTTGGGGAGGAGTGGCTGGAGAGCTGCCAGTCAGAGAGGGACCTGAGGGTGTTGATTGACAGCCGGCTGAACATGAGCCAGCAGTGTGCCCAGGTGGCCAAGAAGGCCAATGGCATCCTGGCTTGTATCAGAAATAGCGTGGCCAGCAGGGACAGGGAAGTGATCTTACCCCTGTACTCGGCACTGGTGAGGCCGCACCTCGATTCCTGTGTTCAGCTTTGGGCCCCTCACTACAAAAAGGACATTGAATTACTTGAGCGTGTCCAGAGAAGGGCAACGAAGCTGGTGAAGGGTCTGGAGCACATGTCGTACGAGGAGCAGCTGAGGGAACTGGGGTTGTTTAGTCTGGAGAAGAGGAGGCTGAGGGGAGACCTCATCACCCTCTACAACTACCTGAAAGGAGGTTGCGGAGAGCTGGGGATGAGTCTCTTTAATGAAGTAATAAGTGATAGGACAAGAGGTAATGGCCTCAAGTTGTGCCAGGGAAGGTTTAGACTGGATATTAGGAAGTATTTCTTTACAGAACGGGTTGTTAGGCGTTGGAATGGGCTGCCCAGGGAGGTGGTGGAGTCCCCATCCCTGGAGGAGTTTGCATCACGTCGACATAGCGTTTAGGGATATGGTGTATTTGGGAAATGTCAGTGTTAGGTTAATGGTTGGACTGGATGATCTACAAGGTCTTTTCCAACCTTGATGATTCTGTGATTATGGAGGTTATCACTGAAGAAAATACTTAAGAGAAACAGATATGCTAAAAATCTAAACTTCTCTGAAAAACAAAAAAGCTCCTGAAGAAGGGTCTTGGCCAAACCAAGCAAGAATCAGGGATGCAAACACCTGCCTAGTGTATCATTCCCACAGGATATGGGGCAGCCCTGAAAGCGGACAGTGCCGACCAGTAGACTGGGTCAGCTGTGGGTAGTGAATTAGCCCTTCATGCATGTCGGTGTGTTCTAACATCACCCTCAGTTTCCCTAGAGAAAAATGGTGGTAAAAGTAGCATTGGGTACCATTATTCTTGCAGATTTTATTTCCCTCTGCAAAAGGCACAGGCTAGAGTAGTGAAGTTCAATTTCGATCTGCCACTGCTAAAGTAACTAAGTTATTTCAATCCTCTTATTGAACTGTGTCCCCTCACTAATCAAGAAAAAAAAATAATAGGAACTATTCTGAGGAAGAAAAACTCAGAAGAAATAAAATCTCCCTGAACATATCTTAATTCTAAGGACTTCTGAAAGGCTTTGTTTATAATAATTAGAAAAAAGATTTCTGGAACCATTTTTGCTCAACATTGTTTACCCAATTTGCAAATGACACTGAAATGTGTTCAACAATCACAGATCATGGGTCTGGACTACTAGCTTAAAAAAGACAGTAGTGGTTGGGTTATCTGGTGCCTTCATACACCTGACAGTGAGTGAAAATTTAGGGGAATAATCTGCTAACCTCAATCAGCATACCATATAGACTCCACAAGTGTAATTTATAGCTTAATGCATCCACAAAGCATTGTGAAATGCATTGATGACTTTGAATGGGAAGGGTTAAATCATTATTACTATTATCTCATTAAAAACCCAGCATTTATATCTCCACTAGACCAGTCAAATAAATGTCTGGTTTTGCTATACCACTGTAATCCCTGATAAACCGGTGGAAATAATGGCTGGACATCTGTAGGCAAGATTACATGTTTTGATTTCAAATGGAAAATAACTGACAAACTCCCACTTTACAAACTCTGTGAAATCCACCTAGTTGGACCCTTTGATACCCTTCCTTCTGTATTTAAAATGCAAAACACAAGTTCAAAAAAGTAAAGAAGTGTGAAAGAAATCAATACTGATGCCTCAGCAGTACTTTGGTAAAAATGTATGTCAAAGAAAAAAATTAAAAATCTTATTCATCACCAACTAAAAAGGAAATACAATGCCACTAAATATAAGTAAATATTTAACAGAAATTTCTTGTTTAGCAAGATTTCACATTCTAGGATTTTCTTTATGTGATTTCTTTCAGAGGGAAAACATGAATACTAGATGCCTCTTTTGACACCTGTGATTCATATTCGCCTCTGGCACAAATAATAGTGGGGAACTTGATAATATAATTTTTTCACAACTTATTTCAGTTTAAATGAACTAAAATACTTCTGCTGTCATTAAAGTGTCTTCTATTTTAAAATTAGTTATTTCTTATGAACAATGTGAGTTTTGCACTGTGGTAAAAAACAGGTACAGCACAGCATACCTTGTGACAACAGGAGTCACTGCTAGGAGACAGGGAATTCGGCTTTCATAAACCTTTCCATATTGCTCCAACTTTCTACAGATTCAGCTCTCCTTTCAGCAGGTTTTTGCACTGTCTGTGGTGCAGTAGGGTCTATGCTGGCCAGCTACAATATCATTTGAAAAAGAACAACTATTTACTAGTAAATACACCAGAAACACTAAATTATGCCATTAGATAGCCAGTAGAAGTTAATGATTTTGCTTTATGACTGATTCTTGCTAGAGTGGAGTGAGTGATCCAGAGGCAGTGGTCTTTATTTCCGTTTTATCAAGACCTTAAATTATGTAGTCCTTATCTCCCTATTTTGTAGTTAACACATCCCTTGACTTTAGTGAAACAGCATTTGTTCCAACCCATACCAATAGGTTCAGACGATCGGTACAGAATGCCACTCAAACGTTCTTGGATAGGAATATCATCCCTAATAATCAAACTTGATACACATACTGGTTCTTTGGCATGTCTATCATCATGGCCATCTGTTAGGGTGGAATTGTGCCTGCTAAAAAGGAGATATGCCAGTTTTAACATGATATAGGTGCCATCAAAATGCAAGTGACGAAGGAAAGGCTCTAGAATATGGCAGTGATCAGTCTTATGCAGAAAGATCCTCTGGGTAGCAACCCAACTGTTATGAATATTATATTGATATCTATGATAATTAGAACCTTTGGTTGGCTTTTCTATCTCTGTCCACCCCATCTGGGTGCCTGTCTTCATGCTACAGCATTAGTGCTTGGTGTTCTGCACTTGCTGAAGGAAACATACATCTTTCTCATTTACCATCAAAGCCTAATCACATTAAATAGCCTAATTTGAAGGTCAAATGACAGTAAGATGAAAATTGTCCTTACACCTTTCAAAATCTGAAGTGACACTGATATTGTTAAGAAAAAATACTTTTAAGAATAAAACACAGTCCTATTTAGTATCCTTACTTACAAATGTCTTTAAAGGGTCTCCTTTACTACTGGTTCTGGTAAAAACTGTGTCTCAGAAGCACTCCTACTGTCTGATATTGTTGATTCTCTTACAGTCTTTGTGCTACTGCATCATCTTTAGAAACATAAAAAATACCCTGCTGGAACAGAGGGTGGTCTATCTAGTTTAGACTCTGTCTCTAGAATGGCAACAGGTAATGTTATTTAGTAAGAATATGAGAACTTGGTTTCCTTCTGCAGTTCATTCCCTAAGAGTTTCCAAGCATGTGCATGGATTACATCCTCTTAGTACCATTTACAGATCTGTTGTCCATGAATTGGTCCAATCTCTCTCTGAACCCGCTGATACTGTCTGCTTTCACAGGCTCCTGTGGCATCAAGTTCACAGAGTTAACTCCCTGCTGTGATAATCTGTTTTAAATTGTTCTTCTCCCAGTTTCCTGTAGCACTGCAGGATTTGAGGAATAACAGTTCTTCATTCACTTTATCCACCAGCTTCAAGATTTTGTAAGCCTGTATCGTATTTCACCCTCAGCATTTTTTCACCAAATGGAGAAATCTCAGATTTTTTGTCTATTGTCATAAGATAGCTGCTTCCTTGATCGCTCCAGTTGCCCTTCTTCAGCTGCAATCAGAGCTGCACACAGTACTCAAGATGTGGGTGCACTGAGCTTTCATATATGGCAAACTGAAAGCCTCTCTCTTGTTCTAAAAACTGTATAGGCTTTTGTGATCTGTAGCAAAAGATCTTTAAATGTGTTTAAATTAGAAATCTAGTTTTATACAATTGAATGGTTGCCTTTGGGGCTCAGATAAAGCTGTATATTGTCACTGTAATAGAGCTGTTTGATACTTCTGACTTTCAGAATATACAAAGGGACATAGCATGTCACACCTGGGACAATGTAGCTATGCATTAAGCCATATGATCATACTAATGGTGAACAGCTCCACAATATGAGCATACACATAATTTATATTAGACAGCTACTATATATACAGTTTCAGACATGCTAAGAACTCTTCAGTTAACCATATATCCAATGCACATTTTCTGTACTTGAGAAGCTATTTGAGCACGCTCAGTGATTTTCTAGATAACCATAGAAGACTGGAGAATGAATGTTTAATACTGTTTTGCTCACCAAAGTTTTCTGCAAGAAATTCTGCACACAACTTCCATTTGAACAACCTGCTAGTCTACTAGCAGAATTTCTGTGTCAGTCAAAATGAACCTCTGAGAATGCTTCTGACTGCATAAAGTGTCAGCCCTTCTATAGGCCTGAACCTGCAGCCAACAGAGTAGTAAGAAACCTCTGGTCCTGATTTGTTTCTTAATCTGGTGCCAGCTCCTGCTGACACATCTGCTCATTCTTTTTCAGCTCCCTAAGTTACTGGATAGATGATCTCTTTGCAACAGGTGACCCCCTTTCAGCCAGTGTAGCAGCTGGAGCACATGCGTGTGGATTAATGGCACCTGAAACATGCCAGACTCTCAATATCACAGATGATTGTTCTTATCCCAGCTTGGCTTTCCAAGATGATACCACCGTGCCAGTGCTCAGAGGAGAAGACCTGCTGTCTCTTCTATTTTGCTTGGCTACAACTTTGTAGAAGGGAAGAATATATTACCAATAAAATTATGTTCTCTTTTAAGCATTACACCATCCTTGGTAAGATATTTGAGTTTCAAGGTTAATAGCTTATTTTCTTTTTCCAGGGCTCTCTGAATCTTAACGCTTCTGTCTCCACTACAGGCTTGACCATCTGATTTGCTAGACATGATGGTAATTCAAGACCTCTCTTTGTTAGACAGAATAAGTGATAAATGCAACAAAGTTTACTAAATGCAGGCTTAGTGTATTAGGTAAACTGGAAGCAAGTACAGCTGTGTATATTAGACCTTTTGGAGGTAAGTCTTTTGGCACCGTTTTCACCAGTACTCTGGATTGGTAATAACTGCAAGTTTCTGGCATAATCCCTAAAATTTTTTTCATAGAAACAATCAATCAAAGTTTATAAATTGTATGATACATTTTCAGTATCTGCTATCTGTGGCAAATATTGCAAATTCTGAACATAGCTATTTCCTCTTCCTTGTCATACCTGTAAAATTCCAACTGTCCGTACCATATCTAGTGTAGGAAAAATAGGATGAAGAAAAATATGAGCTCCTTTTCTGACTAAATGAATCTATTTGAAGCCTTGAATTTGCAAGGAAAGACAGTATTTATTGGTGCACAAACCTGCTTTTGCAAAGAATCAAATTCCTAGGGAGAAAAAAAGATATATACTCTCTGTAGCCATGGGAAAAGTAACAAATTCATGTTGCCAAAAGGCACATCAAAGAATGGGAAAATGCATTGTTTTACTAATAGACATACATATCAACAGTCTACAAAGCTGTTTTTGTCAAACTAATCTGTCATTATCCAAGGAATTATTGATGGAAACTTTAGCTATGCTCTATGTAACCACAACAAAGACTGACAGTTGCACAGCTTCAGGAAGAAAAATTACATCAAAAGGTCTTCTCTCACCTAGGTGTAAATATCATGACATCAAGTCAAAATGACTGTCCACTGGAACTAACACACCATAGAAATGAGTGTGATAGATAGCTGGGTAGATTGTCAGAGACCTGAAGGAAAGGCATTGGTGTTCATAATGGTGATTTTCTGTGCTTACTGTGTCCAAACTAAGTTGAGATTTTACCTTAAAAATCAAGTGACATCAGCATTAGGAGATATTTACCTTTATGTGTGAAAAATATATCAAGCTGAGCAGTGCTAGGTAGCAGGAAAAGAAGAGCAAGAGGAATCTTTTTTCTTCTGTTCTGAGTTTGGCTTGCTGAATGCCATATCACAGGCTGTTAAAGGAAGACCCTTCACTCCCAGAACTGGTGAAAATCAAGTCTGCAGAATAGGGCCTAAGTGGTCTTTTATTATAAAGATGTCTATTCTTTTTTTCCCATAAATAGAAAATATACAATTGCACAATAAAAGATTTGACCACTACATTACATTTTCAGTCATAAATACAACTTTCACAACCTTTGTTTTTTATAGGATGGGAGCCCTGTTTTTATTAGAGTTGACATCAGGGTAAACTTAGAAAGTATAATGGAAGAATGTGTGAATCATTTTGAATATATTAAAATTCCATATATATATATTTATATTTATATGTGTGTGTGCATTACACACACACACGTCTGTGTGCATATATTTTCCATTTATAGATAAACATGTATACACACAGGAATACATAGTTCATGAGACTCATCGAGGCCAGAAAAGGAAATAGAAGTGATTTTAACCTTTAACATAAAGAGTATAACCCTAAGCTACCAATCATTCTACTCTGAATTATATCAGCATAAAATAGAACACAATAAGCTGCCAAGTGCATTAACTATGGATTTTAGATTGGAATTTGAAGAGGGTGAGAGAAGAAATTTTATTGTGCTTGCTCCATGATTTTAATTAATAAAAAGAATGAAATAGATGACAAACTCAGTCTCCAAATAACAATGGCCATTCAATGCTTATTTACATGGCTGTGGTGGATCTCTACTTTATATTCATATAAACAGGTAATAATGTCTTTGTTTTCTTGTTAGAGGTCTGCTACACAATCTGAGTATCAGATGGACTCATTTCAAAGTTGAAAATACAATCTTGTTTCACATACTTGGTGCTTACTTGAAATTTGATGTTACTAGCTTTGTTTAAAAATCAATTGTACAAGTTGCAATGTAACAAAATACATATAGCTAGAGCCTAGTCTTCATAGCAGCTCCTATTGTTTTGCATGAAAAATGCATTGACTATAGTATTATGAGAGTAAATGTGCTGTATGCTGAAAAATTCTGTCACTTTCTATTAGCTGTAAATTATCGACTAGTATAAACCCTAATTTCATTTGTCACATTCTGTTGCATTGCTGCTCTTCCTTGTTCCCATTCTGTCATTCTGGCAGGCCCACTCTGCCCCAGGTATCACGGCATCGCCATCTGCACCCGACATCTGTCTCTCTATTGATCACACGGGTTTAGCACTTGATCAAACAGAGCACGACAGAATACATCTCTTTTTGCAGTACTGCCAATGCCAACTGCTGCATGAAATCTATTACAAAAGCATTCTTTTACCTAGTTTCTGAAACTGCAAAGAGGTTTCTCTTATTTTAAAAGATTCTTAGGTTGTTTTTTTCTTTAACTTTCCATCATTTATTGCAGAGAAAAGGGAAAAACAATAGGCTGCCAAAAAAGAGAAATGAAGCTTTTTTATCCCAGAGTATGTGAACTAAGAAACTAGACTACCCAAATTGAGATTATTTATTGAAAGAAATTATTACATTAATTCACAGTTTGTTAGTAAATATGCATTTTTCATTTTGCTGGGAAATTATGGTACAAAACAGTCTACACCAGAAGGTGCTAAACAAACACCTCAGAGATTCAAATGTGGTGTCTGGGAGAGCCTTCTCTGTCTCTGGTTTAGATGGTTGACTCTAGCAAGTGACTTGGGGACCTAAGAAACGTATATAATAACTCCATTGCTCAGTGAGAAAAAATTAGTCCATCTGAGGACTGATCTGGCATGCTGACCTGGAGGACAGACAACAGGAAATTCTTGGCACTGAAGCATGTCTGAAATCATATCTTCTGTAAATGAAATACCTGTAACCAGGTCTGGGAACCAGGTGCCTCTAGTCTTTTGTGAGCAGGAGCAAGGAATTATTTTCTGAGCATGAGCACTTAAATAAGCATTATTGATGGTTTAAAACACTAAGAAGGTGTGCACTACAATTTGCATAGGTATTCTGTTAGAGTGATATGAGACCGTAGAATAATCCAAGATGGTCACCTCACAGGCTTTAATACAGCTACACCACTTATACAACCTGAGCATTTGGCTTCTTTCAGGGATGAACTGAAAAAAACCCAACCCTGCAGTAGTAGGCTAACAGTATTTTTTCACAAAACAATCTGTGACCGATTCTGACACTGAAGGGAAATAAGATTACTTTGAACTTCATAAATTTAAGATTTTTCATCAGTAAAATCACCAACACTGCATAGGTGATATTATGGATTGATTGTCTCGAGAAATCTCTATCCTGGTATCATGCAGTTAACAAGCTGCAATGCAACTCTGCATCCTTGCAGAATAATTACAAATTATTTTTAAGAAAAATGGTGAAATTCCAAAAGTATATCTACTTTCCAAGGCCTTAGATATATCTATGGCAAGCAAGGTGTTCTCAGTACTTAACAATTTTAACTATGTTATTCCCATTGATTTTATGAAAAGTTCTCTTACAAAAGTACTTGAGAGGGTACTACTAGCCATAAGAAATGATGCATATAAGGCTAAGAAATTAAATGATGGGCTACCAGGAGTCAGAAGGACAATATATCTGCTTCTCAGACACAGCATTATGGATTAACAGCACCTATGTATTTTATGATAATGTCTTCATGCTTTCCACAGATGGATACCATATTTCTATCAGTTGTAATGTATTTTAAATTCACTGGGTAAACAAAAAAGACATGCACTTTCTGAAAACAAATGTTGGCTTTCTATTTACAAGCTATTCAATAACCCAATAGCCACATGCTGTTTTCCTTATTTATGCTACCTTTTCAAATTATGCTGAAAAAAAAATTGTTATGAGCAATCAGATTACTCCCCCCCCCCAAAATCGTGAACGTTAAAAGACTCTTTTCCTTGTTTCAACTGATAGTATTAGTTACAACACAGGAATTAGACCGGGATCTAGCAATGTATTATTCATTAGATTTTTTTGTAGCCAAATACATTAGAGTATATAGTTATACCAACAAATTAATATTTTAGAGCTAATTGAAATTGTTCTTCCTATAAAGATTAAGCTTCTTCCCACCCTACACACTTCAGTCATTAAAATAACACTTTTAATGCCTTGTCTAAATGATGTCTCACATTAATGCAAAGCTATATTAAAGCACTCAAATGACCAGTTCTTTTGTAATGCATTCTATATGATCAGACACTGGGTCAAATCTGGGCAGTGTGTATGAAGTGGTATCAAGTGGAAGCTAATTAAAATATATTCTCTATAGAACTTTACAGAAAAAAGAGAACAGTAATCATCAGAAGGTAGAGTCTGAAAATGGCATTTCTGAAAGGCTTGCAATGTGATTTATTCTATTTGCATGAGGATACTTTTTGGAATAAAGGCTTAAGAAGATGGCACGAATACTTCAATTACAAAGTACCTTACTTCATTCCTGACAGTCTCAGTGATAACCTGATAATGGTTTGTTCAAAACATAATTTTAGAGCATTTAGGTTGTTTACAGAAACAGAATTTAGATAACTTTCTTAAAATCAACTTAATAAACCCCAACAAAATATTAATGAAATAAATGAAGCCAAATCTTTTAAACTTTTCAGTCTTATAATAGTTTTAACTCACAAAATTATGTACATGACAGAATAGCAATTGAATCTGAATGAAGACAAATCCCATTTTCTTTACGAAAGTAAGTTCACCTCCCACATTGATCAGATCCATCTCTTTCCTTACCCAAATCCATGAAATCCATTAAAGTACATTTAAATTTTTTATTAATTTTTTAATCCAAGTTTTACAACATAAAAGTTGAATCTTCTTAAGATAACTTAACGGGTGTTTTCTTCATTGTACTCTTACTGATTCAGGGAAGGGGAAATAAATATGGCAAAGGATAAGATTCTGTTGATATCTCCACATTACCCCAGAGGAAAGACTTTCATGAGATGCTGCCACTTCGTGCTCAAATGTAGGTAGATTGGGGGGAGGGTGGCTATAGTCAAGCTTGCAGAGTTAGCAAGGGGCAATCAGACTGCATTTGTTCAAGCTTTGGTCATTTTGTCAGATAAGGCATCAATCCCCCTTATCCACTGACTTATCTCTTTAAAAAAAAATAAATATGAATTTCAGGGATGTGGGTGTTAAGAAGATGGATGAAGCATTTTCTAGGGATAAGATGTGGAGGGTTAGAAAGATCTTTTGTCTGATTCACTGCAGTAATTCTTACAGAAAAAAAAAAAAAAGGTGAACTTTTTAGTCCCATACAGTGTGCTGAATTTAATATCTCTATATAGATACAGTGATGTAAGCATAAACATTGATTTTATTTCTTTTTCCTCAAAATAACTTCATGATACTAACTGGTAATCTATAGAATAACCTTTTCTTTCTCATAAATCTGGTTGTGATAGACCTCTCCTTTGTCAGTACGTAACATAATGGTGAGTGCGCATTTTTTACAAGGCCTGTGGGACACTTTCTTATTTCCTATAGCCCTTCTACTCATTTGCTATTATTCGTGGGATTATTCTGATGTGGGCCAAATTATAAATCTTCCAAAAATGGGTCTGTTTGTTTGTGCTCGCACTCCTGTGCTACAACTCTGGTGTTTCATGCAGAAAATGTGTCTTCATTGAAGTAAAAGACTTCACCCTAACTTAAGCAAACATAGCCATATTCATTTTAATTTTAACAGGTGACAGTTTAACTACTGTAATGGAGAAAGTGGCACCTGTGTTTTAGTGGGAGTCATGGCAGGCTGAGCAGCTGGTACTGGCCTCCAGCCTGCCACAGCCATGCTGGAACAGAGCAGAGTTTCACCTTTCTGTCCCTACATCTATGTCAGCTTCAGTGACTGCACTGTAGACTTAAGTCAAGAAGGAAAAGGTAAAATTTAGTTTTTCTGGATTTCCTTTCAGTTGGAAAAAAATTTCCTGAAATGATGCCATTTGGCTATATTAATAATAGATAATAGTGCCCTTAATCGCAAGTCCTGCCCTTTGCCTCCCAACTCTCAGGGGAGGTTACCTCCTCCCTTTCTCCTCTGCAGCACCAACCAGACCCTTACACGCTGGTGTAACATGCTTTGGTAGCTACCTAACTGCATAATCCCACATCTAGAGAAGGATTGTGTATGTCCCTGAGTCTGCCTATCCCACCACTGAGGTCATAAATCATATCATAGCCTTTGCTGGTTTAAAGGAGGGCCTTACTAGCTAAGACCAGAATCTGATCTTAACATCTATGTAGAAAAAAAAAAGCAAATCAAAATGAAACAAAAGCCAAACAAGAAGACCAACCCACAATAAAGAGGATTGATGAATCTCTACAATAGATATACAGCTCAAAGGATGTCTGCAACACAGTATTGTTGATAAGCTGGCAAACTATACCCTTCTCGGGAATCTCAGGTGCCATTACTCTAAAGGTTCAAATGCCGGGGATCAGGTGAGGATGCAAGGAGGAGTTTTATGCTATCTCTGCTTACAGCGAAGTCATGCTTTATTGTCTCCTGTGAGAATCCCACTCTGCTTGTCATATGCCAATAAGAGATTCCTTCTCACCTGAGATCTAAAGGCATGGCAAGAAGTACTGAAAACATGGGGGAAAGTAACAGGAGAAGTGAGATGAGAGTAACAAAATAATGGCATAGAAGAGAGTAACAAAATAAGGGCATTTCCACTGATTTTGACACCTGAAGGAAGTGTTCTGGTTATCAAGTCTGGCATCTTTCCTGCTGCATATCTTAGAGTTTGCTCAGTAATTCTGGGAACTGCTTGTGCTTCACAAATTGTGGTCAGATTTTTCTTTTTGAAGAAAAGTGCTATCTCCACTAAGAGAATCAAAGCAACAGATAATATATCACAATTAAACTGTTCCAAGGAGTAATTAATCTCAGTGTTTAAAAAGTGCATTTATTTCCAGTTCGAGCTCTTTTTGCTCAGTCTTTGGATACTGCTGTATCCTTACTGCTAGGACAGAGAGCAATTAGGAAAAGAGAAGGAGAAGATAGCAGTAGATATAGGGACAAAAACAAATGCTATTTGGAAAATATTAATATAAACCGGTAATTTTTTAAATTCAGATAAAAGGCTAGATTTTTAGATGTTCTCCAGTAAAAATATTTTAAAATATTATTGTTTTCATTTCAAAATGATCCAATACAGCCCTCAGGAGGATCCTGTTTACATTGAAATAACAATGTTAATCCCATAAGAAAACTTCAGATTAGCGGAAGCATCAGAGACCGCTTAGCCTGTCTCTCTCTGGCCCAGCGACACGTAGAAAATGTCACATGGAGCCAGGACTGCAAAGATGCATTTTCTTCTTGCAGTTCTGTAAAGTATGTTTGGGAATTACACTTGTTAGTTTTCATTTCCCCGTGAACTTCCAAGTGAAAATACCATTTTAAAATAAATTATCTAAATTCACCAGTAACACCTGTTTAGTTAGTCAGATGCTCAAGGTCCAAAATGTAGATGACCTTGTGAGATTGTGAACATAAAGGAAAAATATAAAGGATCTCAAATGGTAACCATGTTTACAGTAAGCTTTTGTGCAAATACATGTTTACATATAGATATATAAATCCAGCAAGAAACACATAATTTCTATACACATACCTTTGCTGTCATTCAGATACTGTTATAGTCCTTCCAAATATCAAAATTAACAAGAATTGAAAGGAAAGGAGACTGTCAATAACAGCATACAATTTAAAATTGAAAAATATGCTACGGAAAATGCTGGGATTTGAGCTACTAATCTTCAGATTAACCCCTATGGCTCACTCGGGAGATGGTTCTATGAAATACAAACAGCTATTACATCAGCTTTTACAAGTGCAGATGAAGCTCATGGTGGTCAAACTAAAAGCAACACACTTCAGAAACATGTAGGGATTTTTTCCTGAGGATGCAGGACAGCAGATAAAATATCAACGTTCTGTGCACAGCTTTAAAGATTAACAAATCTTCTGTTTTTTTACATGTAGCTTCAGATCATGACATACGAGACAAGCTCTTTATTTTTTGAATTCATCCTCCAACACTAAAAGCAGTACCTATCTCTTTGGATTACAATTATACATAAAAAATTAAAATTAACAAATTAAATATATAAGTAATGTGCATTATTTATACAAATTTGTTATGATCACTGTAGTTACTGGTGGCCATAATTTATTAATATTTATTAAAATATAAGCTGACCATTAGTTAACAAGTTCTACAAGAGACAGGTTAGCTGGTCTTGAGAGTTGTAATTATTATATAAATAGAATTAGGTACTGTCATTTTTTTTCTTTTAAAATTCACTGCCTTTTAATTCAAAAATTCCAAGGTAGACTAGGTAATAAACAAATTAGCTGATTATCAATAAATTACAAGTATTCTATCAATTTTAATGTATACATTTTACAGTCATTGGCTTTTATTATGGAATTAATATAGTATGAAAATTCCATAAATGCAATTACTTGTTGCTTCATTTGTGGATTAGATCATCACTGGAGAGATAAAATTACAGACCAAATTCTAAATTCAAGTGCTCTGGAATAAATCTGGAGTAACTGAATAGCTTGAGTACATCTGAGCATAGAAAACCAAAGTAGTATATTGGTTCTGTGTATATGCAAAATGAAGGCTATAACTATGCTGATCCCATAAGTAGTACCTTATAGCAAGTGACAAATGCGGGTACTCTTCATTGCTAAGCAGTCTGTTTCCCACCCCTCACAGTATGCACGTGTTGGCACACTCACTCCAAAGCAGTGTTTTTCATGACTGTGAGCATGGCTATGAAGCAAACACCAAAAATAGGTGCAGAAATAAGAATATGCAAAGATTGCTTCTGTAAAGCACGAGGAAAAAAGTAAGTGCAATATGTAGGAGTAAAATTCATACCGAAGAACAGAAAGCACGATCTATCCCGTGTTATTCAGAACAGCAGAAAAATGGGATGGAAAATATCGTAAATGAAAGAAGTGTATACAGCTGGGGCAGTTTGTATTTTTGACAAGATAAAAATTTCCTTTCCTGTATTTATTCAATCTGGATATAGTCTGGATAACTTTAGTAACTTAATTAGTAATTTGTTTAAAAAAAAATCTGGTTTTTAGAAACTTTTTTTGTATAGATACTTTACATACAACAATGTAGTTATTATTTGGCATTAAGAACACACATTCCCGAAAGGATTAAATCAGAATTATTGATTAAAAATATGGAGGTGGAGTGGGAAAAGGAATTCTTGGGAACAATATTTCTACATATGGTATTAGATTTAAAAAAAAAGTACTTTCTTGCAAACAACTCTTATTTAGCAATTTAGGGAGAAAAAAAGGAGATTGGATGAGTAACACCCTACTTTCAGAAGTCAGATCTCCTTGGCCCTCAGCCCATTACCAGGAACTTAATCCCACAACCTCTGACACGAGTGATTTAAGCATCCATATTTTCTTGAATGGCATGGAGTAATGTAAGACTAACTAACTTGTTAAAATGGAAATTAAGGCTTATGTCATGCAGTCTTGCACAGTGGTCTTTGTTTGCTTTTCTAATGAATACCTATTAGATCAGAACATGCCCTTTTTGGCTGACCTTGCCCTGTTGGGTTACACAGGTGTGTAAAAGATAGCCACTAGCACACCCAGGATTAGGGATGCTTACTGAAACTCCTGATTACTTGGTTGAATCACATGGAAAAGCAGTCAGTATTTTTTCTGATTAAAGCATCAGGAAATTCCACTTCAGTGGTGTGTAAAATTTTTATAAACTCTGCTCTGAAACAACATTATCATTATGGTAGTCAGACTGTAAAAGATTGGCTTAAATGTGCTCATCTGTATTTCTCATCTTTTTTCTTCCCTTCTAAATATCTTCATATAATTGTCTTTCTCATTCTATATTTTTAACTAGCTTTATGCATTACAAATATGCCTTTTTATACACATGTAAACACCCTCCAACCCCCACAGAATCTTTTCTATGTGCACAAAGTACAGATTATTAATTAATATGCCCACTAGGATTTTGGCAAAATGAGTATCACTGAATTTAAAATTGTTCCTTTAAATCATACTATTAAGGTTAACGTTATACCATTAAATGAAGGAGCAAAGTTATTGTGATTTTCAGAGCAAGTTTTAAAAGTATTTAGTATACTGCATGTTTACAAGGGAACAGAAAAAGGCAGCCTGGCTTTGGAATATGAATGTAATCTCTACACAGACCCAACTGTTTCTTGTTTATGACAAAGGAGTAAATAATCCATTGATCTGGCAGCAGGGCACCTGCCTTACCAACCGATTCTGTATCAGTGGTCCCTGAACCCTCATTATTTTTCCTCAATTAAAGTTCATAGTCTCCTAAAGTCTGTGCTGAGCAGATGTACAACTGTTCTTGACTGCTGAACACAGAAGAATCACAAATTTAGAAAACTACTGCCATTTCATAAACCCTAGAAGTGCATCATTTGTTGTGGCGAAGAAACATTATAAACAATATGTCTCTTTTATAGGCTGCTAAGCCAGCACACTACAGAAAAGAATATTGAAGTTCAAAAACTGTCACATAAGCAGTGCATTATGAATACTGTAATGTGCTTTTTTATGATTCAAATAATGGTTACTGAAATGAAAAAATAAAGCCCTCTGAGGGGTATAATGTAAAAAATGTGACTTATATTTACCTAGAATTAGACAAAATTGATGTATGAACAAAATCAAACTGGAATCAATGATCTGCAGAGAAATTCAAAATATAATAACTGATAAATCACCGAAAGCAGAATTAAAGTTATGTTTGCTGTATTATCGCTTTGGTTCTTTGTAATTGCTTCTTTTGCAGAAATAGGGAAGTCAGGAGAAATAATCAGAAGGGCAATACTACTTGCAATTATAATGCAGCAAGACTCTATCTGCAAAAATTAACTGAAGGATACACATTTCACAAGAAGCAGCCTTTTAACTGTGGGTGTATGCTCAAATATTGTAACATATGAAAGGAGACTGCATTACATACATATTCCCTACAGTGTGTTGTGTTGTACGCTAGAAAGAAAATCATCTCTCAATAAGGCATAGGGAGATGCTCATTTCCAGCACCAAGCAGCTTAAGAAGCAAATGAAACTCACATTTTGGGGGTACAAAGTTAAAGTGCATACACAGCATTTGTCAGTCTGTCTCCAGCATGATTCCAGCATAGCTCTGTTACCACAGTAAGTGCTGGATTGAGTGCAGCAGATTGTGAGTCTTTAGGTCAGAGTATGTGCTTGAAGCATCAATAGCCACACCTGTCATTTTAGTTTTTCTGGGAAGAATATGTTATTGTTAACATTGCAACATGCCTTAGCCACAATCTGACTTTGAGGCTGGGCACTGAATTTGGAAATAAGTCAGTTAAAACATTACCATTGATGATGAGGTGAGGGTGTTCCCTGTATTGCCTGATGGAGATATTGCCATTAGGATGATGCATATAAACCCGTTCGTACTTGGAGCTGTGCTTACTGGACTAGGTTCTCTTGTGAGACTGCAACCCAGTGTTTGTAAAACAAAAAATGCAGAAAAGGGAACTGAGAAGGGAGGGAATTATTAAGGAACTCATTGCTCAGCCAGAATAACAGAAGAGATTACTGGCTGCAATTTGATGTTATTAGTAAGGGACATTTTCTCCTTTCAGCTTTCACAACTGTTTACTACTTCCAGCTTATTTTCACAAATATTTTGCAAATGTTACTTAATCTAATGAAATCTCTACCCTGTAGCTCACTTAAAACTACTCATGCTGAACTGATATTCAGTCATTATAGTGTTTGATGAGGATGTAAGCACCTTTGGACAAAAGGTAATGTTGATATTTTAAGGCATGCAGAAATCAACAAAGGTAACTACTGCTGTATACTGGGAGATCAGTTCTCTGTGAAAAGGGCTTTTCTTGAATTTAATGCCAACTGGACATCACACATTTGAACGCAAAGCTTCACACGTTTTATTTCACAGAATAAATGGCAAAATTGCCAGGCAGTTTCAGACTTGTCCTAGAAAGAATACAAGTATCCATGCAATATGAATTTTTGATTATACAGTACAGGATGTTCTTCTGCATAGCAGAATATGGGATATTCAGTAAGTGATAGTGTAACTTGCAAACAAATATGTGTTAATACATTATTTGTGAAACATAAAAGACCAGGCTAAAACATAAGTACTTTCTTGCTATAAATAGATTTGTGTACACACATGACATCCACGTGAACTATACAGACTATACAGACCATTTCACTCCAGAAGTATAGATGCACAGTTATGAAGTTCAGGAGACAGCTAGTATTTATTAGATATCTGAATCTGAAGACTTTCTTGATGCATTAGTATCAAGTAGGATTCTAATGGGAAACAGGATCAAACACCACAAAAATTATTAAGCTATGACACTGGTGCAGTGTTACAGTATCTGCAAGATAACTCTCATGACTCACCCTGCCTGTCTCTCTAAAAGCTGCTCGGTCCCACAGCATTTCTCCATCCTCACCCACCTCCTGCAAGGAGGGGTGATGACACCTACACATCCTCTTGGCTGGAAGCAGGCCATGCTTCCCTTGCCTCTGCAAAACTGCTGGCGGCAGCTCCCCAGCAGTGCTGCTGCAAACAGGGCTGCTGGCTCCTGGGAGGCAACCGGGGACCAGCAAGCGGCTGTGCTGGAGTCGGACTTGCTATCACTGACTCATGCGAGGGGGGGTTGCCCCAGTATCACCGACTCATGTGAGAGGAGGGGGTCTCCCCAGTATCACCAACTCATGTGAGAAAACTGGGGGTCTCAGTACCACAAGCTCTGCTCTGCTGTGGAGCCTTTACCAGATGGTGAAATCCACAGGGACAGGTTTCAGCTTTCCACCAAAATTGGATAAGCTAGAAAGCAATGAACTCATCAGAAGAAAAATAAAATCCAGTGCACTTGTTTCAAGGAAAAAAAAACCCTTTTGCTGACTTCCTGTCTGAAAACATTACTGATATCATACGCTGTGGTACCTAGACAATTTTGGAGGCACAGGGGTGGTGGAGGATCAAAAGTTGGACACATCCGCGTGGCTCTCAGGCTCCCCGGGAGTGGGTGCTGCCACACCCAGTTTTGCTGAATTATTCATGTCTGTGCTAGTAGAAAGGCAAAAGCTGACACTTCCTGAATTTAGGGAATAGAGACAATGAATGAAAAATAAATTTTATAGCTTTTCTGCAGCCTTTTCTACCTCTCCCCAGGAAGTGTACAAAAGAATTAATTCTTTTGCGTATCAGTCCTTACACCTGCAGATGTGGAAAGAGGCCATTACTCTTGCAGAGCGTCACTTAGCTGTTCCTGGAAAGTGGCAAGCCCTAACAACATGCTCCAAAAAGCTCTCAGACACTTAAGTATTAACACAGGCTTTCTCTCCTCTGTCTTCTTGCTCCAAATATAAACTATATTTGATGCACCAGTCCTCTGTGGAACTGGCCTAAGATCTCCATGCTAACAGTCCTTCTTTAAACATTTTGAAATATTAACACATTAAACACCCAGTCCTTTCAGAGCAATGCCTCTATAAACAGCTTTCACTGTTTCAGATTTTCTCATCATCTGCAGTATCCTTTACTTTGAATTGTCCTGCAGTATCTGTGGGCTGGAAATATGTTGCATTTTAAACAATCCCAAAATGTCACTGTAGTGACCAGCAATACCCTCTCTTGAAGCTTCACTATTTCACAAACCTTTGGGCTGACTTTTCTCTGCATGTGTAACAAGGCAGCAATAGATGTTGTAAAAGAAATATACTTTATTTCTAAATCTATTTAAACATAGTTGTAATTTTTAAGACTATTTCTTTCAGTATGTACAAAAATTTAGTATAGTGGTGTATCAGTTTAAATTTATCAAGTAGCTTTGACACTGAAAAGACTCAGTTTTTCAACATGCCAACTTCAGCTTTAGCTTTATCTGACACAAATTATTATTAAGGTTAATAAGTTAAAAAAATATTTAGATGCAAGTTCTCAAGGATCTTGCCTCATTTTGGTGTATAGTGGAAGAAACTAATGGAGGCTAGGTTCTACCCTGAAAATTACAGAAATGGTGGGGAATACTAACTTATAGGTGTTACATACTTCCTACACTGGTCTGGCACTGGAAAACTTGCTTTCAAATCCTGTCCTAAATTTGAGCGATGGCAGGTCAGGTATGGTTCTTGATGAGGTGCAGAGTTTGCTCTGATTACCTCAGTAATTACTTTCTAATATTATTAAACTTTTTACATGAAGTAATTTCTCTTCTGATTGATCCACAAAGATCAGGTCAAAGGCCATCTAATTATAAAAAGTTGGAGATCCATCTTCCTCATTTGAAAATACCTCTTGGTCAAGATCTGAAGCAAAGTTCATAATCACATTTGCAACTCTCAGACCATTCTAAATCACTTAAAAGCAAAATATAGCTAAATAATTTATTTGCTGATAAAATAGCAGAAAGAAATCCTTCTCTCCTTACTGCAAAACTAAACGATGTTCCAGTTTTTATAGGCCTTGGTTATAAATATAAGATAGCGTGAGCATATAAACGATTTCAGTTATGCTTTAATAGTGCTTAATAAATCAAGATTGCATATTAAAGAATACATTGACATTCTAAACCTTAGCATAATATTTAATTAAGCAAACTACTACTTTGATCTCCATATTTCTGAGCTGGGTCCAATGTCTTTTCTACCACCAGTGAAACCGTCACAGACCTGAACTGTTTAGTCTCTTTCCCCAAAATGTGTAGTATATGTAGTGAGCAAAACACATTGGAAATAAATAATAGTGGACAAATTCAGGTTAAATGATTTATGGATCACGTTTTTCTTCTACCTTGCAATGCTGCTTGGCTAAAGAACGTGTTGCAGATGTATTGAGGGCTACTGGACAGGCAGAGCCAGCCAGGCTGCCATTGGACTACTTTGGAACACATGAATTTGATCTACATGAACTGCTTTCCTTTAAAACAATGAATGCTTTATTCTTGTTGTGCACTAAAAAAATCACCTTTCTAAATGGATTATTAATACTGATGCACCAAAATGCAGCTGTGTGTAGCACTTGGGCCCAACTGACAACAGCATTAGTGTAAGTGGATGAACTTTAGTTAACCCTACAGGATAAGGGAGTATCTCAGCTATAAGAATAAAGGAGTAACTTCAGCATAACAAGCTGTTAATCACTGTTAAAGCTGGATGAGCCAATGAAGAAATGGATATTCTCTACCTACCCTATAACTGGGGGCATCCCTTGGGGACAGACCCCCAGGGACCCCCCCAGCCCAGTACCAGGGCTATGCAGAGTACAGCTGCACCACTTGGCTTCTGGACCCTGTTGTCTCCTCTGTGGAACAAGGAAATCACGTAATTTGTAAAATTGCATATATCTGTGATTAAAAGTGTTTTGTTATCCAGGTCCATTTAGCCTCCAGTCATTTGGTCTTGAACTGCCACACTACATGGGTAAGTCAGACCTCTCACAGTCACCTGTTTACCTTATGTGTATTTAACCAAGCACCAAAATATACTGTGTTTTCAGTAATCTATTTCAGTAACTGAAATTAATATGAAAATAGACAGGTAAGACATACAAAACCAAAACTACTACATTTTAAGAGAAATATATTTTAAGAGAAAGCCTCAATAGATTTTTTTAAAATCAGTTTGTGACTGGGCAATGATAATGTATGATGTGAGGTACAAGGATTTGTAAGAAATCACTTTCTTTTCACTAACATTACCACACTAATATATTTAACATAGACATTTACATGCTTTGCATTTTAAGTGCCTCTGAAATTCAAGCACCAAGCCTGCACATTTCAGCAGCACCATCAGATGTAATGAGTTATGGTACTATCGGCATGTTGATAAGCTATAGCCCAAAGAAGAACAAGAAGGAAGTATAAAAAATATGGCCAGAGGATGGGATAAAATTATCAGCGAGTGTGTTTTCCTGTTTGGTTTTAATCTACATTTAATTAAATTCTTATCTTCTGTGTACTTATGGTCGCATTTGAATGGCGAGACTGCATTCATTATGAATGGTAAAACTTAACTCAGAGAACATTTCATGTGGCTTCTTTAAAAAAAAAGGAAAAGGAAAAATACTGTCTTTATTCTTTACACTTAGGTCTTTTTAAAGAAGGGTTAAGTTACTTTGGGCTGAAATGGTGTTCTGTACTTAACCTTTAGGTTAACTATTTCTAAAGTTGCTCTTTAATCAATCAATTTAAAAAATATATATAATATGGAAATATTAATATCGAAATTTTGGTTCAATGAAGTCAGCAATAGGGGAGTAATGAAGCACACTAAAGAAGTGTTTTCTTCATTCTTAAAAACAGACAGTGATAACAGAAAGTTTCTACTAGTAACAAAACGTGTGCATTAGACTGCATCCAGAATTACTCATAGCCATCAATTTCTTTCAATTTCTTTGAAATTAATAAGATATTAAAAAAAATTAACAATTATTTTTGAGAGTCTTAGTTTGTATTATTGTTTTTTTCTATTTTCCAGATCACTGGGCTGACCATGCAGTCCTCCTTGGGCAAAACTCAGCTTTAATCTCATGTAATAAGAAGGGCAGAATTGGGTACTTTGTTTTACTTATTACTTTCAAAGGTATTTTGGGGGGCAGAGGACAAGTGAGATTGGAAATGACACTACCAGCACAAAAATAATATCTAGGCTAAATTATTAAAAGATATAACAAAGTGAAACAAAATAGAAAGCCTCCTGCCTTATCAGTCAGTACAGCAACTACTACACCATATATATTTTTAAAACATTCCATTTAGCTATCGTTTTCCAAGAGATGCTATCTTGCAATGCAAAATCATATGACACTGTGTCAGAAATATCCCTGTGACTTTTATATTGCATACATTTATTTTCTTTCTTTGAAGGGCCTATCCCCAAGACGCTTTAAGGACATCTGAGAGGTACAATGCATTCATGCAAACCCAAGCCCTACCAAAATGAAACCTCCTCAAATTAAACATATTCCTGCGGTACTGAATACTCATTTTCCTGAGCTAACCTCCACAAAAGCCCTTGAAAACCAATTGGCTTTGAAGTGTGGGTTGATAATTAACAAATATGGGGAGCTACTGCAGGTAGAACATTTCAGGGTCAAAAGTCCTACTAGGAAAATGAAAACATTGGCACCAGAAAGTAATTGTTTTCTTGCTCATTTGGCTATTGATTTTCAGCTCCTTCTTTCCCCAGAAGTTTGGATTTTATATACCTTCCCTTCATTCTGTCCCCATTCTTCAAGTATTATACTACTGATAATACATAAAGGAAAAGGGGAAAGGCAGGAAGGAAAGGAAAAGCATGGGAGAAATGAAACATTCAAAGGTACAGCTTACATCCATTTTTCTAGCTAAAAAAACCCACCAGAAAATAATATTTTTAAGTAGAATTTTTATTGCTGAAATGCA
Source organism: Strix aluco (assembly GCF_031877795.1). NCBI lineage: Eukaryota > Metazoa > Chordata > Aves > Strigiformes > Strigidae > Strix > Strix aluco. Next base: position 21,158,096 of record NC_133931.1, read on the forward strand.
AACTTTCTCTCTTTCTTTTCTTCCACTGCAAAATTAAGCAGTATCTGCAATTTTTTAAAAGTATAACCTGTATGAATTATGTTCAATGTCTTTTTAGAGCCCATTGGATCTAAGCTGTGCTATTAATGGTGAGTTTTGCTTGATAAAAGGCTAACTGAGCTCTGAATCAGCCGACAGCTCTGTAGCCTTACACTGCAGCTCCATGTACAACATATTTCCATGCTGTAATTTTTCAGGTTTAGAAACAGGAATAACTCTAGCAAAGTCCTCATCCAAAAGAAAATGTTGTAATCATTTCCCTAGGCAAACATAATAAAGCAAAATAAAAAGCTCCCTCACTCCAGCATCTGCCATTAAGCTTTAATAAAGGTTCTGAGATTGATAACTGAGTCACGTATCTTCTGTCATCATTGCTGGGAGAAAAGTAATTGTCATTTCTTCCCCTTGTATCCAACCATGTATCGATGTTACCAGAATTTGTCTTTTTTAAGTATTTGCCAGCTAATTCGCAACTAAACCACAGTTTAAGCTGAAGTAAATCACTTCACTGCATCTGTCAGATCAGTTTTGAGAGACAACACAGTCCTGGCTTAATCCTTTAAACACTGAGATATGTAACTATGGCACTGAAACAAGGGAAGGTGGTTGTCCTAGCTTTCCTGTTCTTACTCAGATTTGAGGTAAACTGAATCACTCTCTCAAATGCCTGTCTCCGCACCAGGATTATCAACAGAGTCGGGCTGACACTGATCCCCATTTAGGTGTCTTGGATACATGTCTAAAATTAGGGGGAATCTGGGCTGCAGAGCGTGGCACAGTTGCCATTCAGGAGAGATCACACAAGACTTTTTCCCCACTGTCTCTTCAGATGGCATTGCAGAGAAAAGGTGGAGCAGGCTGAGACACATAGCAAAAAAAAGTACATGGAAAATACCCTTCCTTAGAAGAAACTGTCAATTAATACTCTTGGATTTAGGAATCATATTAGTATGGTCACTTTCCTATGCTTTTCATGTAACTTCCAAGGAGCTCTTGCAGGATGGTGTGAGAGCTCTGGGAAGATGTGCTGCCAAGACCTGCTAAAAACTTCATTTGCAGCACTTTGACTGTAAATCTATTTTATTGCTATTAGCCATGTTAGAATAAAAATACCAAGTCAGCTTGAAAAAAAAAAAGGTATATATAGCCAGCTAATCAATTGCATAACTTTTCTAAAAATGTCTTCAGCATAATGACATTAGGCAACTGTGAACCTGTTAGCTTCCAGCTCTGCTGTCAGCTCTATGATATAACGAATGCCAGCATGGTGTTCCAGTCAGCTACTGCCACCTGTGCCACTTTGGAAAAAGAAGTCTCTTTTTTTGGCAGCCATCAGATGTCATACCCAGTGCCCACTGGCAAGAACGATGACTTTTCACCATGGTCTCCTTTGCTTAAGAAAGTCTTAAAAAGAGGCCGAATGGAGAGGGGAGATAAAAGAGCTGCAGTGTGGGAGTATAGGACCCTGGGTGGAGCAAGCACAGTGGCAACACTGGGCATGAGGGTGCCCAGGGCAAAGGTTGATTCAGAGAAAACTCCGACTATCTTACTGCTCACAGAGGACTGTGATCCTGGCTCTGTGTGGGTCTCCAGTAAATTGCACAGCGGTTCTAGGCAGAAAAGCAACCCCCATTTTGTTTCAGTTCAGTGCCTGGATGGGGTTTCCTCCCTCTTCAGCTATCTCTGTATATATTTCTATAACTGTGTATCATAACACTGTGTCCCTTGACTCACCCAGATGAAACCGCCACAGCAAACCAGGGCAGGCAGGAGGCTGTCTTCTTCTCTGACGCTGCCCTGTACCACAGGAATTGCACAAGGGCAGAGATGTGGCCCAGAGGGCAGGGAAACAAGAATTACCTTATTTCTATGTTGCCTGTTTTGCTGACTAGACTTTCCCGACTGGTAGGATTCATACTTTGTCTTCTTAGCCCTAAGATGCGAGAGAAACTGCGTTTACTCAACTGAGAGGGTTATCTGTTGATTTATGAAAGTCCACTGTGATGGAATATCATCCTAATCACATAGCACAATGACCAAATATTGCTATAAATGAAGGAGAAAGAGCATTTGCTTTTTTAATGGCTACAGCAACTGGACTTTAGATTGGCAATTTTAGCAGTATTATGCTAAACTAACATGCACGCATCTACCATAAGCCTAATGCACTGATTTTAATAGGTAATGCTGGCATTAAATGCTGCTCTATATTGGGACAAGCCTGTTCTTTGTATTTATATTTTTCTAATGTGCACAAGCATTTACATGAACTGCATTTTTACTTCACAGCGGTTTTTACAGGAGTAAGAGGCATAGATTTACACTTGTGTGCATTTGAGCGTACGTATAAAGAAAAAAAGAGAAATTATACTATTCTTATTGCTTGTGAACAAAACATGACTGTAACTCATGAAAAGTGAAGCTGTGAGTTATGACAAACCTGCCCTCACAAGACAACAGTGATGATAAATAAAGTATACAAATCCAGACACATACCACATTCCATAATTCCTTGCAAACTCTAAGCCTACATGTTTGTTTTGACACAAGCCTTGCCTTCTATGGCAAAAAATTCCAACTTTCTGTTGTATTAAAATAAAGTAGAAATAACTATTGTTCCATTTATTTTAAATTTTATCTAGTGTTCAAATGACTGTGAAACCGTGGCAGAAGTTGCTGTATAAAGAACACCACTCCCTTTAGACTGACATTGAGGTTGTTTTTTTCAGTTTCAAATTTCTGTGTTTCCTAGGCATTTGGGGGAGGGGGGAAATGTTCTTCAATTTATAAGGTTCAGGTTTTTTCTGTTTCCGACTCTTTCTCTCATAACACAAATGTTTTAAAATAGTCAAGCAAAACACAGTGCCACATAGCTACTGAGACTCTGAAATCAACCATTAACAGCATCCCACGATGGTCCTGTTCCTACCACTTCTCACGTTTGCTGACTTATTCAGCACTGTCATCATTTTAGCACATCTGATTATGATTCTTTCTAATAGGAATCATCAACCTGGATTCAAGCTGACAAGGTTTTGTGAGGCTCTCTTTTTCATTGCTAAGAATTCATCTTGTTCACAGATCTTTATGTTTTTAATTTAAAAAGCATTAACTAACACATTTGAATGGTTTATGTATATGCACTAAAGCATGTAAATTATTTTTGACAATTGTTAGCCTCCTGCTTAATATCTAGACCATAAATAAAAGTTGCCTTGTTTAACTTTGAACTAATTTATCTATAAAGGACAGATCCTGCTTTTCTCTCCCATCATAAGTCTCACTGAGTTTAAATTTCTGTGTCCGAACAAGGCTTGCTCAGGTGTCAAAAATGCCAAACTGCAATGAACCATGGTGAAGGCTTAACTCTCCCACAGATGCACATCGACATGCTGGATACAGGCAAGTCATTCATATTACAATTTTTACTATGAAAAATGCTTTTCATAAAGTAAAATATAAAAGGGAAGGGGGAAAAAAAGAAAAATCTATGTCAAAAGTACACGTGAAAAGTCTATAAATTTATTTCCTTCTACTAAGCACTCACTGCACTTGCTAATGCCGAGCTTTCAACCATCTCTAGTTGATCAGGAGAGACTGAACTACACCACTGGATAACAGCCTCCCTTGGTGGTTGAGGCCATGTCATCCCCCGCCAGGCCTCCAGAAACGCGCAGTCCCTGGGCACGGAGCCATCAGCCTGTTGGCGTTCCATGCAGCACCGAGCGCTGCAGTGGATCTCACCAGCAATACAACCTGCTGCAACCAGGACAAAGTCAACTTCAATACTGTATATGGGCTTCTCATACACTGCTGGTTGATGTTAAATATCTCGCTCCTTTTATTCAAAGATCTCAAAAGCCTGAGTCCAGGACATTTGAAAATCACCTGGGTTTCACAATGAAGACTGCAGCCAACAACTCCACTCCCCAGGCACACAGGACTTCCAGTAAGCAGGTTAAACCTTTCCTGGAGGCCAATCTGAGACACACACCAAACTCCCATGGGTGAAAAGGATAACTACCATCCTTCCCATGTCCTGCCACAAGCACAGGCTGAGCTGCAGTCTTCAGGATAAATATGAGGCACTGTTTACATTTTGAATTCTCTCCCCAAACAAAACCCGTATCAAAACTACACATAGCACTGCAGAAATACTAGGAATAAAATAGCAAAAATTAAGTGTGTAAGCAGATGCTAGTCATAATAGCGAGGACATTACCAGAGAGCACTTGAGAGCCACATGTGAAGGGTCTAACATTAAACTGGGGAGTCCTGCATCAAACTGCGCAAGGCAGTCGTTCCTGCCCTTCATTTTCTGCCGACGCCCCTGATCTGCACCAGTCATAGTTGTTTGTTCATGTAGTATAGCTTCTTATTTTTCACCATGTGCAGTATCATAGATCCATCTATTTAGGACATTATAAAGTGCTTGATATTTACTTTGTCCCAAATCACATGGATCATTGCAGGGGATCATGACATAAGATGCACGAGGAAAGTCTCCCTTCTGCTACAGCAGAGATGTTGGGCACAGCAAGTAAATCAGTGGATCGTTGCATTTTCAATCAAGTGCTACTGGTTTGCTCTCTCTGCTCTCTACCCACCTCAAGAGCTGCTGACAGAAATGTCTGGGGAAGAGCTTCCTTATGTACATGAGATTCAAATGTAGCAGAAATATGGAAATCATTGCACTCTGCTTCTGCTATGCAAACCTGTGTGAAAGCCTCTTGGATCATATGTGCCCATGGAAGAGGGTTGGCAGGATCTGCCCTACAGACAGAATTAAGACTTGAAGTGAGAAATAAGTAGGTAAAACAAATTAACCCGAAAGGGCAAAAAATATCCTGTCTTGATACACATTTTCTAAAAGTCACAGTAAGGAACTGAGAGAGGTACAGAACTATGATTGCCTCTGCTGTTCCCAAGACAGAAATGTATGTCCTTAAATTTTGGGGCAGAAAAAGTAATTTTGAGAAGATGCATTATAATTTGGGTGCATTTTTGTCTGTGAGAATGGTAGTTTTGCAACAGTGGAGCGGCAAATTAACTGTTTTTCATTTGCAGTTTAAAATAGAAGGTCACACAAGGTGTAGGATGCACTGATTTATTGTTCTATATAAAGTATC